>NC_045597.1:176405078-176708108 GCF_009762305.2 Zalophus californianus
CTGCATGTGTTATATACGCATATGCCAATTGAGGTAAACCATTGAGAATCATTGGTGATGAACCATTCCTGATGCTACAGGTTGTAACTGGGTCTGTTACAGGGTTTTTAAAAAATTGTTTTTTATTTTAATCCCAGTATTGTTCACATACAGTGTTATATTAGTCTCAGATGTACACTATAGTGATTCAACAATTCTATATGCTACTCAGTGCTCATCAGGATAAGTGTACACTTTAATCCCCATCACCTCTTTTACCCTATTACAGATTTCTTTTTGCTGTAGTATGTTAACAGAGCTCCAAAAATAATGAAAGACTTATTTTCCCTAGTTGCTTGACATCTCATGCTTTCATCATTTCTTAAGGGATTAAAGTTGATCCTGATGGTGGTTATAGTAGCAGGACCAATGATAATAGCTAAGCAGGTGTTAATAACATGCCAGGTATCAGGCTAGTCTCTTTACATTTATCATTTCGTTTTATTCTCACAACAAGTCCCTGAAGTAGATAGTGTGATTATCCCCTTTTATAGATGAAGAAACTGAAGCCTGGAGAGGTTTTGGCATCTCTTGCCACTAGTAAGTGGTGGAATCGATCTCTCTGATTCTGAAAGTTAAGAACTTAATGCCTTGATAATTTTGCAAAGGAAGCAAACTGGTTGGAGGGTGCATTTCATCTGTCTTTGAGGGTGCATTTCATTTGTCTTTGATGCCTCTGTGTTCATTCTCCCATCGGCGGGTTTGTTTCTTTTTTGTGGTTCCTTCACAGGTGGACAGTTTCAGAACTGCAACAATTAATGAGCCCTTTATTCAAAGTTGCGAAGAGAATCCAGTGTCTGTCCTTCCAGAGCTCTTTAACTTGTTGTCTGGCCCTGAGGGCAGGACTTGGGTCTTAGGTTTTCACCAGGTCAGCTCACCACTAGAGTTGATGGCTCAGGATTTAGAATTGGAGCTGAACATTATGTACACCCCTATTTATCTATTTATAGTTTTTCACTCTACAGCCAATTTCCTAATTATATTATACCATATATGTGTATTTTAAAGCTGTTTTGCTAACCAATGATAAGTTCTTTTTGCTTTAACATATATATGTGTGTGTGTGTATATATACATTTTTTTTAAATCTCATTTTATGAAGCATTTTTCTCCCAGGAAATATTTTAACAACCACAGAAATGTTCTCGTTTAAATTCTGCAAATCTGATTGCTACTATTGGGAGAATTTTTTACTCTTGGAGAAGCACCCACACCCTGAAGTTCCAGTAAATGAGTCTATTCTGGTTTTTGTTTCTTTTTCAGCAGCACTTTCAGTTGACCTTTTTGCAGCTTTTCCCAACATAACAAAGAAAACTCCTGAGGTTTGAGGTTCATTTAAATAAATACTTTTTTAAATAAAAAAAAAAAAATTCTTGCTGTAAGCCTTTTTAATATCTTTTTTTTTTAAAGATTTTATCTATTTGACAGAGAGAAAGAGGAAGAGAGAGCACAAGCAGGGGGAGTGGGAGAGGGAGAAGCAGGCTCTCTGATGAGCAGGGAGCCCAATGCGGGGCTTGAACCCAGGACATGGTCCTGGGATCATGACCTGAGCCGAAGGCAGACGCTTAACCCACTGAGCCACCCAGGTGCCCCTAATATCTTTCTTTTTAAAATACCTTATTGGTTTTTACAATTCAAAAGTAATGTTTTTTGTAAAAAGTCCAATAATAAAATATTGTCTCCCTACCGCCCACTCCCGTCCCATTCTTCTAAGTAATCCTGACAGTTTGGTGGGTATTCTTCCCTACATTATGTGGAAACAATCGGATATACATATGGATCTATAGGGTTTCCTTTCTTCTTCCTAAAATTGGGCCATATTGTACTTACTACTCTACAGGTAGCTTTTAAAAAATTGACCCATGCCCAGCTTGCTTAGGAAAGGTAACAGGTTTGGGGGACAGCTGTGGGTGGGGACAGTCCCTGCACCTGAAGCCCCCTGTGGGAAGCATGTTCCCACCCTCGTGAGCATCCCTGTCTACCCAGGGTGGGGACCCAACCCCCTCACTGGATGACTGTAGCAAGAGGACCTGGGGCATCAGCCCGGTGGGTCTCCCTGTCCCTTTGGCTCACTGAGCCAAGCAGAGCATGAAGGTCCAGAATCTGAGCTTCTCAGGAACCCTAATTTGCTCCTCCTTTATTCCTCATCCTCCACACGGAAGGACTGGAATGATTGCACTTCCTCCTCATTTCACATACAGAAGATTCCAGAGTTGTGTCATCCTAAGATAATCATAGTCAACATTCATTAAGCATTCACCATGTGCCAGGCTCTGATCTAAGCACTGTAATCGTCCGAAGAACCCTACTAAGATAGGCACGCTTATTATTCCCATTTCACTGAAGGGGAAACTGAGGCACAGAGGAGTTAAGTCACCTGCCTAAGGTCACTCAGCCAGTAATCATCAGACCTGTCATTTGGCCCTAGGTAGTCTGGCTCCAGATGCCCAGCTTGACTACTTCCACGATGCTGTAGTGAGACTCTGAAGTTTTGTGATTTGAAGATTCTGGTCTTTGAAGTTCAGTGATTCTATAATTCTCAATCTAGGAGCCTGAGATTTTCCTAGACTCTGTTGGGGTCTGAGGGCAGGGGGAAGAAGAATCCATCTCATCTAACCTCCATCAGGTACTTACAAGTGTGCGCTTCCTCCATTCTCCATAGGGAAGGACTGCAGTGGTACCAGCTGCGTCACACTCTGAATCAGCGGATGCTGAAGCCAGGGGAGGCTGCGCTCTACACCAATGTCGTGAATGAGGTGATCGACGACTTCATGGTCCATCTGAACCGGCTGTTGGCAGAGAGTGCCTCAGGGGACCAGGTGTTGGACATGGCTCACCATTTCTACTACTTCGCTTTGGAAGGTACCTTGTTGGGAGAGGGGCTGGGGTGGGCAGGGGCAGAGGCAGGTTGTGCTCCCCCTCCTCAAGCCCCCCCGGATTCCAGGTGCCATGACATTGCCACCTTTGACGGCCTCTGTGCACTGGCAGCTATTTGCTACATCCTGTTTGAGAAACGTATCGGCTGCCTGGAGCGCCCCATCCCCCAGGACACGGTGGCCTTCGTCACATCTGTCGGGCTCATGTTCCAGAACTCAGTCTATGTCACCTTCCTCCCCAAGTGGACCCGTTCCCTGCTGCCTTTCTGGAAGCGCTATCTGGATGGCTGGAACACCATCTTCTCTTTTGGTGAGGAGGCCAGGGAAGGAAGTGGCGGGGGTAGGATTGGGGGTGGGGGAGTGGGTTCCAGGGTCTGTGCCATCAGCAGTCTCTCCCAGGACCTTCTACCTCATTGCTACCAGCTGTCAGAGTGGCTCTTGGTCCTTGGAGATCATGACTTTTGACCTTGCCCCCCTTTGTTCTCCATTGTCCCTCTAGGGAAGAAGCTGATTGATCAGAAACTCAAGGAAATCGAGATCCAGCTGCAGACCAAGGGGCCAGATGAAGTCCAGATATCTGGCTACCTGCACTTCCTGCTGACCAGAGGACAGCTCAGTACTCATGAGGCCATGGGCAGCCTGCCTGAGCTGCTCCTGGCGGGCGTAGATACGGTGCGTGAGGGGGGTCAGCGAGGAGACCAGGGACTCCCAGCTCCTATCCTGAACCAATTCCCCATTACCCTCACCTGAGCCTGACCTTCGTCCCTCCAGGTACCTGCTTTTCTCTTTCTGTATCCTAGATGTAGAGCTAGAAGGAAAAAGGGTGGGGGGGGGGTCATTCAACCTGGCAGAGGCGGGCAGTGGAGTGTCCTTTTGTAAGAGGGACCTCATCACCTCCTGGAGCCTCTCTCGGCCAGCTAGAAGTTTCCTCTCCCATCTATTTAAGGTGTAACTTAAGTGGAGAGCTCTGTTCTCTCTGTTCCAATCTTCTTGTTGTTAGAGCATGATTCTCCGTCTTGTGGGTCCTCACCCTGCCGTGGAGTCACGCTCAGCAGGGAGAGTCCCCATGAGCCCCTGTGTCTGTTTCTGCCATGCTCGTGGCAAATTCATTTTTTGATGCATGCCCCCTCACCCTCCCACTATCTCACTCGCCTTTTGCCTAGAAATCCCTCCTCACTTCATCTCTCCCTCTGCCTCCCAGACATCCAACACGATGACGTGGGCCCTGTACCATCTTTCAAAGAACCCAGAGATCCAGGCTGCCTTGCATAAGGAGGTGGTGGGTGTGGTACCAGCCGGGCAGGTGCCCCAGCACAAGGACTTTGCCCACATGCCCCTGCTCAAAGCCGTGCTTAAGGAGACCCTGCGGTAGGTGGTGGTTCCCGGGAGCTCAGGGTCTGTGCGGAGGAGGACTCAGGGACAAGAGTCGGGAGTGGGGGCTGGTGGGCTAGAGCTAGGGCTAGGGCCAGGGGTGAGGTGGGAAGAAGGACCTGGGGACCAGAGGCAAACCTGCACCTTCTTTTCCCTGCAGCCTCTACCCTGTGGTCCCCATGAACTCCCGGGTCGTCACAGAAAAGGAAATCGAAGTCAATGGCTTCCTCTTCCCCAAGAACGTGAGTGGGGCTCAAGGGCTGGGATTCCCAGGGCTGTGCTGTAGCCCTAAGCTGATGTGCTGCCCATTCTTGCCCTGCAGACCCAGTTTGTCTTCTGTCACTATGTGGTGTCCCGTGACCCTGACATCTTCCCCGAGCCAGAGAGCTTCCAACCTTACCGCTGGCTGAGGAAGAGCCAGCCTGCTGCCCTTGGGGTCCAGCATCCATTTGGCTCTGTGCCCTTTGGCTATGGGGTCCGGGCTTGCCTGGGCCGCAGGATTGCGGAGCTGGAGATGCAGCTGCTGCTGTCAAGGGTGAGTGGGGAGAAGCTGCAGGGCTGGTGGAGAGCAGGGGGAGGAGCATGTACAAGAGGGCAGTGGATAGAGATCGCAGATTCTAACGCCCCGCGTGCGCTCTCTCCTAGCTGATCCAGCAGTACGAGGTGGTCCTGGCCCCTGAGACCGGGGAGGTGAGGAGCATGGCCCGCATTGTCCTGGTTCCCAATAAGAAGGTGAGCCTGCATTTCCGGCAGAGGAAGTGCTGAGCTGGGCCCGTGCCTCCTGGGAGGAGCCCCCCTTCTCTCTCCCCGGTGCACTCATTCCTAGCCACTGCTGTGTCTCAGACCAGAAGGGGGAGAAGGGGGAGAAGGTGGCTGCCAGACACCTGCCAGATCGAAGAAACTCGGTGCACTTTCTGTAGAACCCTGAGCTTTTGCCACTTTGATCACTTTGAATGTCTCCTTCTCAGATAAAAGGCCACCCCCATGTCACATTGCTCTCCTTGGAGAAAATACAGAATAAAGGGACTTCTATTGATAATTGGAGACCTTTGTCATTCTCTTTGATGACCCAGCATCTGAGCCCCTTGCTGTGTTTGGGGAACAGCCTCTCCCCACTTAGGGATCTTGTGGGACGCAGAGCCCTCTCCCTCCGTGGAAAGTGAGAACACCTGTGCTCTCCTGGACCTCACAGAGAGGCCTTCGCTTCAGCTGGTGCTGCTGAAGCCCAGCCTGAGCAGGACCTGCAGAACAATCCTCTGGACCCCAAGAGGGGCCCCCTCTTTTGAACACAGAGTGCTTTGATATAGGCAGTGAAGTGCTGCCAGAATGTATGGAGGCGTTCTTGGCTGGATCTACAGCAACGGCTCCCGGGGCGCCCATCAGCCTGGGAAGCACCAGGTTGGCCGCCCTCAGGAGCGTGAGTGTCGCAAAGCTGTCGCCACAGCTGCTGGCCCCAGTGTGCCTCTGTGTCCCCGGGGTCAGTGCTGCCGGTGGGGAGAAAAAGCGTCCTCCCTGCCCCCACTCCTGGCCCATGACTGCCTCTCCCCCAGCCCCCCGCAAGGTGACAGCAACAGCGACCGCAGGAGGAGCAGAAGCATGGCCTCCGTCCCGCTACCCCCTTCCACCGACATCTCACATACAACTGAGAGGTGGAACCCAGGGCCGGCCTGGAACCTGCGCTGCAGGGCAGTATGGGGATTGTAGTTCTCAGCTTTCCAGCCTCTTCAGCACAGGAAGCCGACCAGAAGGAAAGCGGGCTGGTGCGGAGACCGAGTGCACCGCGGGTTTGAGGAGGCGATGAGCCCCAGCCTCACAGAGTCCCAGCCCCGGTGGTAAATTTCTGCTGGGTCATAGAAAACTAAAGTCGTATTTCTTATGTTGGTGAGATTAAGAAAAAAAAAAAGATGTCATTGTCCTTATTAAAATCTTCAGTGGCGGGCGCCTGGGTGGCTCAGTCGGTTAAGCGACTGCCTTCGGCTCAGGTCATGATCCTGGAGTCCCGGGATCGAGTCCCGCATCGGGCTCCCTGCTTGGCAGGGAGTCTGCTTTTCCCTCTGACCCTCTTCCTTCTCGTGCTCTGTATCTCTCATTCTCTCTCTCTCTCTCTCAAATAAATAAATAAAATCTTTAAAAAAAAATAAAATCTTCAGTGGCTTCTCTCAGCCCTGAAGCAAAGTCCTAAGGCCTTACTCTGGCATGGAAGACTCTGGCACCCTGCCTCCACCCCTACTCCCTGCCCAGACACCCTTTCCACAGCCTAACCCCAATTCCTTGTATAGACCTGAGCACATTCCACTCTTTCCGGCCTCAATACTTTGTTCTTAATGTCCCCTCTCCTTGGAACACTCTTTTCAGCAACTGTGATCCCATCCCAGAGAACTTGCTCTTCTTAGGGCTCAGCTCAAATGTCACTGCCTTTGAATAAGCCTCCCCTGACCTCTCAGGGGGAGCATAAGCACTCCCTTTGTGTTCCCCGCCTCCCACCCCCCACGTTACAGAACTGAGCGCTCAGCCTATTGACCCTCGAAACCCGACTGTCTCCCCAACCAGCTGTGCACCCCCTGGAGGGCACAAATCAAGCTCCTTTCAGTTTTGGATCCCAGAGACCAACCCTGTGTCTAGCCCCTAGGAGGCGATTAATAAATGTTTGTTGGATGAGAAGAGGCTGCAATAGTAGGCAGGGGAAGGAAGATGAGGGGATGATGCAGAGCTTTTCCTACGGAGTCCGGAAATCTGGAGAGAGTTGGGAGGAACTCCTGATTATAAGGGCATAGCTCTTGACCCCACCTGTGCGAGGATTCAGCTGTGAAAGCGCCTTATAGATGCAGAGCGTGGGGGCCGGGCTCAGAGGGGGAAGGGATTTCTGTCACAAAGTCAACCAGAGCCACTTATGCCTTCCCAGTGGGCTGCTCCTTCGGACCACCAGGGGTCTGCGGTCTCAGGGACCCTGCGCTGCCCACATAAGTCACAGGGAAGCCATGTTACAGCTGGGCTCCCTGATTATCCACCCTGACCTGCCTCTGTAAGGAAAGAAGAACAATAGGATTTAGGATCATTGCAGAGAAGCAAGTGAATGTTAACTCAGCACAGCAGATACACCTTTGGTTGAAAAGAATGTGCGTATCTCCTTACTGCCATTGCAGCTAATTTGAACTTGGCCAAATTAGGATCCATATTTTCAGGTAAGATCCATAATTTTGGGTAAGAAGTCAGCTAGTCGGGCACCTGGGTGGCTCAGTCAATTAAGTGGCTGCCTTCGGCTCAGGTCATGATCTCAGAGTCCTGGGATCAAACCCCACATCGGGCTCCCTGTTCAGCGGGGACCCTGCTTCTCCCCTGCCTGCCGGTCCCCCTACTTGTGCTTGCTCTCTACCTCTCTCTCTCTCTCTCTGTGTCAAATAAATAAAATCTTAAAAAAAAAAATCAGTTTGTCTTCTTAAACAGCATTTATGCCGCACTCCCAGGAGTAAAAATAGATTGAGTACTCGATGTTTTCTGGCTGTCTACATGCTCCTGTTCTATAGATGTTCTAGCTCTGCATGTAGTTTGGCTTGTTCATATTAGTTCGGTTCTAATGTTATTGTTATTAGTTATTTATGATTCCAGTTTTAAGATGCATGTCAAACAGGGCGCCTGGGTGGCTCAGTTGGTTAAGCAACTGCCTTCGGCTCAGGTCATGATCCTGGAGTTCCGGGATCGAGTCCCACATCAGACTCCCTGCTTAGCAGGGAGTCTGCTTCTCCCTCTGACCCTCCCCCCTCTTGTGCTCTCTCTCTCTCTCTCAAATAAGTAAATAAAATCTTTAAAAAAAAGATGCATGTCAAATAATAAAAATTCTGACAGCTGTCATCATGAGATGGACATACGGGACCTTGTATTGAATTCTTCTGTTTTTGTGGATGTTTGGAAGACCAGCAAGAATGCCAGCAAATCGTGTCTCTCCTACGCTGTGCCCCTTCCCTTAGCCAGCTCTTCTTGTAGATCTTAGTCATAACAAATAATACAGATGCAATAACGTGACGAATGATTTTCCTAATTATGGAAATGAGGCATCCTTATCTCTCAGCAAGCCATCGTGCTCATCACGTGTATCTCAAGTGTCTGCAGAGAATAATACAGATGCCCAGGTCCCACCCCGCTAAGTCAGGATATTAGCATCTCTAGGCACTGGCCCTGGAATTTCCATCTTATAAAGCTCCCTGGGGCATCCTGTTGCCCTGCCAGGGTTGACAGCTGTTGAGATAGTGGGAGAGAAGAGAAGGGGTGGGCTGAGAAGTGGGAGAGAGTCCAGCCTGGGGGCCACAGAAACTTGGAGGGGCTTCGGAGGTTGGGGCAGGAGTCAGGGGCATGGAACCAGTGATGTCTAGAAAAGGTGACCAGCCCCAGATTCAGAGGTATGAACAGAGGGACCAGCAGGGTGGGTTTCACACTTTTATTCAGAGTCGGGGCAGGAGTTGTCCCCATGGCAACCCGTTGCCTCTGTTCTAGCAGCCATGATGCTGGAGGACTGTCGGGAATGGAGGCCTGGGCTCTGATCCGAGCAGGAGGTCTGAGGCAGGGGGCTGGCATGGTCCCTCACAGAAGGGCCCAAGGGAGAACTGCTGGGTCCTCAGCATGGTGGGGCCCAGGAGGCTGGAGACCTATCTACTCTCAGGGGGAGCAGGAGAGGGAAGGAGGGACTTCCTCAGGCTGCCCTTTCTGCCTGCACTATGACTTCTGAAGGTCTGCTCATGTGGAGCAATCTGGGCTCCCCCCACCTCAGAGACTGACCTGCTACATTTACCCTACGGTCATCTGCAGCTGGTGGCAGCCTGCCCCCAGCTCTCTGAGGACATTGTCACTTGAAACAGGCCCAGAGAAGCACCCTCATCCCATCATCCCACTTGAGCCTAAGGCCCGGGGCCTTCCCAGGGAGGGCCAGAGCAGTGCCGGCACTGACCCATGGGTTATGGCAAAGTCAGAGATAGAGGCTGGGTATCTATGAGAAAAGGCCCTCTTTTGCTGCCTGACTCATCAAGCACAAATGTCTCCACTCCGTTGCTCTGTGAGGTAAATGAGGTGGGATCATATTTTAGAAATATTAACCTATCCTCTGCCCACTGGACAGCAGACCTACAGTGTCCATTGCCATAGGGGAGGGACAATACAGCAGAAACCTGGTCTTGGTTTTGGAATTTGGCCCTCCAGGTAGGTGGCAAGAAATACAAGACAAAGACAGTGGACTTGGAAGAATGCATGGTGGGTTAGAAAAAAGGCCCCAGTGGTAAAGATGCCATAGGTTGATGGGGGTTGGGGAAGAAAAGAGACTGTGGAGATCTCTGAGGTCCACATTTCTGGGGGCCCTGAGAAGAGGGGCCCTGAGAAGGGAGCTGTGTCTGAAGGGAGGGAGGAGTGTGACAAATACCCCAGAGAGGTTTGGAGATGACAAGGGTAGAAGAGCCCTGTGCCCTATGTTTCCAGGGTGGAGGCCAAAATAAAGCAAAATGCAGGAATAAAGCAGTCCACTTGCTGTCCATCTGAGCAGATGGGCTTGGGACTGCCCTGCAGAGCTTCCCGAAGCCCAGAGGGGTGCAGGCACAGGAGCTAGAATGTCCTCATGCCCCAAGAGCAGGCAGGCCCAAGGAGGCTTCATGATAGGGACTGAGGGAGCACCTAACAGGCGCCAGGCCCACCAATGACCAACCAGTGACAACCAGATGGGAATGGGATTGTTTTAGCTGGTGCTGACATGCATGGGTGGATGATGACGGAGGAACAAAGTCTCACGCTACTTAAAGTCTTCCCTCCCTCACCGAATTTAACCCCAGGCAAAGGTGGGGGATGAGCCCCAGACTGACTGAGATTAATTTCTCCCACCTGGTGAAATGGGGTTCATAATAGAAACTCCATTCAGTGTTAGAAAAATAAAGTTTCCCGCAGATGGGAGTTTGTCGACTGAGTTGTATTTACTATGTAATTAACTAATTCATATCTTCTTTGTGGTTTTGTTATAAATAAAAGATGGAAAAAGAAATTTCGGTGGGGTAACACTCTATGCACCAAAGAAATGCCAGTTGTAGTGGTTGTCCATCACAGACTTCCCTCGTGTCTTTGAGTTCAGAAAGCACAGGGGTCTTGCCACAGGTTCAGGTCAAATGACTGGCATTTTCTGAGGGAAACTTCTACAATTCAAGTTCATGCGTGGTTCTTTTTCTTTTTGTTTTCTCAACGGTTCATCCTCAGTGATCCAAACCCAGGCCGTCCCTGGGGAATGAGAACAATGTTTGCTGGTGCTCAGGATGATAATGGAGGGAGGACCCCACTCAACAGACTCTACCCAGAGCTGCTATTCCACGGCGACCACCAGCAGCCCTGAAACGACAACGCTGGGAGGAGGAGGCGGGGCACAGTGGTGGGGAACCACCTTAGGGGTTGTGGAGGAACGGCTGGGACTCCCAGGTAGTCCAGAAGCTGAGGAATCCGGAGCTCCTGACGAACCCCACCCACCGAGGCCTTGCTGCCCTGCTGGGGCCGGTCACCCCCCCCCAGGGTGGGGGGAAAGTGACGTGGGTGGGCGCGGAGTCACCGGCCCTGGGGTAATCCCGGTGCTTCTGGTTCACAGATCTCTAGGCTTGACTCAGCCGTTCTCCTTCATTTCATCATCCCACGGTGCACTGGGCATTCATGAGGACTTCTGGGAGCACAAGCAGGGCAGGGGCAATTAGGGAAGGCTGGAGAAGCCTGTGGAGAAAAGAGAAGGGAAGACAGTGACTACACTGTGCGGGGGAGATGGCCTTTCCAATCTGGGAACCTCGTCTCGCCATCCTCTGCCAAGCAGGTGGAATCTGTGCGAGCCCCTAGCGAGCATGCTACCAGCCAAGAGTCTGAGATGGTGTCATATTTACTGAGATTAGTACTTAGAAGCTCCCCCCTTTCGGCAGTAGTTTTTACTGAGAATGGAAATTCCATGCAACAAAGGTTTATTAACCTGCTTCCTTCCAGTGGAATTCCGAGCCGGCGGGAATTGAGGTGTGAGAGGGCAGGTCAGTCTCCCCTGAGCATCTGAAATCACATCACTGCCCTTGCCTTTACCCCAGCCCCTGCCCATCCCTCTTATGAGGACCTCCATGACCTCAGCTGAGACCAGGACAAAGTGGGGGCCCCACAGTGAGTCCTGACACTTGGAGTTTTCATGGGGCTCCTCAGCAAAGAGCTGGGCCACTCCTGTCCTCCAGGTGCCCCGGTCTGAGATCTGAGAGCCCCAAAAGATCAATGGACTGGTGCTAAGGCCAATGGCCCAGGGCAGAGCCTACCTGTACCAGAGCCAAACCAGCAAATGGGGGTGGGGGAAGATGAAGGCTGGGTCCCCTGGCTCCCTTCATTGGCTTTGGCGTGTGAAAGGTGGCCTGGGAGGGAGGACTCAGATATTCTCAGGCACTGAGGGTGTCCATGCCCGCAGGGCTGAGCACCAGCGCCTGCAGGATGTCGGAGAGCGACACGATGCCCAGGAGATGCTGGCTCTCGTCCACTAGCACCAGCCGGTGTACCTGTGGGTCCGCAAACGGTCCATGAGGGGTCAGAGCCGTGCAGCTACGGCAGCCAGCAAGGCTGGTGCCAAGAATCGGGGGCATCAAAGGAACATAACTGGAGGAGCAAGATCGTGTCTCCTAGAAACCAGTTAGGGGTGGCTCTGACCACTCTGGGTGATCAACTGTCTGTGGCCCTTAGCACGGGGGCCCCATGGGCAGGACCAGTTGCAGACCAGTGTGGACACCGAGAGCTCGAAATGGCCATGAAACGGGAGGACAGGGTGGGTGCCGTGTGTATAGGGACAGCTGGAGCCGCTCATGAGGACTGGGCTGTATGCGTTGGGGGCGCGTATGCAGGGGTATGGGGTACCTGCTCCCGGGCAATCCGGTCGATGACTTCCCCCAAGCTCTCGTGGGGCTGGCAGCAAATGACTCCCTCCAGACACAGCGTCCTCTGCTTCAGGGCTTCTGCCACACTGATGTCTAGGTCGTTGTAGGTTTGCTGGGCAGCCAGGTGCTGGGGCAGGGGGGGAGGTGCCGTGTGAGTCAGCCCCTCAGCCAGGCTCCAGACCCACGCATACTGCCCCCTCTACCCGTGTAAAGGTCCTCTGGTCCACAGATAGCCCTCCACCGATCCTCACACCCACAGCCTCTCCCCATGGCGCCCTCATTCCCTGTTCCCGCGGATACTTACAATCACATCAAAGCGGGAGTAGAGGCCCACGACCTGTCCTGCAGGGGGCGGGGGGCGGGGAGGAAAGGAACAAAGGGAAGAGGTTCACATCAGGACCAGGATGTTGTGCAAGGGCCGGGGGCGGGCTTTCGGAAGGAATTACTGGACACCCCCCACCCCTCCCCGGGCTACTGGCTTCAAAATGACACATCGGGCTGTCACCACCTGAAGCCACAGGTCACACAGCATCATGGACAGAGAGACGGGTTGATATGCGGCCTGATGTGATGCAACATGAATACATAGTGTCACCTCTGAAATATCCTAGCCTCAAATGGGTAGCCTGAATCTGACCAAGCCTTTAGATCTAATTTCCAGTTTATGGGGAAACCCGGGAATAGAGGAACAATGTTGAGGCCACCTGTAGGAAGCAGAGGTGAATCTGGAGGGGGGACATTCTATAGGACAACCGACCCATGATAATGTCACAGAAATTAAGTGAAGACAGAACTGTTCCACATTAAAAGAAACTTAAGACAAAAGAAGCAAATGCAAGCATGGACCTTAATTGGATCCTGGTTTGTCCAAATCAACTGTAAAAAAAAAGATATTCTCAGGGAAGGTGAGCAAATGAGAATTAGGATCAGATCTTAGATAATATTAATAAATTAGTTAGAGTTTTGTTAGGTGATATGGGAAATATACTGATTTTAAGAGGTGCAGACTGAAGGGGTAGGGGGGAAGTGACATGATCTCTGTAATTTAAATTACTTCAGCAAAAAAAGGGGGAAAAAAAAACACAACTGGTTACAGCAATATATTAACAGGAGTTAGTCCAGGTAATGGATAGGTGGATTTCATTATACGTTTTTTCCTACCATTTTCATACATTTGAAATTTTTCATAATCAAAAATAAATCAAAACATTTCTTGGTATCTAGCATCATTACAGCAATTTTAACTTTGAAATGGTTTACAGCCATGGTTCAACCAAAGAAATGTAGTCCCTCTAACCCCTCTTCAGAGTGAGAAAAGGGGAGATCTGTCTGGATCCCATGGCCCATTTTAGGCTGAATTAACATTAAAAGCCCCATCTCTTGTTTCCTCTCACCACGCTCATTTTATTGCACATATTCCTTTCAAATCATCCCCTAAAGTCAGGGGATGGGTGTTGTTAAGATTTCCATGTCACAAATGAGGAAACTGAGGCACAGAGAGGATAAGGAATGGCTCTAAGACTCAAAGCAGGCAGATTTCTAGCCCCAACTCTACCCTGGGTCCTGAGCTGATGCCCACAGACCCCTGCCTGCCACCACCGCACCCTAGCCAGCCCCACTCCTGGGTGCAGTTACCAGCTTCATTGACCACGGGCAGCGCAGACACGCGCCGGTCCACAAAGATGTCCAGTGCCATCAGGATGGGCGCTGTGTCCAGCACCATGGCCAAGTCCCGGAATGTACCGATGCCCAGATCTTGGATGGTGCGGGAGAGGAAGGAGGGCTGGGGCAGCAGGGCGCCCTGGGTGGGTTAGGGACAGGGGGGCATCAGGGTGGAGCAGCACCCTGAGGGCTCCCAGCTGCTCCCTCCCCAGTCCGTTGGGCCAAGGACTGCTTAGCCCCTCAGGACTCCCTGAGGCTGTGCCCAGGCTCACAAAGATGTGCAGGAACTTGAGCAGCCTCTTGTGTGTGAGGATGTGGAGCACGGTGCCTGAGACCGGGTCCAGGACGGGCAGACGGTGGATCCGATTCTTGATGAGGGCGTAGACAGCTTCAAACAGGCTGCAGAGGTGGGAGCAGTGGGTCTGGGGGAGACACGCCCTACACCCCAGCCCCTGCAAAAGGAGGACAGGGTGAACAGCCTGCCTTGTCCCCTACAGGATGAGCCTATGAGTTCAGAACTGAGGAGCTGGGGAAGCGGACTGCTTGGGGCAAGGAGACGCAGGTGGGTGGCTGGGGACACTTACCTGCTGTTGGGAGAGATGGAGACCAGAGGCTTGAAGGAGCCTTGAAGGTAGATCTCTGTAGGCAAAGCCAGAGTCAGGCTCAGGGAGCTGGCTGCCCTGCCCATCACCTGGCAGCTCCCAGACTGTCTTCCTCCCTCAGGCCCCCTGGGCTCCCTCTGTCCCCTCCCTTGCTCCCTCCAGGAAATCCCCACTGCCCATCCTCCACCCCAGGTGCTTGGCTCCCCGCTCACCCACACACACCCTCAGCCCCTTCTAGGCGCCCCTCTCCTCCCCTCTGCAGCCAGCTCACCTCTCCAGGTCTCAATCTTATGTTCTTCAATCTCATAGATCTGGACCTAGAGAACAGACGGGACTCCAGAAGTCAGACATGGGACCCTCGGGACACCAGGCTCCCTGAGCCACCCTCCGTCCCAGCCCAGATGGGAGCCCCCGGGACCCCCAGCCCACTTCTCACCAGTGGGGACCTGTAATAGCGGTGCAGCACCAAGATGAAATCTGTGATGGTCAGCATCCCTGCGGGGTCAGGAGGGGAGGGGAGTCAGCTTGGGGCCTTGTGGTGAGAGGCGGGTTGAGGGGTCGGACCCCCTTCCCCACTCTGCCAGAGGCCGAGGACTGAGACAGCTGTGGGAGCTGCAGAAAGAGGAGAGCTGGGCAGCCCCTCCCATGCCTGAGAAATGGGGGTCGTCCCTTCTATGCTTCCTCTGTCATTTCTCTCCTCCCCCACCTTCTATTCTCCTAATTTCTTCCTCTCCCTTTCCTCTCTTCCTATCTAGCACCTATGACATGGGACCACAGGGGAGTAGAGCTGCAGTGGTCAGCTGGTCACACCTACTCCACACGTGGGGTCTCCCACCCGGCGGCCACAAGACCGGATCCGATGTTCCCAGTGCCAGCCCCCAGCTTGGCTCAGCCCAAGGGTCCACTCAAGGCCGTGGCACATCAGAGCTCAGCCCCAGAATCTCCACAAAAGATCTCTTTCTTCCCCTTCCCCCCAGCTCTGCTCCCCACCCCTCCTCACCCACAAAGCTCTGCTTCTTGCTGTCCCACAGAGGTGCCGCCCGGATGCCGTTGGCCACGAGGGCAAAGAAGGCCTTCTTGATCTGAGGGCCAGAGAGAACGGTGAGGGGTGAGTCTCTCCCTGCCCCTCAGTGGCACACTGTCCCCACCAGGGGTCCTTCCCTGGGGCCTTCTCCCAGGGTCTCCTGTACGTGAGCTTCACTGCCTTTCCTAAGTCTTGGCATCCACTGGACGTGTTCCTTGTCAGGCGCATTTGCTCAGAGATAAGGCTGCTGGTGGCCAGAGGCACAGCAGGGACCCCTTCCCCTGGCTTGCCCGGGTGTGGGAAACTCACCCAGCATTTCCACTCGGAAGTCATATGTGGACAGTCACACACAGTATAGATTTTGCTAATCTAAGCATGAGAGGTATACTTATTTATGTAATACTTACAAAATACTTTTCTCTAAATAAATTTGACAGTGACTCATGTGGCCTCATCCTAACTAATACTATCTATACTGCTTATACCTATTCTGGGTGCATTTTTCTAATGCGTATTAAAATAAATGTAAAGCTACTAAAATAAATATATTTGTGCATCTACCACTAGAATCAAATAGCATGCTGTGGATGGTCCATATGCTGTGCTTCTGGAAACACTGGCCTGCTCTCTGTGATGGTAAGAATGGAATCAGGCATTCCACAGCTTAGCCTAGTGGAAGAGCGGGGACTAGAGCTCCTCCTTATTTTCTGTTACCAAGAGTTCCCTGCTGTTTGTCCTAGGCCACCCTGCTATGTCTTCCACATACTCTGGGGTTCGCAAAGTGCTCCCATTTATCCTGGGTTGTCCCAGGAGTCCTCTGAAGCTTGTAGGGCAAAGCAGGCATTCCTGTCCCCATTTTATTTCATTTTGTATTTATTAAATTATTATTTTTTTTAGTAAACTCTCCACCCAACATGGGGCTCGAACTCATGACCTCAAGATCAAGAGTTGCATGCCCTTCCAACTAAACCAGCCAGGCACCCCCTCATCCCTATTTTAGAGACAAGAGAGGTAAAGTGACTGACCCAAGATCCTACAGATACTAAATGGCAGAGCTGGGATGACAATTAGGGAGAGAAGCCCTCCCCGGCCCTCGCCTCCTGGGTGTTCAGAAGGAGTTCTGGAAGGGGACTTGCAGGGGGTGCCCAGCAGGGTGTCCCGGAGGGTGTGAGTGGGGGCTGCAGCCCCTGAGGAGGGAGGTGGGGCAGAGCCATGGCCTCACCTCCAGCGTGGTGTCAAAGATGACCATCTTGGAGCTGGTCGCCATGGCATCGTAGCAGGTGTGCTCCTGCATGAAGTGCATATAGACCTGGGCCCCCGGCTTCTGCAGCTCATCGTCCCAGCCCGGCCTGGGTGACAGCGCCCGCGGGGAGGGACACACGGAAGGTGTCTCTTCCACCAGGCCGAGCTCATACCCCCAGGCTGCGGTGGCTGGGAACTCTATGTCCAGCTCCAGATCATCTGTGCTGGAGCCCACCGCTGAGGCTGCATCGTCAGGGGGGATGATGTCCCACTCTGCGGGTGGGGAGCCCACCCGGGCCAAGGGAGCAGCTTGGGACAAGTGTGTGGCCTTGGGGAATGTGGCCTCCAGCCCGGTGTACTCAGCAGGTGGCCTGGTCTGGGGATCTGTTGGATCTGTTGGAGAGGGAGAGGACAGTAAGTCCATCTTCCAGAGCACTTTCTTATCTGCTGGCTCGGGTCAACCTCGCAGCAGCTTTGGGAAGCCTGGATGCTGTGGCCCCATTTTGCAGGTGAGAAAGCTGAGTCTCAGAGTCACACAGGATAGTGGTTCTGTCCCGAGTTGCACATGCCGGACCCCTGGCTCTGCAACGCAGTTGACTGAAGAGAGACTGAAGCTACAAGATGAGCTTGGGTCCACCTCTGTGCATTGGAGGGATCCAGAGCAGAGCCCCAGCCCCAGGCTCTGCGACATCCCACTGCCCCCACTCCTGACTCCCCAGAACTGGCCTGGGCCTCACCTTCCCCCAGACCCGGCAGCTCCCCTTCCTCCACAGTCTCCTGCCTTGTCCATCTCGAGGCCTTGGCCCCCTGTTTCCCATGGCTTCTCTCTGAGCCAGTGGTCATGGCCGGTGATGGCCATGAAGTGTTCTCTCCTTGTTCTAGGAAGCTCATCTCTGGAAAGGGGAATGGGGCCTGTTTGGTTAATAGGGAGTAATACAACAAAATCAATTAAAATGTTATCAATAATAATATTTAATATTTGCAAGCTCCCCAAGGGTTTTTCTCCTATATATTTCTCACTCAAACCTCATAGAAATCTTATAAGGGAGGCATTATCACCCTTATTTTACTAAAGAGGGACCTGAGATCAGAGAGGTTAAGCAACTTGCCACAGTTCACACAGCTAGTAAGTGATAAAGTCAGAACTAGGGTCAGAGTCTTCGGACTCTAGATCCCCCCACTTCTTCTGAAAGAGGAAGGAGGAAGTGAGGGACAAAGGAAGAAGAAACAGGAAAAAGAAGGAAAAGGAGAGAGAGACAGAAGCCCGGCTATGAGAGTGGAGGAGATTGGGGGCCCAGAGAGGTGGGAGACAAAGGAAGTGGCCCACCTACCTTGATGTTCAAGTCCCCCAAGGTGGCTCCAGGATGGGTTCTGTGAGGGAGAAGAAGGTCTGAAGGGGTGGGAACATGGCCCACATTCCCAAACCACAGGGAACTCCTTTTCCCACCGCGTGTGTGTATGCGTGTGCATGCACGTGAGCATGCCCGCACACACACGCACCCACCCCCACCCCCTACAAACACACACCCCTACACACTTATATACACTCAGAAAAACACACATTCAACCATTCCCAGATCCACACAGAACCACATACGTCACTTACACGAAGAATACACATACACACAGAGCCCACATGCTCACAGGCGCCCACCTGCGTGCACGTGTGCACACACACACACACACAAAGAAAATCCAGACGGCACATGCACGCGCGTGCACACACACACACACACAGAGAAAATCCAGATGGCACGTGCGCGCACACACACACACACACACAGAGAGAAAATCCAGACGGTACGCGCACGCGCGTGCACACACACACACACAGAAAATCCAGATGGCACGTGCACACACACACACAGAAAATCCAGACCGCACGCGCACACACACACACACACACATGCACATTCACACAGTGTGGTGTGCTCTCAGTCCCCTGGGCTCGGCTGCCCCAGCGCCTGTCCCCCGGCACCCCTGTACCTGGTGCAGTGCGTGCTCCATGTGGCCAACCCTGACCAACTGGAGAGCAAGTGCGCAATGCTGGCCACACAGCACTATTCTGGGCCCAGCCGTTGGCGCCCTGCCCTCCCCAGATCGGTTTCTCTCTGACTGGGTGTCAGGCAGCAGGAGGGAGGGCCCCACAGGCTCAGCTGCTCCCGCCCAGAGCCTGGGGCTGGGTGGGGAGGGCGGGGGGGGGGGGGCACCTGGCATCTTGAGGCCTGGTCCTGGGCTCCCTCCTGGGTCTTCAAGGACAAACTTGAAGGACCTTGCTGTGGGGGAGGCGGCTTGGAGCCCTGGGGGGTACTGGGGAGGCACTGGTGGGAGGAGGTGGGCTCTCGGAGTCCTGGGTTCCTTCTCATCTTTGTCAAGTGCCAAAGGAGGGAAAATGGAGGCGAGCTGAGCTCAACATTCTTCCTCGTAGAAACTTCTGTCGTGGGTGGTGCTGGAGTTAGAAAGGGCAAGTTGGAGCCAGCTGGGAGGCTGGGGCCAAGGGGTTTGTGGGAGGTCCCAGGAGAGTGGCCATTGTGTGTCCAGATGTCCCCATCTGAGTCCCAGGAGCCTGTCCCTTTCCCTGCTGGAGGAGTTGGAGTGGGATGGCCGGGAAGGTGGGGAGCTGGGAGAATCACCGCGAAGTTGTGCGGTGGGCTCGAGGGCCCAGGGTGAGAGACATCTGTTTCTACCAGTGGTTCAGAGGTGGGTCTCAGAGTGTGGGAGCCCCGGTCCCAACATCCCTCTGTGTGTGCTGTCCCTACAACTCCTGGTGCCAACAGGATCCCAGCCCGGCTCTGGTGGCTGCCCACCCCCCTTCCTTGGCATTCCTGGGGCCTGAGTCAGTGTCCAAATCGGGAATGCTGACCCAGCTGCTCTAGCTCCCCTCTCTCTTCCCGCCCCTCCTCTCCTTCCAACCTCTTCCATCCCATCTCGGGCCCCAGAATGGACACTCAGTAATGGATTACTGGATTTCTTGCTGAATGTACCGAACACATTTCTCTTCACCCCTCAAAGCCCTTGTCCTGCCTCCAGGGAGGGTGGAGGAGAATGGGTCAGGGAAGGGACTTTGCCTTTCCATGTGTGTCTTGGGTAGTACTGGGGGTGAATGCAGCTCTCCTTCTGCAGGATCCCTGTGGCCTATTCCTGTCTTGTCCCAGAGGATGGCTGTCTAAGGCACAGCGAAGGGGATGCCTCAACTGGTGGAAGGATCAAGTGGACCATCCTTGGAGAGACGTGATGCATCAGACCCGGCAGGCCTCTACCCCTGCTTAAGCTCCAGGCCACCTTAACAACCAAGCCAGATACAGAACAGGTGCAGATCATACCATTGCCTTCTCCTGCGATGCTCCATTCCCCTTCTCCCGCAGGCCTGTTCCATCTACAGGACCAGTAGGAGGGCTCTTCTTTAAGACAGTCTTCCCTGATGGCCTCACTCTCACGCACTGGTCTCCTTATAGCGCAGGCTCTGTGTGCCTATCTCAGGGCGCACAGAGCTGACATTTACATAACTATTCACGGGGAAGGTTCTGTATCTCCAAGTAAACAGTGGGCACCTTGATGACCAAAATATTTTGGCTGGATGTGATGGAAAGCCTGTTTTACGGTCAGATGGACCTGATTAAAATTCATGTTCTGCCATTTGTTTGCCATACGACCTTAAAAAGCATTGCTTGTTTTCTCTGAGCCTGTTTCTACCAATGTAAAATGAGGATGAAAACATTCTGTGGCAGACTGCCAGTTGCCTCCCACCATCTATTTTCCTCTTCTTCTTTTAGTAGTAAAATCACTTGAATGTTAGCTGGAGTGGCTGCCCGTAATAAAGACTCAGATTCCCAATCTTCCTTACAGCTAAATGAGGCCTTGTGACTAGTTTTGGCCAAAGTGATGTGAGTGGAAGGGATGTGAGCAACTTCCAGGTCAGGCCTTAAAAGAAAGAGGCGTGGTTCCTTCTCTTCCTTTTCCGCTTCTGCTGGCTGGAATGTTGATGTGATGGCAGGAGCTAGAGCAGCTATCTTGTACCCAAAGTGGAATGCTGTTAAAGGTTTCAGAGTCCCCCTACTAGCTTTAGACTGTCTACAGACTATTTTATATGAGAGAGAAATAAATTTTCTTGTTTAAGCCATTCTTAAAGTGGGTCTTTGGTACAGCAACCAAACGTGAATCCTAATGAATGCAGAATTAGTATCTGTAAGCGGCACTGCTCTAAAAAGTCCAAAACAAGTGACATTGGTTTAGAGATTGGGCAGCAGATAGCAAAGAAAAGTATTGCATGTTGGTAAGGTGGTGACCATTGTTATATTACAGCAAAACATATGGTGTGGCAGCCATCTATAATGCCTTAATAGAGCCTATAAGTCACAGAAACTGGATGGAAACACTCAGAATGTTAGTGTGTCTGGGCTGTTGCTTGCAACTACTAGCAAAGACCTACAGGAGAGGTGCTCTCAGGCTGGTTATAAGAGGTGGTTTGGAAGAGGCAGCCTTCGCCAGCATTGTGCCTCTGGTTCCAAACCTTTCCCAAGCACACTCTGTTCAGCAACAGTGGGAACTGGCCCAGTGGGCAGAATAAGGGAGGCTCCCTTCACAGCCAAGCATATTTTTTCAGATGGCCTCAATAGCCACCAGCATTTTGAGAGAGAATAGAAAGTACACCACGTCCAGAGTATCAGGCACAGAATTTATGGCTCTATGAGACCATTGGCTGTGGTTCCTCAAATATGGAACCAGTCAGAAGCCTTTTAAGATTTTGAGGGTGGGGATGCCTGGGTGGCTCAGTCAACTAAGCGTCTGCCTTCGGCTCAGGTCATGATGCTAGGGTCCTGGGATTGAGCCCCTCATCGGGCTCCTTGCTCAGCAGGGAGCCTGCTTCTCCCTCTCTCTCTGCCGCTCCCCCTGCTTGTGCTCTGTCTCTGTCTCTCTCTCTCTCTGACAAATAAATAAATAAAATCTTTTTAAAAAAAGATTTTGCGGGTGTTGGGGGTGCCTGGATGACTCAGTTGGTTAAGTGTCTGACCGGCTCAGCTCATGATCTCAGGGTCCTGGGATTGAACCCCCTGTTGGGCTCCTTGCTCAGTGGGGAGTCTGCTTATCCCCCTCCCTCTCCCTCAACCCCTCCCCCGGCTCATGCTCTCTCTGTCTCTCTCTTAAATAAATACATAAAATCTTTTTTTTTTTTAAGATTTTGAGGGTGTTGTATTGGCAAAGAAACTACAAACCTGGTCACCAAAAGCTGGTTTGATCAGCCTCCCAGATATGCGCCAGCAGGAAGAGGTCTATAGAAGCTGTAAGGTCTGCAAGGACATGTTCTCTGGGGCAGCCTTAGAGGATCCTGGGTAAGGGATAACTTCCCAGGAGACAACACCAGACTCCACATAGGCTAATGGAAAGGGGAGGTCCTCCCCAGAGAGCAGAACCAGTGGTTGCCAGAGGCATCACCCAAGAACTTACTCCTCTGTAGAGAAGCAGCTTTGCAATTCCTGCCCAACTGGATTTGGTAATTGATAAGATCCAGTGACGGCTAGGTGTTTGCCTTTCTTTCTTGTTCCAAGTGGATTTCTTTCTTTTAAATTTTATGTAAACTCAATTTAGCTAACATATACGGTATTATTAATTTCAGAGGTAGGATTTAGTGATTCATCAGTTGCGTATAACACCCAGTGCTCATTACATCAGGTGCCCTCCTTCATGCCCATCAAGGGTGGGCACATAAGGCTGGCAACGGACCTGTCCACAGAGACTTGGCGGGCCAGAAAGGATGGGCATGATATATTCAACATGCTAAATGGGGAAGAGATGCAGCCAAGAATACTTTATCCAGCAAGGCTGTCATTAAGAATAGAAGGAGCGATAGAGTTTCCAGGACAAACAAAAACTAAAGGAATTTGTGAACACTAAACCAGTCCTGCAAGAAATATTAAAGGGGACCCTTTGAGCAGAGAGAGAGCCCAAAAGTAACACAGACCAGAAAAGAACAGGGACAGTCTACAGGAACAGTGACTTTACAGGTAATAATACAATGGCACTAAATTCGTATCTTTCAATAATTACTCTGAATGTAAATGGACTAAATGCTCCAGTCAAAAGACACAGTATCAGAATGGATTAAAAAACAAGACCCATCAATATGCTGCTTCCAAGAGACTTATTTTAGACTCAAAGACACCTCCAGATGGAAAGTGAGGAAGTGGAGAACAACTGATTGTGCTAATGGACACCAAGAGAAAGCTGGAGTAGTCATCCTATATCAGACCAACTAGATTTTAGACCAAAGACTGTAATAAGAGATGAAGAAGGACACTATATCATAACAAAAACGTCTATCCAAGTGGGTGCTTTAACTGAGTTTATCCTGTTCCTCCTCCACTGTTGTCTCTACGGAGAGTAAGAGGAGCAGATTATCTGCCTTTTAGTTTACAGGTCACTAGACCATCGGATCCCATCCACACATTGTCCTTCAGAGATCCTGGGCTGGTGCGGTGCCCAGATGCCTCCCTTCCAGGGCTGCTGACTGTGGTCTCTGCTTGGGGTGGCCAGATGGTGGGCTCTGACAGAGCAGTATCTACTCTCTCCTTCTTTTTCCTCTACAACTAACCCTCACAACTTTAGCCAAGTGCAAGATTATATCTCCCAGCTTCCTTTGCAGATAGTATGGCCATGTGACTAAGCTTGGCTAATGGGATCTGAGCATCAGCATTATACTCAGACTTTAAGAATGACCTTAGAAGGAAGGGGCAGATTGTCTTCTTCCTATTGACTGGAATTCTGATACAATGGTCAGAGCTGGGGCACCGTTTGAACCCAATGGTGGAAGATGCAGGTTGGAAATGACAGAACCTCTCCTGCCCCCTTGTTGGCCTGCCTACCTCTGGGCTTTCATGCTATAAAGAGAAATAAATTTCTGTCTTGCTTAAACCACTGACAAATCGAAGCTTTGCTACAGCAACTGAGCCTCTCTCTAGCGAATGCATTCACATAGTAGGATTGGGGTAGGGTTAGAAATGACAAGTATATGTAATGATCCTTCACATTTATGCAGCGCTTAATACCTACCAGACACTGCAAAACATTCTGTATGCAGTATCTCTTGTAATCCCTCACCACCCTGTGTGGTAAATATTATATGTTTTTTATTTAAGTTTGAAATGTTTCATATGTATTAATATTATTATATACATATGATAAAAATTTTCCAGATGAGAAAATCGAAACATAAAGAGATTAACTTGATCAAAACCTCAAAGCGAGTGAGATGGAGCTCAGAGTCAAAACCAGTGTTTCTGGACTCTGGTGCCACACTCTTAAGCCCAAAGCTTACTGTAAATAAAGCACAAGCCTGTCATCTAATAGATGCTCAGTAAGTGGTTACTATAATTACTGCCTCGCCACCCGCTTTCAGTCCCCCTAGCCCTCCAGCTACAAGGCTCTGAAGGCAAGCAGGCCCGGGACGCACTGACCTTCCCCACGAGATATTGGTATCGATGGGGATGGAGGAGGGCTTCAGCTCGGACAGACCCTAGCACTGCTCAACACTACACCCATAGTGATTTTCCGGAGTAAAAAAAAAAAAAAGGAGCTCTCTGCCCTGCCCCTGCCCTTTGCCTCTCAGAGCTCCCACACTGCTCTTGCTGCCAGGCGAGCCTGACCCATTATCTTTGGCAGGACGAATCAGCAGAAGGTACTGGCTTTGGCTGGGAAATAAATACTCCTTGCGTGTTTGCTTTTAGTCTCTGGTCATGGTATCATATTTCTTGAAACCTTATTTCTTGGCTTGCTCTCAAAACTGGGTGTAATAAGTCCCTGCACCCTGACCCTAGGGTGAATTTGGCTGCCATCTCTGGATAGCTGATTTGCCTGGGATATGGGGTCGGGATCCTGTTTAAGTGTTATTTTTATATCAGAGGGAGAAAAACAGCTCGAGGAGGCCAAGGGGAGTAGCCTGATAAATTCCAAGTGGGGTCTGCTGTACCAGAGTGGTTGGGAGGTTGTGGGAGCAGCCTTTAGGTCAGTCACCTGAACACTCCAGCTTTCATCCTGTCTGTGTGTGGCTGAAATCTATGTCCATGTCCCAAAGACCTGGATAGAACCAGCACCTCATTAAGGCAATTTATTCTGCCCCAAGGGCCCTGTTCCTGAGTGTTTTTTCTGTGAGCTGTTGGAGACTGAAGTGGACAGATGGTGCTTGTGGATACCCAGTGTCCACTTACCCCTCTTTTGGCAATCCCCCAAGTTTTCCTTCAGGAAACCACAATTCCTCCCATCTCAAAACTCATAGTTTTCAGATGGGCTTAACTCTGTGTTCCAGGAAATATACCTCTGATGCAGACTTGGCTAATCAGCACATCACATTCCCCTAGCCACAGCGAAAGAAAGGGACATTGACCGAATTAGTCCAATAGGGGTAAATCTTGGAACCTCTGTTGGAGTGAATAGGAGCATGCTTCCACTGGATTTGGAGCTGAGGATGTAAGTGTGGAGGTTCTGCTACCATGCAGTGTGGAAGTGCCTGAGAATGAAGGAAAAATAAAGGGCCAAAGAACCATGATATGATAAGAAAGACCAGGTTCTCCTGATATATACTGAACCCCCGGATCAAACTGTACCTGAAGACCTACCACTGGGTTTTTCAGTTACATTAACCAATAGAATTTTTCTTTTAAGAGAGAGAGAGGGGGGATGCTTGGGTGACTCAGTCAGTTAAGTGTCTGCCTTCGGCTCAGGTCATGATCCCAGAGTCTTGGGATTGAGCCCTGAATTGGGCTCCCTGCTCAGTGGGGAGTCTGCTTCTCCCTCTCCCTCTGCCTGCCACTCCCCCTGTTTGTGTTCTCTCTCTCTCTATCTGTCAAATAAATAAAATCTTAAAAAAAGAGAGTGTGTGTGTGAGTGGGGGAGGGGAGGGGGAGAGGGGCAGAGGGAGAGGGAGAGAGAGAATCCCAAGCATGCTCCATGCCCATCAAGGAGCCCAATGCAGGGCTTGATCTCACGACTCCGAGATCATGACCTGAGCCAAAATCAAGAGTCGGAGGCTCAACAGACTGGGCCACCCAGGCGCCCCGAATCTTTATTTTAAATGCAGTTTGAATTGTCTTCTGTCACCTGTAACTGAAAGAGTTCTGATACCAGAGTTAACAAAGAAACAAGATCTCAACACCTTCAGAAGCTTCTGGGAATGATGTTCAGTCACTGCACTTTCCCAAGAAAAAGTGCACATTTGAAAAAGCAATTAGAGTAAATCAAAAGGTACTTGAAGAAAATACAGTAAAGGAGGAATTGGAATGGAACAAGGTTAATGAAGGAAGTTTTCCTAAAGAAGGCGAGTTTGGATACAGAAATGATCATGATGACAATAGCAACTATTTACTGAACCCTAACTATGTGCTTGACATCAGGCTAAGCAGTTTAGATGTGTGGCACAATAATATGTTGAAATAGTAGCCAAATTGAAGGGTACTTTCTTCTACCCGATAGACCTTTTCTCACTCAGGCTTGGTGTGTCCTTGTTTATTGCCTCAGGGAATAAATGATATAGCGCAAAGAAAAGCATCTTCTGACTTTTAAGTTTCACGTGAGGTCTTCTGGGAGGAAAGGGAATAACTTTGGCTTAAACAAAAATTTGGGAATTTTGATAGGCTAGGTGATTCAGAAAATATATCCCACCAAAAACAACTCAAAATGCTGGATAAAATATAAAGAGCAGCTTCTTTAAAGCTCTGAAAAGACAAGATAATAAAGAACTTACTAGATCCAGGGGCGCCTGGGTGGCTCAGTTGGTTGGGTGTCTGCCTTTGGCTCAGGTCATGATCCCGGAGTCTTGGGATCGATCCCTGCGTCAGGCTCCCTGCTGAGTGGGGAGCCTGCTTCTCCCTCTCCCTCTGCCTACCATTCCCCCTTCTTGTACTCTCTCTGTGTGTCAAATAAAAAATAAAATATCTTAAAAAAAAAAGAACTTACTAGGTCCAATTGAAAGGAAAACAGGGGCACACAGTGAAGTTAGTGAAAAGAGAAGGAGCTCTGTTCCAGGGCATCTGCCAATTCTAGCAAGAGCCATGTGTGACAAGGGGAGCCCAGGACCCCCACAAGCTGGGAGGATGAGAGGCAATCCCATCTATAAAAAACTGGGATCTCGAAGGACAACACCCTCAGAGTAAGTGTAATCCAGAAGCAAACTAGCTCTTACATAGATTTACAGACAAGGTTTTCCTCAACTGACTCGTTCAGAGAGTGTCAAACCTTGAACTTGGTTTAAGGTGTTACTAAATCAGTAATGACCCTAGGTGGTTGGCAGGAGCAAACACAAATGTTCTCTGGAGAAAGTTAGCTCCTTCAAAGTGACAAATTATTCCAATAATATCCAGCACATAGTTGAAAATAATGAGATACACTAAGAATTGTAAGAACCGGCAGAAAAGACAGATAGCAGGAATAAGCCCATAAAAACTTCAGAAACTGGAATTATCAGACACTTCGTATACGAGAATGTGCTCATTATGTTTAATGAAATATGAGACAGTTTAAAAAAGTATGGAGCAAATAGGAAACTAAAAAAAGCAGCATAACATATTATTTTTAAAAGCAAAGAGAACTTCTAGGGGCGCCTAGATGGTGAAGTTGGTTAAGCGGCTGACTCTTGGTTTCAGCTCGGGTCATGATCTCGGGGTCATGGGACTGAGCCCCAAGGCAGGCTCCACACTCAGTGTGGAGTCTGCTTGGGACTCTCTCTCCCTTTGCCCCTCCCCCCTCAAATAAATAGATGCAATATTTTTTTTAAAAAGCAGACAGAATTTCTAGAAATGAAAAACACATAAGTGAAAATAAAAACTTAATAAATGTACTTAACAACAGATTAAGTGCAGCTGAAGAGAAAATTGAATGTCAAGTCAGAAGAACTTACCTATAATATGTATAATACAGAAAGTTAAAAAATATGTAAAATAGATATGAAAGAGATTAAGAGACATAGAGGTTAATGCCGAAAAGTCTAAAGCATATTTAAATAGAGTCTCAGAAGAAGAATGGAGAGAGAATGGGGTGGAAGCACTATTTGAAGAGATTGCTTGATATTTTCTGGAACTGGTGAACAAATAACAATCCCCAGATTCAAGAAGCCTATGAATCCCCAGGAGGACAAATGAAAGAAACTCACACATAGAAACGTCATAGCAAAAATTGCAGAAAACCAAAGACAAAGAGAGAAAAAAATTGAAAGCAACTGAAGAAAAAAAAAATCATGGTTGATCCTTGAAAAACATGGGGGTGAGGGGTGCTGACTTCCTGTGCAGTTGAAAATCTGAGTGTAACTTGTGACTCCCCAAAACTTTACGAATAGCCTACTGTTGACTGGAAACCTTACTCACAACATAAACAGTCAATACGAATAGCCTACTGTTGACTGGAAACCTTACTCACAACATAAACAGTCAACTAACACATATTTTGTATGTCATATTTATTTTATACTGTATCCTTACAATAATACCTAACTTTTCTTGATTTTTTTCAATATTTCTAGGCTATGTGGTTTGTCTGTGAGTTTTTCAAAAATTGTCATAAATCTCCAAAAAATTGTCCAATATATTTATTTAAAAAAATTCACAAGTAATCAAACCTACACAGTTTAAACCCATGTTGTCAAGGGTCAACTATACTTTCAAAGAAATGATGGTCTGACAGCTAACTTCTCAATAGAAAAGGGAAACCCAGGAATAGTAGAATATCTTCAGTGTGCTGAAAGAAAGCAACTTCCAACTTATAATGTTACACAAAAAGAAAATTTACCAAGAAGACAAAAACTGTATTTTATGACAAACAAAAACAGGTGGCTCATCACTTCAGTAAAGGAAATTTCCAGAGAACATGCTTCAGAAAGAAAGTGATCCTACATAGTAGATCTGAGACTTAAGAAGGTATAAACAACAAGGAAAGTGGTAAAAATGTAGACATATGTAAATTAATCATAAGTGCAAAAAAAGAGATAATGGTTGTAATGTCCTGTGGGGTTAGAATGAAAACACTACCAACCATGACATATAAATCAAAGGTGGTGAAAAATGGGGTGTTTAAAGCGTTTGAAAATCCTTGCATTATCTGGGAAGAGGAAAAGATTTGGGGTTTTGATTAACTTTGGATTTTGATATATTAATCATGAGTGCTGTAATGTTTAGAAAAGGCACTAAAAGAATATAAACGGGGTTAATAAATAAAAAGGGAAGGAATTGAGAGAAAAAAGAATCAACAGAACAGGCAGGACAAACAAAAAGCACAAAACAGTTAGGAGAATAAATATGAGTTAGATTAAGACTTTCTTGGCCCCAAGAGGAGACAGAGGATCTCTTGGTTTGGCAAGAGTCAGAGGAGAAGCAAGAGTGAGCAGATGTGGGTTCTTAAGGAAGGAAGGCTCTGCCCTCTGCCCCCTCCCCTGGCTGGTTTGTGGGATCTTGAGAGCAGAGACGGCCTGTGCTTCCTGATAGAACCCAGAGTAGGAAGGGTTACACGGTGTATGTGGGGAGACAGGACCTTATAGTGCTCCCCCAAACCCAGCAGAGTAAGGGAGCAGCAGAATGATCTTAGCACCCAAGAGCAATGCAAGAGGAGACCAAGCTTTTGAAAATCATATAACGTTTCCTATGATCCAGCATAGCATCCACACAGCGAGAATGTTTATTGTGTGCCCATGAGTGGGACAGAAGTGGAGCGAGAGAGAGAGAGCTGATGGGAATGAGGAACAGCACAACAGTGATCTGTATGGCCCGTCAACTAAGGACCAGATGGTTTGATGGATGCCTTAGTGGATGCTAGGTGGAAAGATGACGCCTGAGGACCAAATACCTATTCTCACACCCCGAAGCTCAGCCTTACATAAATACATGGGGATTTAGACACAACCCCAGGGGTGCTGAGGAGACTCTGATTAATGGAGATTAAATTTCTCAGAGGGCAGGCTGTATCAGTCAGGATGATTTCAGACACAAGTAATAGAAAACTCAATTCAAAGTGGCTTAAGCAGGGGCGCCTGGGTGGCTCAGATGGTTGAGCCTCAGTTTCCTCAACAGTTATCTGGGGATAATTATCAAAAGACTCGGTGTAGCAGGACGCCTGGGTGGCTCAGTCGGTTAAGCGTCTGCCTTCAGCTCAGGTCATGATCCCAGGGTCCTAGGATCGAGCCCCTTCATTGGGCTCCCTCCTCAGCGGGGAGCCTGCTTCTCTCCCTCCCTCTACTGCTCCCCCTGCTTGTGCTCTCTCTGTCTCTTTCAATCTGTCAAATAAATAAATAAAATCTTTTTTTTAAAAAAAAAACAAATTGGTTTAAACAAGATGGAGACTTATCAATTTGCTTAACCAGTTAATTGATTCTGGTTGATTTAATCCAGTGGCCTTGATGTATTTTTCCCTTGATTCTCTTCCCTTCCTCCTTCAGTGCCAGCTTCACATACTAAGGAAGCAGCAACAGTTCTGAGTCCCTTATCCATGCCTAACAACATCCAGAAGAAAAGACACCATTTTTTCCCTGTACTTTCTTCTAAGAGGTGGAAACATCTTCCAAAAGCCCTTGGAAAATTTCTCTTTGTATCTCATTAGCCCAAGTTAAGCCATGAGCTCATCCCAGAACCAGTCTCCATCACTGATAGAATACACTTGACTGAGATTAATCAGGGCTCATCCTTGGCTGAGGTCAATTCTCCCAGCTACGTGGTCACCACAAAATAAGGAGGAATGGAATGGCTATTCTAGAACAACTGTAACTGTAGTCCTCCCTGTTGGCTGCCCAGTAACCACACATACACTCCGTGGTATGTTAACAACTTCAGAAATGCATGTGTCTAAATGCAATGCACTCATGCCCTTCTGAAAAAGTACCACCCACACTTCATCCAGTGGCAAACCTGGGATTTCTGGGAGATGTGCCCGCCTCTCCATCATGTTGGAAATGTGCACCTGGATTAAAAGAAAATGGGTCAGGGAATGAGGTGAGTGCTTCTCACGGTGTGAGCTTGGAAAACTCTGACTCTAGTGTCCACATGTATGAAATGAGAATAATAATGTCTGCTATGCAGGTTATGATGTTGATTTCAATTAAAATAGTGACAAAAATAAACCAGTGAGAGCTGTGTATATTCATATCCCAGCTGCTGATCCCTAATAAATGTGTCACATTTGCAGCTGATATGCCAAAATTCTGCAGCTCAAAGTGATACCCTTTTGATTAGCAAGAAGACCTGTTATTTTCCCCTGGGATTAACCCTTCCCCACCAATTCCTTCTAGGAGTTTGAACACGTTCTGCACATAGTTAGAGTTATCATGCTGGGTTGCAGTTCCATCACCGTGCTGCCCTCTGCACGGTCATCCTCCTCTTTGTTGACTAAGGCCACCCTACTGGCACCTCGCCCCCTGTGCCATTTCTTTACTCCTCCGACCACAGACCTCTGTGGCTTCTGTCCTTCTCTTTGGCCAACAGAAACTTTCCATCTACTTCTTCACATTAGCTATTTCAAAACCCCAGCTGCTGGCCCCAAGTAATACTCTTCATTCCCTTGCATCACAGCCTTCTCCTTCCAGAACCTCAGCGGATGGAGGGGATACTAGATTATGGTCATGTGTGGCCTCACTTCCTGCCTAGAGTCACAGCATCCTCCAACATCTTGACTCTGCTGCCCTCTACCAGATTTCTTTCACACACAGTGATTTATCTCAGGGACCCATTAGTGATCTCATTCTCTCTCTCTCTCTCTCTCTCTCTCTCTCTCTCTCTGTCCCTCCCCCAGTCTTATCTTCTTCAGAAAACCCCAGTCCAACAACTGTACATGTTTATATGACAATAATAGGCCAGGTTCAAGTTCTCTCTTACAGGGCCCCTGGGTAGCATGTAAACTCGAGTGGGTATCTTATCTAAAATGCCATAGTTTATCTAGAAGCCACAGAGAAACTTTGAGAAGAGTCTGGGTCTCAATAGAGCTCCTGCTCTTCCCAGCCAAGAGAAGTTGCCACACTAGCCATGTGAGTATCAGCAAATCACTTACTTTCTTTGACCCTGGATTTCCACATCCCTGTAAAGGCTAAAGCAGTGTTGAGAGGGAAACATATAGCACTAAATACGCATGTGAAAATGGGGGAGGAGAAAGATGGGAAAGATATTTTAGTGATATAGAAAGATATCCAGGACCCTGCTAAATGGAAAAAGCAAGATGCAGCAGTGTACATAATATACTACCTTCTGTATGTGAAAGAGGGACTAGAATATTTATATGCTTGATTCTGCACAAAGAAACACCAATGGGATTACATGAAATGATAAAAGTGGTTACCCATAAATAATACATTAAAAGAATCACATACCATGATCAAGTGGAGTTTATTCCAGGGATGCAAGGATGACGGTTCAACATCCATAAATCAGTCATTGTGATACACCACATTAACAAAATGAAGGATAGAAATCACGTGATCATTTTAATAGATGCAGAAAAACCATTCGACAAAATTCAACATCTATTTATAATAAAAATTCTCAACAAAGCTGGTTTGGAAAGAATATACCTTAACATAATAAAGATCATATATGACAAGCTCACAGCTAACATATTCAGTGATGAAAAGCTAAAACCTTTTCTTTAAAGATCAGGAACAAGACATGGATGCCACTCTCATCTGCTTTATTCAACATAATACTAGACGTCCTCGCCAGAGCAATTAAGCAAGAAGAAGAAATAAAAGGCATCCAAATTGGAAAGGAAGAAGTAAAACTATCACTATTTGCAGGAAGCATGATTTCATATGTAGGAACCTAAACCCTAAAGACATCATCAAAAAAACTGTTAGAAGTAGTGAGTGGATTCAGTAAAATCGCAGGATACAAAATCAATACACAAAAATCTGTTGTGTTTCTATACAGTAATAATGAGCTATCAGAAAGAGAAACTAAGAAGAGAATCTCATTTACAATTGCATCAAAAATAATAAAATACTTAGAAATAAATTAACCAAGGAGATGAAGGACCTATATACTGAAAACTACAAGACATTAATGAAAGAAACTGAAGAGACATAAATAAACAGAAAGATATTCTGTATTCATGGATTGGGAGGATCAATATTGCTAAATTATCTATACTACTCAAAAGAAATCTATAGATTCACTGAAATCTGTACCAAAATCCCAATGGCCTTTCTCACAGAAATAGGACAAATTATCTTAAAATTTGTATGAAACCACACACACACACACACAAATCCCAAATAGTCGAGGCAATTGAGAAAGAACAAAGCTGGAGGCATCACACTACCTGATTTCAAACAATATTCCAAAGCTATAGTAATTAAATCAGTATGGTATCAGTATTAAAACCGACATGTGGATCAATGGAAAAGACTAGAAAGTCCAGAGATAAACCCACATATATAAGGTCAACTGATTTACAAAAAAAAAAAAAAAAAAAAGAGCCAAAATGTACAATGGAGGAAGGACAGTCTCTTCAATAAACGGTGTTGGGAAAACTGAAGCCATATGCAAAAGAATGAAACTGGACCCCTATCTCACACCATACACAAAAATTAACTCGAAATGGACTAAAGATTTGAATGTAAGACCTGAAATCATAACGTTTCTAGGAGAAAACGTAGGTGGTATGCTCTTTGACATGGGTCTTGGTGATTTTTTTATACTGACACCAAAAGCAAAATCAAAAATGACTAAGTGGGACTACATCAGATTAAAAAGCTTCTGCACAGCAAAGGAAATTATTAACAAAATGAAAAAGCAACCTACCAAATGGGAGAAAATAACTGCAAATTATATATCCAATGAGGTGCTAATATCCAAAGTATATAAAGAACTCATACAACTCAATAGCAAAAACACAAACAATCCAATATTTAAAAATGGGCGGAAAATCTGAGTAGGCATTTTTCCAAAGAAGACATTGAGTTGGCCAATGTGAAAAGATGCTCAACATCACTCTCGTCATCAGGGAAATGCAAATCAAAACCATGCTGAGCTATCACCGCACACCTGTTAGAATAGCTATCATCAAAAAGACAAGAAATAACAAGTGCTGGCGAGGATGTGGAGAAAAACTGTCTGTGGGAATGTAAACTGTGCAGCCACTGTGGAAAACACTATGGAATAAAAAATGGAATTACCCTGTGATCCAGCAATTCTAGAAAACAAAAACACTCACTCAAAAAGATAATATGCACCCCCATGTTCATTGCAGCATTATTCACAATGGCTAAGACATGGAAACAACTTAAGTGTCTGTCGATGGATGAACAGATAAATATGAAATATATATACATGGAATATTATTTGGGTTTTTAAAAAAGATTTACTTATTTATTTTAGAAAGAGAGAGAGAGCACACATGAGCGGGGGAGGGCAGAGGGAGAGGGAGAGAGAATCTCAAGCAGACTCCCCGCTGAACTGGGAGCCCAACTTGGGGCTCAATCCCACAACCCTGAGATTAAGACCTGAACTGAAACCAAGAGTTGGACGCTCAACCGACTGAGCCACCCAGCCGCCCCTAATTCAATTTTTTTAAAAAAAGAATTTTTGCCATTTAAGACAACATGGAAGGACTTTGAGGGCACTATGCTAAGTGAGATAAGTCAAAGACAAATCAAAGACAAATACCGTATAATCTGTCTTATATGTGGAATCTAAAACAAACCAAAACTGAACTCGTGGATACAGAGAACAGACTGGTGACTGCAGAGGCGGGGCGGCGGGGGGGGGGGGGGAAGGGGGAGAAATGGGTGAAGGGAATCAAAAGGTAAAAAAAAAAAGTAGTTACTCATAGGGTTTGGCAGAAGTTGGGCAGGGGGATGGGGTAGATGAGAGCAGGGTGGGAATATTTCTCCATGTATACTTTGTTACCTTGCCCTGATTTTTTGAATCTTATGTCACCCATTCAAAATATCAAAATGTTTTTTTTTCTTTTCAAGTTTTTATTTAAATTCCAGTTGGTTAACATACAGTGTAATATTGGTTTCAGCAAAATGTTTTTGTTTTTAAAAAATGTAAAGCGGAAAGATAAAAACTTACAAAAATGGTCCATAATCTTCCCACGGGATAATCGCTGTTGACATTTAAAAAAATAATACAAAGCACGTTGTTTGAAAACTCCCAATTTTATATACAGAGGTATAAAATCGAAAAGTAAGCCTTCCTTTTCCCGTTGTCCCAAAGGTAACCCCTGTTAACAGCTCCTTGGTTTCTTTCTAGAAGCTTACCCATTTATAGTATTTATCCTGGTGCACCATTCTTGTCTGCTTCATGAACTGCACGTCTTGCCCCTGTCACTATATATGGAGAGTTTATATTTTATGGTATTTGCTGTAATATAGGTTATTTTCCTATTGGTGGACATTTTAGGTTTCTAGGTTTGTTTGTTTGTTTTTTCTTTACTATTACCAGTAACGCGCTGTCTTGTTTAAGCATCTTAGATGGCAAATGCATTTTGAACTCAGAGTAAGAATGATGCATTTTGAATCGTCTGTAGAACATGATACTTTCCCATGATGCTACATTTCTTTTCTCCAAATATTTAAAAATAGTTTTGTAGGGAGAGGGGTCGGGGGAGAGATCTTCAACCCCCACCCAACGACGGAGGCCCCCCCAGGGGGAGCGTTGTGCCGGAATGGAAAGTTGCTTTTGAACGCCAGGTGCTCGGTTTCTAATTGCCATTAGCCCAGAGCCAGACTGGGATGCCGTCCGCCCTGCCCTTACACAGAGCTCTTTCTTCTGAAGAGCCTGTCCCTCCAGTCAGTCGCTTGGGTACCCCGTGTCTGTTCGAGGCTGTCACTCTTCCTGCCTCACTGTGGCTCTTTCAGCCCTCTACTTGGATGGTCCGAAGGGAGCCTCCAATCTGCTCCTCAGGGTCTGGCGCCCTCTGCTGGCACTGAGGATTCACCACTTAAAGGGCTGTCCAAGTGCGCACAACTGAGAGCTCATTCATTCCCAGCCCCCACTGTCATATGGGGAAACTGAAGCAGCAGGGGCGGAAGTGACTGGCTCAAGAACACAAAGCAAACCGCTCCTAGGACCAGAACTTGTGCCTTCTGACCCGTCTTCCGGTCTCCCGCATGCCAGTGTTGGAAGGAATGAAGACATAGGAGATGCCAGACTGGATCCCCCCAACAGGGGGAGTCTGCCATCCACACATCCCTGGGAGCTCTAAGGCACTCTCCATCAGGCAGGGGACCTCTGCTCAGCTGAACTTGTCCTCTACTGTGTTCTGGGGCAGTGGCCCTCCCATCCTCTCTGGGACGCCTCATTATTGCCCTCAGAGCATGGATAGGTTTAATCAGGCCCTAAGCATAGACATGTGTCTTCCCCTACACCATTATTTGTATGTCCTTTCATGGATATCCACGTACCACCTAGACTATACTTTTACATAATGCTTTTCTTTAAATTGTCTCATTTTAAACTTAAAAGTCCAAGGACATGTATTACCCTTCCCCTGGATGATGATCCATGGATGCTTCTGGTTCCCTAGGAATTGTCTTTGAATCCTTGTTGTCTTCATTTGGCACAAGAAGACCTGATCCTCACCCTGAATTCTCTATTTAAAAAATAACCATTACTAGTGAATGAGAGCCTGGTATCTTTCAGGTCCTGACTTTGCACTGTGTCTTCACTATATTATTGAATCCTCATGACAAGTCTATGGGGGGAGGGGGTGTTCTTACCTCAGGGGAAGATGAGGCACAGGTGGGACCATTAGTTGTCCAACAGCTGGCAGATGGCTGAGCTGAATTTGATCACACTCTTTCTAAAGCCAATGGATATGACCTTGTTGTCTTTTGAAATTAAAACTAAGATGATGCAAAGCTACAGTGAAGAGATGAGGACTGGGGGACATCCCCCCATGCCCGGGGAGGCAGACAGAGAACGTGTGAGGGCAATGGGCTAGACTGTGTTGAGACCCGGCAAAGTGTGGTATCCTGGCATATGGGGATGGGGGCACCAGAGGATGTGTGTGCCAGAAGTCCAAGGTGGTGGGGGAAAAGGGGGGAGATGGAAGTGGCTAAGAGGGGCATTCCAGGTTCCATCTTCCTGATGCCCTGGAGAATGCCACTGACCCTGCTGAATATCCTGTAGCCCCTTCTGATCACCAGTGGGCTATTCAGTAATATTTTCTCCATGGGAGCCCTTTTCAGTGCGGCGGGGGGGGGGGGGGCACTGTGGGATACACGGAAACAGGAGGGGGTAAAGGTTCACCAGAAGCGCAAGCTGGACTCCTAGCTCTACCACTCGTGATGCCTATGATCTTGGCTTCAGTTTCCTCATCTGTCAGATGTCCCCTAATAAACACAAAGATGCAATGCCCGGGCTCCTGTTTACAGAAGGATCTGCTGCCCCATGGGGACCGGGGTCAATAGACAGTCTCTCGCTGTCAGCTCCTTCAGGGTCAGCTGCAGAGAACACACTCTTCCTTTCTCAGGGCTGCCCACACATCTGGTGACCGAGTGAGACAGAGGTATAAAGGCCAGGCCCTTTCAATCCGTAGGGGACATTCTGGTGGCAAGAGCTGGCAGTGCCTGTGATGGAGGCTTAGCTGAGCCTGCGTCCCAGCCCCACTTCTCCCTCTGCCCAATCCTGCTTCCGCCTCCTTCCTTTCCAGATAAACCCCTTGCACCCCAAAAGCCATGTCCAGCATCTGGAGGACCCAATCTGTGACATATCTATTTTCCATGCCCAGGACAAAGGAGGCATGCTGCTAGATTTGATGAAATGATGCCAGATATGAATCCAAAGTGTGAGAATTATCCAGCTTGTTGGGACCTCCCTCCTGGCCAGTCCTAGATCTATTTTGGGCGGAAGCACTGAAAGCAGTAGGAAGGTCAGGCTGTGGGGTTCAGTGACAGCCTCGAGGCATGATCTGGCCGTCATCAAATCAGGGCAAATAACTTGAAGACTTTAAGGGCTGCAGGGCAATCGGGGGAGGCTTCTTGAAAGGAGATGGCACTGAGGAAGATGGCTGGTATTCAGGCTTGGCATCATTCAAACTTAGGGGACTCCACAGACATTTACTGAATGCATATTATATACAAGCTCTTGCACTGGCACGTAGAGAGTTTTGGAGAAACGCCCCAGGAAAGGTCTCTGGCCCTGACTGTCCCCAAGGGACATTGCCCAGCCCCATGAGCTTTGGACATTTTACTAACCAGTTCCCTCCTTATTTGATTTATTTTTACTGAATAGCTAAAGTCTCTATCAGAAAAACAAGCTGCCACCAGAGAGGAAATAAATAAGCCAAAACCTCAAAATGCTTCTTCACCTTTGAATAACGTCAACTTCTTATAAGATTTTTAATCCTCTTCTGATCCTTATTTCTGCATGCACTGTTTCTACTTCATAAGTGAAAATAACATTCTGGGTGCTCTTTTTGTAACTTAGCATTTATTTTATAGAGACTGTTCCTTGCGTCAGTGCAATGAACATATGTCATTTTAACGCCTGACCAGTATTTTATGGTGTGGTCAACATACCCTCTGCTAGCTAGGCATTGCATAAGCTTTGAGCTCTCCACTAATACAGAAAAGGTAGTTACATTTGTGTGCATAGTTTCTTTTATTCTCGCTTAAATAACTTACACTGGGTGTCACTCCAAAGTGAAATCACGCAAGGTATATGATCAGTTTTGTTGGCATGCCCTCCGGAACACGTGGCCAACTTGACAGCACTACCAGCAGTATGTAAAGGTTTCTCCACACCTCTTCCAGCTTTGAGTTGTCTAAATTTTTGTTGTCAATGTAACAGGCTGGTGTTCTTCCTGGTTCTAATTTTTAATTTGAGTTTCTCTACCATGGAGACGACCTTTCAGAAATATTTTCTCTTGAGGGACAGTGTCTCCTCTTGCCAGGAGATGGCGCTGTGACTCTGTGCTAGGCTCCCTGAGACGGTACCGTCGTGTTAGTGGTGGGCCGTGGGGTGGGCTGTGGGTTTGCACCAAGAGAGGAGATGTTAAGAAATCCTCTGGTCTCCCCTGGGGCCTCAGTTTCCCACCTGAGTTCAGAAAATCTGGTTTTGGTGAGGAGGTGACACCACATGTTGGCGGGGGGCGCAGGATGGGGGGGAGCGGCGGGGAATGGTCTGCCTTGCCCGGCCCTGTTGTGTATCTTTCATGCTTTCAAAGTTCCTAAGAACCCAAGTTTATGAAGTGTCCACTGCAAGCCAGACATAGTTCTTGCCCTGCAAAAAAACCACAAAAACCAAAAACAAACACAAACCAAAAAACTCATAAGCAAGTGGAGGGAAAATATACAGACAAAATCAACTCTAAATGCCGCACTTCCTATAAAAAAAGGTTCAAAGTGCTACAAGTTAATGAGAATTGGAGAGATTGCCTCCCACGATGGGTGTGTGGGATCCTGGAGAAAAGGGCAGAGCTGGGCCTCCTGGGGCCGGGAGGCAGATGAGCAGAGTGTAGCGGGGAGGCCAGGGTTTGGGGCCTGACTGAGCACCACAGTGAGCCACAGTGAGCCTGGAGCTCTCGTGTAGACAGAAAGGAAGGTGAGGTTGGGAGCGGACAAACAGACAAACCATGGTGGGCCCTAATGCCAAGCTAAGGAGTATGCACCTGATTTTGTAAGCAAAGCTGAGCAAGTTTGACAGCAAGAAAACGGTGGGTCATATTTGTAGTTTGGCCAAATCAGCCTGAGGTTTAACTGATTCAGTGGTTTTCCTCCTGTGTTATATAGACACATTTTCCTCCCCATCTGACCGACCTCTCACAAATGGTTGATACGATTGCCTACTTCCCTCATCTCCAAGTGCTCTCTTTGCTTGGCTTCCGTGAAACCACAATGCTTTTTCCTCTTACACTCCTGGAGGCGCTTCTCATTCTCCTCTGCAGCCTCTTCCCCTTCCTCTGGCCATTAAATGCTCATGGAGCCTCCATTCCCTCTGCACTCTCTCCTGAGCAATCCTGGCCCTGAGCTTGGCTTAATTATACCCTACACCACGATGACTCAGCCCTGGCCTCCCCTCTGAGCTCCAGAGCCATATATCCAACTGCTAGTCGACAGTGAATGTTTCGGAAGCATCTTTAATTCATGTCCCAAACGCCCCACCCAGCCCTGCCTAATGCTGGTCTTCCACCGGTGTTCCTTAGCTGCGTGGACACACCACCATTCATCCTGCTAGGCCAGTTAAACATCCCAGAGGTGTCCTTGACAACTCCCTCTTCCTTGCCTCCTTTTCCAGCCACCCCCCAGGTCCACCTGACTCTCCTTCCTCAACAGCGACCAGAACTGTCCACTCTATCCATCATGGCTGCCATTCGCCCAGCTCAAGGCTGCAGTGGCTTTTCACCTGGGCCCCCAGGGAGCCTGAGCTGGCCTTCTGCTTCTGCTCGGGCTCCCCTGCAATCTCCCCTTCACACCGTGGCCAGAGCTATCTTCTCCAAATGTACAGCTGACCATGTCACTCACTCCCCAGGGAAACCGCTACAGTGGCTTCCCGCTCAGGCCCAAAGGGAGTGTTCTTTTCCTTAACCCTTTTATCGTTAGGAAAATGAATACAAAAAAGAGCATAGAACAAATGTACAATTGAACACCCTTGAAGCCAACTGCCATGAAAGGAGAAAGAACCTTGTCAGCCATCCCATTCTGGTTGCTCCTCAAAATAGAACTGCCTCCTTCCCCCACCCCGGAGGAACTACCTATCCTGACTTTCCTGGGAAGCATCTACTTATTTTTGTCATCCAACCACATGTCTCTAACTGTTATGGTTCAACTTGGCCTGTTTTGGGTTTTTTTATATGTCTGTTAGTTCTCCTTTAATCCAGAGGTCCCCCCCACCCCCGCCATCTCCTTTTCTTCCCTCTTGCGGTGTATTTGTCTTGTAGAGTTCCCATTGCTTTTAAAATAAGAAAAACATTCCCTTCCATGCCTGTAAGGCTTGACTTGGTTTGATCCCCCTAAATCTCTCTAGCCTCATCTCCCACCAGGCTGCTTTTCACTCTCTTTCAACCCATGCCAACCTTGATGCAGTGCCCCCCATGCCTTCTCCTTACCCCTGTGGGCCTTTTGCAAAGGCTGTTCCCTCAGCTTGAAATGCTCTTCCTTCTCTTGTGTCTCCCAGTTAACTCCAGCTTATTTTTGTATCTCCGAGGGAGTATGCTCTCCTCAGAGAAGCCTGCTCCTCCTTCCCTGACTGGCCAGTCCCCTGCAGCCAGAGCCTCACGGCCCCTCCCTTCTCCTGGACAACACAGGTCAAGGTTGTGGTTTTCCATTTGTTTGTAAGATGATATGATTAATGACCATGAGTTCCACGAGGGTAGGGATTAGGTCTGCTTTTGCTCACCATTGTTTCCCACTATGTAGCTGGGTGCCTGGCACATAGTAGGTGTTCAAGTAAAAGCGTGCTGCCCTCTGCCCAGGGAGCAGTAGCCCCAGACACCAACACAATTAGGAGACACAAACCGAGACTGAAAGCCCTGATTCCCTCAGAGGTGGGAGCTGAAGCAGTGTGGATGGGGGTGTCTCCTGGAGAAGGATGGAGAAGAGGGTGGAGGCTCCTCCCAGAACACCTGAGGCCATGCCAGCGTCCTTCTGCCCACCCCCAGCCCCTAGTGCAGGAGCCAGGCCTGGAATGGATGGCTGGAGAGGCTCCTGGGGCCAATCGCTCCCACCCGGGCCGGGCCGCTGGGGCTGAGCTAAGTGGAAACAAATGTTCTCTGGCTGTTCCCAGCCCAGTCCTGGTGAGCAGCCCCTCCCTCTCAGCTCTTGCTCCCCTTCCCCTCCTTGGAGCTCCTCCCCAGCCCCCCTCCAGTTCTTTCTCCCTTTGACTTATGGGGTGATTGGAAGTTTGGGGTGTAGGTAGGGTTGAGAGATATGGAAAATGTGGGGCAGGTGGACTCTGTGGGGAACTGGAATATGGGGTGGGGGGCTCCCTTGGACAAAGGCCCAGAGGGGGGTCTCAGAGGAAACTTGGCTTGTAAGGCAGGGATCCAACGGGCTAAAGTGGGAACCAGGCATTTGAGCTCCCACCCCTGGCTGGAAAGGCACACTCTCCTGACTTCAGGTGGGCCGGGGAAACCTGGAGTGGAGCAATGCCGGGTACAGGAGAGGAAAATGACCCTTTTTCTTTCTCCTTCCCTTCATCTCTCTAGAGGACTAGGCTTTCCTCTCCCTGTTCTCCTGGAGAACCTAGACACCCAGGGCCCTTAGCAATTCTCAAGTCCCAGTCACCACCCTGAAAGAATGGCAGTCAGGTCCCCTTGCTGGGGAAGGGGGAGGGAAGGCGGTGCAGAGGGAGGGAGAGGGGGAGGTTACTGGGAGGGGAAGGGTCACAGGCCCAAATTCCTAGGCTCCTGCAGCTTCAGTCGTTCTGAGAAACAAAGAAGCAGAGAAAGTGATTTAGAGACAGACACAAATAGAAACCAAATTCTGGAGATGGAAGAGACGTGAAAAGACACGGAAAGACAGAGAGGATCCAACAGACAGACGGCTCTGCTTTCCCCTGCAGCGACTCCGATGTTATCTCTCTCCAGCTGCCTCCCCCCCCCCCCAGTCCCCACCTCTGCTCCTCCTCCCTCTCCCAACCCACAGCCAGACATCCCTGGGCTCCTTCCCCCTCTTTCTTTTGCACCAGGGCCTAAAAGTGGAGTTAAAATTGTCCTCAGAACTAAAGGCAGAGCAACAGAGGAAGAGGTGGAGGGGGCCCAGTGCCCAGAGGACTGACAGAGGGGGAATCAGAGTGGCAACACTCCACTCCATGCTGCCCCCTTCTGGGCTGCGGTGTTCCAATCTTCCCAGAAAGTTCCTCCACTTGGCATGTCTGTGCAGGGGGGGGGGGGGGGGGGGGGCAGGGGGTGGTGCATGTAATCTCCCAGGAGGCAGGCACTGTCTCAGCCTGAGCCAGCCTGTCTGTGTGTCCATCTGTACCTGTGGGTAAAAGTTACTCAGCATTGTCTAGGGGAGGCAAGGGTGTCCTGGTGTTTCTGTGGGGTTATATCTGGATGCCCGTTGCCCAGGTGTGGGTGTGTCCAAGTGTGCATGGGTGTGCACTCATCTTGATCTTTGTGTACCTCTGTCTGTCCCCCCAGCCGTGCTCCATGAAAAGTCTTCTAGGGTAATAGTGGAGGACCGAAGCCTTGGGAACACCTCAACTCATCTCTCTAAAGGTTTGGAACGCGTAAGGGTATAGAAGTCATTGCTCTGGTTTCTGCCCAGATGCCAGCCAACCCCTAGGTGGGGGTGCAGAGAAGGCAAAAGAGAGTAAGCAGAGGCACAGTTGCCCTCGGAGCCGAAGCCTGCCCATCGCAGACTCCAGTGGACCCTTCCCCTGCCCCCGTGCTTCTGCAGGCACTTCTGGGCCGATGGATTCTGCAATGGGACTCTGGGCGGGGTGGGGGGGGGGGGGGATGAGGGCTTAGGGAATCCAGGGATGGCCAAATATTCTGTAAGATCTGGCCAGAGAGAGTGCTGCAGGAGGGGTGGGGCGATCTGTGTGTGTTTGTAGGAAAGGTGGGGGGTGGGGGCAGAAAGGCCGCCTGCGGGGGAGAAGGCTTCTTGGCAAACGCCCCAGTTTCCTGCGCTTATCCCTGCTCCCTGCCACTGCTCCCAATTCTGTTGTTTCAATAACATCATTTTTATCCACCCCACAGAGAGACTGTGTCTTAGGAGAGGGAGGCGAGGGGCAGGGCCAGGGCATGAGGGGGTGGTAATGGAAAGAGGCTGGGGTCTGGAGACAGCAGGGACTAGATTTGGGGCGCTCCCTCCTCAGGCAGAGGCAGGGCGGTCCCAGAGCCCCGGTCCCCTGATGACAAAGACAAATACATTAAAATTCTTGCCTCAGAGAAGAATGCAGGATAGGGAGAGCATTTCATAATCTGTAATAACAGTAGCAGGGTGGGGGCAGGGGTGCGTAGGGGACTCAGAACCCAGGCAGTTGTTCCCAGGGGTCTGGCCACTGGCCACCTGCAGCCTTTAGGAACCCCTAAAGCTCTCCAGATGCCTGTTTAGTACCATCTGGCTTGAGTGTGTGCCCAACCTGGGTCTGTCTTTGAGTGTGCCGTGTCCAGAGTTGGCATTGCCCTGCAGAAACAGTAACTGTGTACAAAACTAAGAGGTGCAGAAGCCATGGGTGGTAGCTGGCTGCTATGAAAGGCAAAAATGGGAGGGAGCAACACTTGGGCCCCGTGCCCCTTATTAGCTCCCTCAGCCACTAGGCGACCTACCCAGGGTCCCTTCCCCTTCTCGCGAGTGCTTCAGCTCCCTCACCAAAATTCTCTGTCCCCAGTACAGGGCATTAGACTGACACAGCTGGGACACCACTGGCCCTGGGGTTGGGCTCACAGCAAACCTAGGAGCTTCCCCATGTGCCTAGGGCAATGTTTCTCCGTTTCTGTTTTCCACTTGCTCATCCGTCCTTCCCCAGATCTGCCTCGTCCCCTGGGTTAGGCATCAGTGGTCTTCTGTGGCATCCCCTTTGTCCCCCAGCTTCAGAATCTCTATTCACTTGTCCCCACTCTCTGAGGGACTCAATCTTGCCTTCTCTCTGCTCACCGAGGATGTTTATGTTTCTTGGCAGCGGCCTCACTCCCAGAGTTCAGGTGGTATCTCCACCCCAAAAGACCAGGAGCTTTCCTCTGGGTACCCGAAGCTTCTACCACTTGGGAGATGCACTCATCCCCTTAAAGGTTGATGCCACTCTAGATGGCGGTGATAGGGAAACTGGCGCTTGCTGTGGAATGTCCTGCACCACCTGTCTCTCGGCACCCTTGGGGCAAGCAGGCGGAGGGGAGGAGCGGGGACTGCAGCCACTGCCAGTAGCTTGGTGTGATGAATGGAGCTGTCCCCCCTCCCCACGGGGCCTTTGATCTCCCCCCCGTGGGGGGGGGGGAGACAGGGGCATCAAAGACATTTTTGTGGCATTAGAGAATCAGATAAACACCATCTCACCTGCAGCTGGCTCTTCCACCCCTTCTGGCCCCGGCCAAGTTGGGGAAGGAACGTGAGGCAGGCTACACGCGGACACGCGAGGCCCGGCTGCAGAGAGATCTGCCCTCCTAATCTCTTGCGAGTCTGCAACCTCAGCTCTATCGCTCGCTTACACGTGCGAGCGCTTGAGCGCAGGCCATCCAAGAGGTTCCTCTTGCTGTCTAATCTCCCCTTCGCAGACCTCCCCCGAACGCGGGCTTGAAGAGGCGGGGTGGCTGGGGAGCGAGAGAGGAGGCCTAGGGCTTCCTCTTTTCCTTGAGGAAAGGCTGAGAAAGGGGCGTGCAGTGCGGAGGCGGGGCCGGTAAGGGGTGACCCCCTCCTGAGTCCGCCCGTCCGACGGTCGAGTTCGGCACCCCTCCCCGGAGCACCCATCGCCCCAGGCGGACTTCCTCCCCAGCCCCGGCTCCAGCATCTCCCTCCGAACCGCCCCCCCCAACTCCCTCATTCCTGGGAAGTTTTCTCTCTTTACAGTCAACAAACCTGTCAAACGTCTCCCTTCCAGCCCGTCCCCCATTCCCCAGCTCCTCTTCCACCCCCCCTCCCCGCCCTTACTCCTCTCCACCCTGCTCCCCCGCCCCTCCTTGCCCCTGTCTCTGGGCGGCGGCGGGGGGCTCCCAGTCCGCGAGAGGCGAAGGGAAGGGGCGAGGCAGGCGGGTCCCGCAGCCACCGGCGCTCTTGCGCCCCGCCCCGGGACCTCGCACCCGCCCTCCGCTGAGCTCCGCGCCTGCAGCCCCGGGGCGCACGGCTCCCTCCCGAGAGTCCCGCCGCCTGACTGTCGCAACTGCCACCCCACGGCCCCCCTGCCCCCGCCCCCGCCCGGGCCCCGCTCCCCTCCCACCCCCGCCCCCGGCTCTGATTTCTTCTCCCGAGCGAACTCGGCGGGAGACACAGGCGCTGGCTGCCCCGTCCGCTCTCCGCCTCGGGCCGCGCCCTCCTCGCCCGCGATGGGCCCCCCCCGCCGCCGCCGCCGGAGCCCTCGCCTGCCGGCCGCCGCCGCCGCCGCGCTCGCCGCGCTCGCCCTGAAGCCCGCGCTCGCCCTGAAGCCCGCGCCCCGGCGCGCCCCGGCTAGCCCGGCAGCCTCGCCCGGTACCGCACCGGCCGGCGGCAGAGCGCTCGCGATGCTGCCGCCCGCGCCCTCCGTCCTGCTGCTGCTGCTGCTGTGTCCCGCGCACGTCGGTGGGCTGTGGTGGTGAGTGCTGTGCCTGCGCGGCTCGGGCAGCTCAAGGGTGGGGGCTTCGGAACTGACGGCGCCGGGGGCGGGGGTTGCTCCCAAACGCGCTCCCGCTGCCTCCGGGCTCTACCTGCGAGCCGAGCCCAGCCCCCCGGGCCGCTGGAGAGGTGCCGGGGAGGTGCGTGCAGCTCTCCTGCCGGGCCCCGCCTGGGCCACTTCTAAACTGCCACTCAGACGTTCCGAAACCTCCACTCGGCACATTCGGTTGTATTTCCTCCTATCTTGTGCTACACACCCCCCGTCCTCCCCTTTCCCCCTCCGCTTCTGCGCTCAATCCAGGTCCTCAAGGAACTGGCACGTGGGTAAGAAAGAGCCACCGGGTAGACAGCGGGGGTGGGGGCGAAGATCTGTAGTCAGAGATCTGAAGAAAAGAATGTGTGAGGAGGGCCCTGGATTTAGGGGAGGAGGACTGGATTTGTGGAAAAGAGAGGAACAAGGTGGGAAGGCACAAGGCAAGGAGGGTCAAACAGCTGTCTCTTCCCCGCCTTACGCTGCTCAACAACCCACCGGCTTCTCTCCGAGGGCTACTTCAAAGTGGACAGTAGTGGCGGGGGAGAAAACGTAAAGGGAAACTGAGTCAGGACCCCGGCTTTTTCTACATCCTCCTTCTGGAGCAAAGAGGAAGAAAGACAGGAAAGGGACCCAGGGTCCCGGTCCTTCCAGATGTGGGGGTCAGAAATGAAAAAAAACACAGCTTCGGAGGTACTGGGAATCGTGGCGGGTCCCGGTGGAAGGGAGGGAGGCCTGGCCAACCAAGGAGACGTGGCCTCCAGACCTGGCCCTAACCTAGAGCAGACAACTACGGAGCTAAGGTCGCGGGAACTTTGAGTCTTGGGGATGGACAGCAACTAGGAAGGTGGGTGCCAGGTCGGGACCTCTCAGCGATCTCGATCCCGTAGACTTTTTTTTTTTTTTTTTTTTCTTTTTTTCCTTCCCGGTCTCTCCAGAGCTGCAAAGACCCGCCCGGAATAGCTGGGTGTTTAAAGAGGAGGGACTTGGACAATATCACTGATGCATCAGCCAATCCTAAGAAAGCAGGGTCTTGTCTATTTGCATAGCGCCATAGCATTGGCTGGATTCTCTACCCTCCACTCCGCCCCCACCCCCCGGTTTGGAAGGAGGGGTGGGGCCGGCAGATCCCTCTCTTCCAGGGAGATAGGGAGCTGGATGCCCACACAGGGAGCAGCTGGCTGCAAGCCCTCTTTCGTGATGTGGGAGAGATGTCCCTGGGGGTGTCAGCGAGGGAGCAAATCGAGGATGACCCAGGTCCCGGCTAGGGGACTTGCGTCCTTCGATCCTGGCTTAGCATAACTTAGTATAATAATAGTATCAGTTTTGAAATAGACCTGAGATCCAATCTCGGCCATTTGTTAAGTCTGTGACCTTGGATAAGTCACTTTTCCCTGCTCCTCAACGTCTCAACTACAAAATTGGGAAACAGTGCCCCTATCTGGTAGGCCGGACAGGAGGATTACCTACAAAATGATCTGGCGTTGGGAGGTGCTCTGTAAATGTTAAGTCCCCCTCCTCCACGCTGCGGGTTCTCCTGGCCAGATTCTGTAGGCGTGAAAAGGAGGATTAATTTAAATTTAAAATCCAGAGTCCCAAGCAAAACTTTGTAAAGGGATCTCTGTCTTGTTTCCCAGACTCACATTTTCTCATTTTGCCCTTTCTCAAGGCATTGGAGACAGGGGTCTCTCCCTGATGGTGGTTGCCCTCCCTCTACTCCTTTTCCATTTCTCCAAATCATTCTCATCCTTCCAGGTAGAATACCGCATCCTCCATAACATTGTCTCTTTGTCTTCCTTTGCCTTCTGTGTGCTCCCACTGCACCCCACGCATTGGGCAACTATGCCAGTTACGGGGACAGCCATCCCCTCTGTGGTCCTTCTTCCCTGCTCCTGGAAGGCAGAGGCTTTGTCTTTGTGCCCTGGAGGCTAAAGGTGCTGGGGAAGTTTTGTGGAGTGTTGCTGAATTGGTTGATTCGCCTTTCTGAGACTTGTGTCTATGGGAGTTCCTTTGTTCAGGAGGGGCTGCTGGGTGGGTGACAAGCCAGAGGAAGAGAGGCCTGGTCCCTTGGAGACTGACCCTGAAGCTGGGAAGCAGGGAGTGGGGGAGGAGGTGAGGAGAGCAGGTGTAGGAGAACACAGGGGCCTTCATGGCTGCAGCTGCAGGGTGAGCTGGGTGAAGAGTGAGGGGCTGGGGTGATAAGGTGTCCAGCAACTGCCTCTCTCAGCTGCCTCTCAGAGAGAACCTGCCTCTCCCACCTGCACTGGCCCCCTCACTCTCCTCTGTTTCTGACACTTCATTCCTTTGGTCTGATCCCAGATTCCTTTCTCAGGATCTTTGACTCTACTTGCTTACTCTCTTGTCCCCACCCCGCCCCACCATCGATCTCCAAGATCTGGCTTGGGCTGGAGGGCTGGACCCAGCATCCCCAGTAGGCTAAGGCTCCTGCCACTCCTTGCCTGCCCCTCAGTCCCCACACTGCCCCCCTACACCAGCTTTACTTTGGCTAGGAACTTTATCAGGCCCAGAGCGTCCAGGCTGTTCTCTGATGTCTAGGACCTGCTTGCTGGCCCCCTTTTCCCTGCTTCTCAGAGAATGCTAACCAGGCCAGAGCTCTAGCAGTAGACAGGAAGGCAGCAGCCCCTGCAGTCGACTCTGACATTACTAGAATGTAATGTCAGAGTCGACTGCAGCCAGGCTGGGAACAGAGAGGACCCCAGGAACTCTGAGTGACTGGACTGTCTGGATTAGGAAAGGAGGGTCCTGTAGGGGAGTGATCCAGGTCCTGGAATAGGCTCAGGTACCTAGCTCCAGGTTCCAGAAAAGTTTCCCTTCCACCTTTTTTCCCCCCTCCTCCTTCCCCCTCCATGCAATGCATGCTTTCTAAACTCTGCCTCCGGCCTCTCTGTCTGTCTCTCTCCCATCTGTAACCATATCTTTGTAAATCGCAGAATCCCAGATTCCAGGACATTGGCCAGGCTCTCTTGAGGTCATCTTGTCCAGCCCACTGCCTGCAGGCCATCCAGCCTGTGCTCTGGCCCTGACAGAGTGTGAGGAAGAGTGAGAATTTTGAGAGTGAGGAAGAGAGGGAAAGTCTGTGGCTTCCCGGTCACCAGCTCCCAGCCCTTCCAGCCTGCTCTCTGCACCCCTCCCACCGTCCCCCAGGAAGTTCTTCTCACTGTCTGACCCATCTTTATTTATGCTTTCAATCAGTGGATGTGGAAAATAGCTCACTCTCACAGAATGGCCAAATCAATCTCCCTTCTCCCTTCCTCTTTGTTTTATATTTTCTATGAAAGAAACCAACCCCCCCTCCTTGTTCCACAAGCAAAACAGCACCCAGTCTCACTCCCTTCCCCCAGCTCATCTTGCCTTTCTCCCCCCCCCACCCCACACTTACGGAAAGGAAATCGGAACCAGAGGCTTAGGACAGCCTCATCTCTGGCCCCACAGGGAGTCAGGGAAAAGACCCAGGCTTCTTCCTGACACCCAGGTTGTCCAGCTTAGTACGCCCCCCCCCCCCCAGGCTGAGCTTGGCTACCCTCTTCCATTGCATCTTTATCTGACCCTTTGTGGGCAGTCTGGTGGCTGGCCCCCATCAAGCTCAGGGTGGGGTGGAGAATAGGGGTGGGGTGGCCATCCAGTACCCCCCCCTCCAGGCCTCCCAGCTTGGCAGCTTCCACTGGAGGGAGACAATGGGGCTGTGAGCAGAAAAGGGCAGGGGCGAAAGGAGGCTGGCTCGATCCAGCCCAGAGCATGCCCCGAGCCCACCAGAGTCCTGGCACTGTGACATCTCCTGGTGGGGGGGGGCAGCCCCCTCCTGCCCCGTTCTCAACGGAAACCAGGAGTTGGTTGGGGGGGGAGGTCAGTGGGAGGTTTGATCACCAGGGCCCAGTGAGGGGGATTCCAGAATGTGTACTTTGATGGAGAAATGCAGCTGTGGAGGGGATGAGACGAGGGCGGGGCGGGCAGCCAGGCCGCGGTCAGGCTGGTAGCAGGGCGCCCAGCCAGCCAGAGCAGGAGGCGCTGGGGAACACAGCAGCCTGTCCCCGGGGACTGGGCAGAGCGCCCTCTAGCCTGTGTCCTCCTTCCTGCCCCGGGGCAGAGTGGGGTGAGACCTTGAGTGCTTCCCCTAATCCGCCTGAGGAGGAGCTGAGGGAGGGAAAGGTCGCTGGGAGGGATCTTCTGTTTTCCACCTGGCCTCCAAAGCTGGTTCCTCCAGCTCCAAGCCCTTCATCTAAGCCAGAAATTAGATCTAGGAAGGACTTGGAGATCATCTAAGCCAATCTTCTCACTTCTTGGTTAGAAGTCCAGCAGAAGTTAGAAATCCAGGGACAGGAGGGGACTTGCCTAAGGCCTAAGTGGCCTGGTGCCTAAGGCCACCCAGGATACAGGCAGTGAGGACGAGGGCTGGGAGTCCACCTCTTGCTGAGTACCTCATCTTTGTGTGCAGTCAGGAAAGGGGTACAGGGCCTTCCACAGGCCCCTTCTGCTCCCCAGCCCCCCTTCACCTGGGTATTCCCCACCACAGCATGGGGGAGCAGAGGCACAGGACAGATTCTCCTCAGAGAATCCCGTGGAGGGTCAGTGTGTGCACTCCTTTGCCTTCCACAGCCCTGCCTGATAGGAAGCCCTCTCGACTGGTGAAGGCCATCAGGGAAGGGAGAGCCCCTGCCTCTCCCAAGAGCTACGAGAAGGAGAGGGGAAGGGCAGTGTTCAGGACGAGGCAGAGGGAACCCAATTGGGCCAGTGTGGGAGAGGGGGGGAATGGGGTGTCTGGTGGGCGGTGGGGAGGCAGGGGTTAATGGAGCTGGGGCATCACTGGCTTTGATGTGGTGCTTGGGGTGGGGGTAGGGGCTGGGGGAGGGGGAGCAGTAATTACCGAGTTAGACAGAGCAGGACAGGACAGGCGGGCGGGCACAGGCCCGGGCCCAGCCGCCTCAGCAGCCGTCAGGCAACATTTTTCTGCCCCTTCTCCACCACCCACCTCCCCCACCCCCGTGCAGCCCCCACCCACAGCCCCGGGGCTCAGGGCTCCCTCTGCTGGCTCCTAGGAGGTGGGGGTCAGACTAGGGACCCTGGGGGTGAGTGTGAAGAAATAGAGGGGGGCTGGCCATGAGGCCCTTCAGAAGAGGCTGGACATCAAAAGGGTCTGTGATCTCCTCAGTAATCCACCTAGGAGTGCTCTCTGGGGAAGGGGAGGGGTCCTGGAGGGTGCTTCTGGTCCAGGGGCAGGGCCAGGAGGAGGAAACACAGGGATCCTAGCTGAGGAGTAAGGGCAGAGAGTTGGTGAGAAGGGTGTTCTCACAAACCCACAAACGCTGCCTGCCCCGCAGTGGGCAGGCCCAAGAGATGAATCCGGGTGATACCCGGAAGACAAAACCCACTTGCTGGAGCTCACTGTCCAGACAGACCCTTTTCCTGTTACCAGAGAAGCAGTCAGGTATCATTTATTTCCATTTTACAGTTGTGGAAACTGAGGTTCAGAAGGTTAGGTCTCATTCATCCAACAAATATTAAGTGCCAACTTCACGGGCAAGGGACTTGCTAACATCTTAGAATAAGCAAATGGCAGAGCCCAGATCCAAACCCCAGTCACAGTCTCCCCAAACTCTGAAGGTGTGCTATTGATGATGTTATGCTTCCTCGTGAAATCTTTGTCTTTAGTGTGTCTTCAAGCTAAGTGGAAAGATAAGACGAGAAAACAAGACAAAATAGTCATGCGCTAGCAGGATCACAAGCACCCCCATATGAGCGACACCTGAGGTGTTGCGTTGCAGAAGGGGTGGGGTCAGTGAGGGCTGGGGCTCAGGGGTGGCTTCTTGGGGCAAGTGGGATCTGAGGTGAGCTTGGAGACATGCTGGGTATGATTTCAATGACTTAGGGGGTGTGAGGGGGTGGCTTTGAGTCCAGAAAGTTAGAGGTGTAATCTCAGATGAATGCAGAGTTAGCCAGCCCAGCTAAGAGTAAGGAAGGGCTGTGTGGAGGAGGGCGTGTGACTCCATCTGAGGTCTCCTGATACCTTGATACCTCATGCGGTCATTTCCCTCCAGCCCCTTTGGTTTCAAAAATATTCACCTAGGGGCGCCTGGGTGGCTCACTCCGTTTAGCACTTGCCTTCAGCTCAGGTCATGATCCTGGGGTCCTGAGATGGAGCCCCGGCATGTTGGGCTCTCTGCTCAGCATGCTCCTCCCCCTGCTCATGCTTTCTCTCTCTTTCTCTCAACTAACTAACTAAATAAATATTTTTAAAATTTTTAAAAAATATTCACCTAAATTCCTTGCAGTAAGGATCCCTCTGCTGAGTGGCCTGCGTCAGTCACCTCCCTCCTTAGATGTTCATCTGTATAATGGGGGGGGGGGGTGTGTGTGAGGTGGGTGAGATAGGACTGGGTGATTTCTGGCATTCCCTTTGGCCCTCTGAATCTAGGCATGGAAAGGTGGGTTAGGCCAGAACCTGGGGCCCCCAGGGCTTAGATCTACAGATGCTGCTAGTAGCAACTGGCTGGCCCTTAATGCCACCTCACTTGGCTATTGACTCTACCAATCAAGGTCCCTGGGAGGGAGATCTTGGCGCAGGCCAAGCCAGTTAGAATGGCCAACCCTAGGCTTGTCCCTTCTTGTCTGCATACTGATTTCTTTTAGGACTAGCCTCCTTTTTTCTATTCCCCGGGAATGGCTATTTGATTAGGATCTCAGGTCCTACATACTACATATTATATATTTCGTACCACCACTGTGCTCCAGCCCCCACAACATGCAGATGCTCCCAAACGGGCACATCTTCCCTGGGCTGACCCCAGGCCAATGCTGACTCAAGGGCCAAAAAAGAGGAGTTGATTCCCTAAGGAAGCAGAAGGGAAGAAAGGAGGGTAAAGGAAGAGGGGAGATGGGGGTGTTATTTCTTGATGTGGAGTCAAGTTGTAACGTTAGAGGGGATAAGGGAGCTTCTCATGCTAACTCCTCAGGTTTCTGAAGCCCAGAGAGAGAATGACTTGCCCACAGTGGCACAGCTCACCCGGAGTTGACAGAGACCAGGGTACAGAAGTGAGGCTTGATGTTTTGCCCAATGCCCCCCTGCCACTCCTCTTCTGGAGTTTTCTTTCCTGTGACTTGGGGATGGGAGCGAGGACAGCAGGGCAGGGAGCAAGCTGGTCCCTTGGGATTCTAGCTGCTACTACTGCCCATCCCTCCTCCTGACCAGCTCGTAAACAAGCCTCGTTCCCAGGCAGCCAGCCAGGCTGGGGAGCCAGACCCAGACCAGGAACCGACTCTGGGGCAGCCCCTCAACCCTGCAAAGGACTGGCCCCACCTCCTGGAGGGCCCTACCCTTCCTGCTCCTCCCGATTTCTCTCCTATCTCTAGCCCCTGGCAAGCAGACAAGGTCGGGAGGTTTGTAGGTTTTTGCTTTTTTCCCTGCATACCCCCACCCTCTCCTGCTTCCCTAGGGTAGGAGGAGCAAGAGGAGAGGGATGGGGTCAGAGTGACCTTGAGAGGATAAGGCCAGTCAACCTTGGGAAAGTAGGGAGTTAGCAGAGGGCAGCGTTGGGGCGGGAGACTGGGGAGCTTAGTGGCGTGGGGGTGGGGTGGGGAAGATGAATTTTCAGAGCCCGACTCCGAGGTGGCGGGAAAGGAGCTGGACAGCCATGGGGAGGCCTGCTTCCCTGCCTCTGCATCCAGTGTGGGGGGAGGGGATGGAGAGAGAGGAAGCTAGTAAGGAGTCCTGGAATCACGGGTGGACAGGAGCCTGGCCTCAAGGGAGGACGTTCTCCGCAGATGGCTCATTCATTCATTCAGAAACATGTATTAAATGGTGTTCATTGTAGTATTACAGTAATCATAACATGCAAATTTTCATAATAAAAATTGGGGGAAATACAAATGAAGCACCTAGAAATCTGCCATGGGAAACAAAGGAAAATATACTTTTAACTCCCAAGGTGCTCATAGTCTTTATCTACTGACCCTATACAACCGTGCTGGAAGCTGCCTCAAATCCTTGTTGTAATGAGGTGGATAAGTGGGTGGAGGGGGGATAGAGAGAGAGAGAGAGAGAGAGAGAGAGCCAAGAGACTGATGCACACTTGAAGGTCATTGGGCCACAGGGAACCAGCTTGGGTTGCCCCTACCCTACCCGTGGCCCACTCCCCACTGCTCCATCCACCACTTTTCTAGGGTTGGGAAGGGGTTGGAGCTGGACCTTTCCAGGCTGCGGTTGGAATGCAGTGATGAGCAGGTCTTAAGCATGGAGGAAGGAAGGTCTGGACTGTAAGTCTCTTCACCGAGAAAAGAATCTTGGCTCCAGGACTACTTGGGTGGAGAGGCTGACAATGATCTGATAGGGTGGGGTCTGATTGGGGGCAGGGAAGAGTAGGAGACCTTAAAGGACTGAGCTTATACATCTTCCTGCAAGTCTCTCTTCAAGCATCTCACACCCCAGAGTTGAGAAGTTCTACCTTAAGACCTAAATTCTGCTCGCTGCTGTTCAAGCCCATTACATCTCATTGTTGTGGGGCCAGAACATGCCTGGGCAGCCTGCACTTGTGGAACAAATGGGGATGGGACTGGGGTGGGGGCGGCGGATGGGCATGAAAGCTAAACTGAAAAGTAGGCCACCTTGACCTTTGGCACCTAGCTCCCACTCTCCTCTGCATTTTCTATCTCCTGGTGCCACTTCTCCCCACCGGGGAGTCATTTTCTGCCCTCTGCTGAAGGGTTTTTGTGTGATCTCAAATGACTCTCAGGTCCAAGTGCTCCACCCACTCATTCCTACAGCAAGCACAGGGATCCCAGCTAAGGGTTCAAGTCAGAGCAATCTGATTAAAGCAGTTCCACTCAGGTGTGAATAACCTTAACCTTCAGGGGTCTGCTATATGGAAACCAAATAACAGCTCTCTCCTTAGGTGGAATGAAGGCCGGGCATGGAGGGATTTCTGAAAGCATGTAGAACTTCTCGTGAGGTCTTTACCCACCGAGCCAAACAGCAATTCCCTCTCCCCAAACCAGTCACAACCAGTGACAGTCAGGGCTTGGCTTGCTGACCTGCTGCTCTGAAAAGGTCACAGAACCTGGAGCAGAAGGGTCGCATCACTTACTTCACAATCATGCTTCAGAGACTTGGTCCCCAGCTACTTCCTCCTGCTCTCCAGTTCAGGGGAACAGGATATCATGGTTGAGGGTCCACCTTAGAGATCAAAGTCCAACCTTCCCATTTTACAGAAGGACAAACTGAGATAGAGAGGGGGTGTGACTGCCTTCAGAGCTTCCCTTCCCTAGCCATTCTAAAATCCTGTGGCCTTCTATATCCCTGGGATTGCGCCTGCCTTTCTAGCATCAGGGTTATTCAGCTGCCAAAACCAGCTTGTTGTCCACTAAGACCAGATCCTTCTGTGATACTGCCCACTTTTCTTTGTATCGCTTTGTGATTCATACTGTTTTCTACTCTGACAGTTTTCTTGATCTTTCTCCTGTTCATTTCTTCCTTGTCTCCCTTTTGGCTCACCTGGTGCCCCGTGCCTGGACCTTGAGTCACTTTCCTATAAGGACTTATTAATGAAGATGTGCACAGAAGGATAAGAGCGAATCCTTGCCCTATAGCAGTTTCAGTCTAAAATCTAGTTAAGAAGGGACCTGGAATGGTAAGGAGAACCAGACAGGACAATCTCAAACTCAGTTGGGGTGGGGTGAGACAAGAGGCACATGCCAGCTCTTAGCCCTGGGCTGAGCAGGGCTGGTCTCCCTCCCCCTTCCGACCTCCCCACGAAGCCCTGTGAGTCATACCCTGGAACTTGGCTCTTTGCTTTCCAGGGCGGTGGGCAGCCCCCTGGTCATGGACCCCACCAGCATCTGCAGGAAAGCACGGAGGCTGGCAGGGCGGCAGGCTGAGCTGTGTCAGGCCGAGCCAGAAGTGGTGGCGGAGCTGGCCCGGGGCGCCCGGCTTGGGGTGCGAGAGTGCCAGTTCCAGTTCCGTTTCCGCCGCTGGAACTGCTCCAGCCACAGCAAGGCCTTCGGGCGCATCCTGCAGCAGGGTCAGTGAGGGCAGAGCACTCGGGTGGGGGGTGGGGCTGCTTTTTGGTCTCTAGGGGATCAGGGGGGTTGGGGGAGGCTGCTGGAGCCCCGCCTGTCCCATGGGTCTGTGGGCATCCTGCCCTGGCCCTGTCTCCCAGCCACACCTCCTCGCCCCTCCCCTGCCCCGGTGCCCCTGGACCCAGCATCGGTCCTGCCCGCTGACCGCCCATCCCCGCGCCCGCAGACATCCGGGAGACGGCCTTCGTGTTTGCGATTACGGCTGCGGGCGCCAGCCACGCGGTCACGCAGGCCTGCTCCATGGGCGAGCTGCTGCAGTGCGGCTGCCAGGCGCCCCGCGGGCGGGCCCCTCCCCGCCCCCCTGGTCTGCCCGGCACCCCCGGGCCCCCGGGCCCGGCCGGCTCCCCCGACGGCAGCGCTGCCTGGGAGTGGGGAGGCTGCGGCGACGACGTGGACTTTGGGGATGAGAAGTCGAGGCTCTTTATGGATGCGCGGCACAAGCGGGGACGCGGAGACATCCGTGCGTTGGTGCAACTTCACAACAACGAGGCCGGCCGGCTGGTGAGTGGGGGCAGGGGTGTGTAAGAGTGTGTGTGGGTGTGAATGTGCGAGCATGGGTGGGTGTGAGTGGGCGTGGGTGAGGGTGGGGTCTGTGGGCCCGTGTTTGTTTAAGGGTGAGGAAGTGGGGGTGCGTGGGAGGGCCTATGGGTGCAGGAGTATGTTATGTGTGTGGGAGCCACCTGGCAGAGAGGGACCACTTGGAAGATGGGCTGCGGGGAGGGATATGTGGGAGGTAAGGTGGCTAGCCTAGAAGAAGGAGTCCCTTGGGAGGCCTGGGAGGGCCTGGAGCTGGTGGTCTAATGGGGAGGGTGGGGAGGGAACACGCAAAGAGGACTCGGGGCCTTAAGGGACCTCAGGTAGGGCAGAAGAACCTCTGAAACCAGACAGATGGGACAAAGCTTGGGGCAGGTAGAGACCTAGCTGCCAGGGCAGGGGCAGAGGAGGGTGACAAAAGCTGGGGACGAAAGAAAAGACAGAAGTTGGGGCAAAGGTGTGGGGTCTGGAGGTAGGGGAGTCAGGCAAGGCCTGGGAGGGGCTAGAACAGGCCCAAGAGGGATGGGGCTTGGAAAGGTGTGAGAGACAAAGAGTGGATGTTGGTGAAGGTGGGAGGGAGTCAGGCAGAGGCCAGGAAAGCTGTGACCGAATCTGGGGACTTGCCAACTGGCTGCCCACCAACCCCAGAGTGGGGGCCCTGCTCGGGATCCTGGCAGCCTCTCTCTTTCCCTCTGCAAGGAGGGGGGCCCCAGGAGCTCCTGTTTAGGGACGAGAAAGCTGTCTGGGTCAGATGTTTCCAGGAGGGGGTGTGAGGAAGGAGAGAGGCCTGGGAAGAGGGGGGCACACAAGTCCGTAGATCAGGTTGGCCTCTGGATTCTGAGCTTCCAGAGATGATCTTCCCGGGTCCTCTGACATCATAAATTTCTAGTGGGGTTGTGACTCTTAGACCCCAGCTTCAGACACAAAATAGCAAAGAAGGGGCAGGAGTTCTGGATTCCAGTTCTCAGTAATGCATTCACGGTGGGCCCTTCGGCACCCTAGGCCTCAGTTCCAGTGTGCTCTAGGGACGCCCCCACACACACCCTGTGTCCTCCAGGGTTCAGGCCTGAGGCATCAGGCAGGGGCTAAGAGGGGGCCCGGAGAGGAAAGTCCAGACAGGCCCACATACCTGTCAGAGAGGAGTGGGGAGGGGTGGCAGAGACAGACGCCCAGGAGGCCGGCTCTGCGACTCTGCTCAGCCCTGCCTGGGGCCGTGAGGGGCAGCAACGAGAGGGGGCCGGGTTGGTAGGTTGGTAGGAGGAATAGAGCACGACAGCTGCAACCCCTGCCCGTCTCCCTCCAGGGAGAATCTCACCCCTGCCGTCCGTTCTGCTTTCTCTCCCGCTCCCTGACTTTGGACCCTGCGGTCTCTGTGCTACGTACAGTACAGCGCCCCACTCCCCCCACTTCTCTTACTCTTCCATCTTTATCATTTTTCTTTCTCTCGGAGCTCTTGCTCCCTGCATTTCCTCCTCTCCACCTTGGGCTCTCCTTTTTGTTTTTGGTCTGCTCTTTTCTCTTCCGTCCACCCCCCACCCTCCCCATCTTATTCTAGGTCGGTCCTTTGGGCCTTGCCAAACCACGCACCCGCAATCTGTCCCCATCCGCCCGCTCATTCGCTCTCCGCCGCAGGCCGTGCGGAGCCATACGCGCACCGAGTGCAAGTGCCACGGGCTGTCGGGCTCGTGCGCTCTGCGGACCTGCTGGCAGAAGCTGCCCCCGTTCCGCGAGGTGGGCGCGCGGCTGCTCGAGCGCTTCCACGGCGCCTCGCGTGTCATGGGAACCAACGACGGGAAGGCCCTGCTGCCCGCCGTCCGCACTCTCAAGCCGCCCGGCCGCGCCGACCTCCTCTACGCCGCCGACTCGCCCGACTTCTGCGCTCCCAACCGGCGCACCGGCTCGCCCGGCACGCGCGGCCGCGCCTGCAACAGCAGCGCCCCGGACCTCAGCGGCTGCGACCTGCTGTGCTGCGGCCGCGGGCACCGCCAGGAGAGCGTGCAGCTCGAGGAGAACTGCCTGTGTCGCTTCCACTGGTGCTGCGTCGTGCAGTGTCACCGCTGCCGCGTGCGCAAGGAGCTCAGCCTCTGTCTCTGACGCGCCGCCTGGCGGCTGCGGGACCTCTACACCCCAGCGGGGGCGCTGCCCAGCTTCTCCCGGCGACAGCCCATCTCCCAGGCCTCCGGAAACGGAGAGGCGGCGGGGCTGGGGATAGACGCCCGCCCAGGAAGGCCCCAGGGCGCTGGAGAACCGCACCCCCCACCTCAGCCCGCCAGGGAGCGCTTTGGAGGGCTCCTGGGGGGAGGCAATGCAGTCCCTCTCGCTCTTTGGCCCCCATATGGAAACCAAAGAGCCAGTCTCTAGGCCTCTGGATGCAGGTCTCCTTAGAACTGCTGGCTATGGGGTGGGTGGGTGAGTTTAGTATCAATAAAAGTATTTAAACCAATAGGACTGGGCCCACAGTTTGGGAGGGGAGCTGGCCTCCAGGGGGCTGACATGGGGCCAGGCTTCCCAAGGAGTGTGTAAAGGAAGATGGTTTTGACAGAACTAGCATCTCAGGGGTCAGCCTTAGGTCCCTATCTTCTCACCTATTGGATTAAGCTCTCCTGGCAACGTGATGGAGAGTCACCCTTGCCACATTTCTCCGGCCTGCATCTTAGGAAGACCTAAGCCGTCCCTTTTTAAAGGAACAGACTGAACAGGTCTAGGAAAAGAAGACCAGACACCTCTGGTAGTGTACTCAGCTCTCAGATCAGCCCTCATCTTAATTCTAGGGGACTGTGACACCTTCAACTGTCCTTCTGTTTCTGTGACCCCCAGGGGAATTCGAGGGTAGACCTTTAGGGCCACCCAAGCCCATAGGATTAAAGCACTTTATAAACTGTAGAATGTGATGAAACAATGTTATTAGTAACATCCGACTTTGTTACCATCAAAACTAACTTCACCCCCGTTACTGTCCAAAAGACTGCCCAGAACGGCATTTCTAATCACACTCAGAAGGCGATGAAGCTAAGCTGTCCCAAGGTTTCTCTTGGCTCCCAACCACATTTCCTTCCTTCTGGTTCTTTCTCAGGAAGCCCCCAATTTTCCCACAGTCCAAATACTATAGTGGACAATGACTGCCCCACCTAGGTATGTAGGCAAAGCATGAGCTTCGGATTCAGGCACTCTGGGTTGGAACCCGCTGCTGCTGCTTAGAAGGTTGCAATATAAGCATGTTAGCCTCAGTCTCTTTAGCTATACAATGGGAACACCATCGTGTCTCAGTTATCTATTGCTGCATAACAAAGAACCCCAAAATAATTACTTATGATCCTGTAGATTACGAATTTGCCAGAATTCAGCTTGGTGGTTCTGCTCCTTATGGCAGAACTATTGTCTGTGGTCCTTCACTCGGTCCTTCACTCCTGCGATGGCTGGGCTGGGCTGGACAGTTGAAGAGGCTTTCCTCATATGTGTCTAGTGCCCTGAGGCTCCTCCATGCTCCTCTCCGTGTGGCTAGCTTGGGCTTCCTCACAGCATGGTGGCTTTAGTGTCATCAGACTTCAGGCTGGCTTTCAAAATAGATTGCGTTGAATGTCAAGGCAGAAACTCCTGAAGGTCCAGCTTTGAAAGTTACACAGCACTGCTGTCACTCGCTATTGGTTGACACAAGTCACAGAACCAGTCAAAATTCAAGGGAAGGGCAAATAGATTCTGTCTCTCAATGGGAAAGTGGCAACACTTTCATAACCCATTCACATCATCACAGAATCGTGGGGAGGAATTTTTTTGAGATATGAAAAGCACTTAGCACAACACTTGGCACAATAATTATGTCAAGCTTATATGTAATAAATGGCAGTTACTGTGGGAGTGGGGATAGAGAGCTGATACTCTCAGAGCAGACCCTGGTTGCAAATGAAGGTACCCAACTCAAACTAGCTTAGGCCAAAGGAATGAATTATTGGAAAAATAATTAAAAAGAGAATTAATTACCTGGAAAGTCCAGAGGTAAGACTGAATTCAAGCACAACTGAACCCAGTGGCCCAAACAATGTCCTAGGTCTTTCTCCCCTGCCTTCTTCCCTCATCACCATCCTCACATCTATAGTTTCTAGCTTATCTCTGCTCTTCTTTTCATACTGTCCTCATTACCTCCTGCTGCAGGTAGACTTTATATGTCAGCCCGATGCCCACATTCTTAGAGCTGGTCTAAAAAGGAATGGCTTTCCCAGCAAAAGTCTTAAGGAAGACCCTGATTTGGTCAGTGTGGGTCACTTGCCCATCCCCAAACCAATAACCATCCAGGAAGATGTATTACTGTGACTGGGACTGGTGCTCTCCCCACCCACCCACCCAAGACCACAGGTATTGGGGGCACAGGGAGGAGAGGAGAGTTTTTCAAATGAAACAAGGAAGGGGAACTCATCCTGGATGTAACAGACCTTAACCATGCCTTCTAGTGCATCTGTCCTCCCTCCCCACAAAGGCTCCACATCCACCTCTTGACCTAGCCTGGTTCAGCCTTCGAGAATCACGTCGGGACCCCAGAGTGAGGCATGTATGGAGAGGGGGTATCAGGCGGCAGTGGGAAGGAAAGGGCGTCTGACTTTTCCTTCCTGCCTCCTCCTGGCCCTCTTAGATCAAAAATCTGGGCTTCAGGGAAGTGTCATGGAGAATCTGGACTCAGAACCTCTCTACTCAAGGGGGTTTGGATAACTTACCAAGGGGGAGAGTGGAATTGGCATCGTGGCATCACATGGAGGAGAAAGGAAGCTCCCTAAGGGTGGGGTTTATATATATTCACAGCTCAGCCTTCCCCGGAGCTGGGTTCAATACGCTAAATAAATAAATAAATAAATAAATAAATAAATAAATAAATCCTGCACTTCTCTCAGAGGCCACAAGAGGGTGCACAGAGCCCAGCGTCCCTATTAACTGGGCCTAACAGACAGGACCTGCAAGACATCTGGGGAGCTCAGAGAGCCGTGGGCAGGAGAAGGTAGGATGAAAGGAAACAAGGAGACCCATGGACAGCTTGGGTCAAGCTGCTAGGGTTCCAGACTGTCTGGGACCTCTGGGGCTGACCCGGACCTAGGGCTGGGACACTTGCCTCCCGGTCTCTATTGCCAGGTCCTGGTGAGTGGGGTAGAGTGGGTGATGCTGGACTCTTCCATGATGCCACAGAAGGAAACTGAGGCAGTGGCATGAACTGACACCACCCCAGTCAGGTTAAAAGGAATTCAGAGGAAGTAGCATGATACAGTGAAAAAAAAGGCTTACTTTGCTAGCTGGACCTTGATCACGTCAGTTAATCTCTCTGAGCCTCAGTTTCCCATCAAAAATGGCGGTGCCCGATAGCTTTTTATTTCTTTTATTTTTTAAAGATTTTATTTATTTATTTGACAGAGAGAGACATAGTGAGGGCAGGAACACAAGCAGGAGGAGTGGGAGAGGGAGAAGCAGGCTTCCCGCGGAACAGAGAGCCCAATGTGGGACTCGATCCCAGGACCCTGGGATCATGACCTGAGCCAAAGGCAGATGCTTAATGACTGAACCACCCAGGCGCCCCTGATAGCTTTTTAGGACATCGTAAGAGGGCGTTGCGATCTTCAAACTGCTAGTTGTATGCTAGTGGTCCATCTTCTGTGACCAAGCTCAGCAGACGTCTGGGAAATGCCCTCTGTGAAGGGTCAGAGCCTTGTCCTGAGAGGCACCATTTTGACCATTATCTTGGTCATCTCTAAGCTCAGAGATAGCTCTACGCTCTTGCACCATTGCCTTGGGAGAAGGCTAGGCCCAGAGCTCAGAAATGCCCCCTTACCACCACCCCCTTGCTCACCCAGCAGCTCAGCCCAGGGCACAGTCTGAGCCATGAAGGTTCTCTGCTGACTGAGTGGTGGGGGACATGTGGTACCGGGGAGTTGGGGGAAGAGCACAGAGGCGCCCCAGATGTGTGCATGACCACATCAGGAACAGCCAGAATGCAGGCAGATGGTGGGGAAGCTACTGGAAAGCCCATGATCAGCCTAAGGCCAAGGGCTCATTTCCCCCTCCTTCCAATGACCCACAAGGAGTTTGGGTGACTAAAGCAGCAAGTTAATCCCCTTACCTTACAGAGGGGCTCTGGTCCCTGAGGCCTGAGGATAAGACAAAGAGCTCCCTTTTTGGTCTGGGGCTCCTTCCCTCTCCTCTTCACCGAGATAGACTTCTCTTGCAGAACCTCGGGACTGAGCCTGGCCTGGTCTGGGTTGGGGCCGTGAGGGTCCCACCTGTTCTCACCCTGGTGCCTCCCCTCGCCCTCCCTTCCCTGCAACCTCCTCCAGAGTTGCCACAGCTGGAACCATTCTCTGCGCTGCCTTTCATCCTTGGTGCTCCCCCCACCCCCAGTGGCCCCTATAATTGTGGTCTCAGCTGGTGGCTGCGGGGGCTGGGGCTGGGCTGAGGGCCAGGGCCCAGGGCAGGGCCAGGGTGGGGTCTGGGGGCTGCTGATAGGGGCTTGCCCATGGCAGGGGTCATTTGGGACTGGGGTGCCAGTTGCAGACACTCTTTCTGGGCCTCCTCTCCCCACATGCCAAGCTCCTGTGCCTACATATGCCCTCTCCTCCCTGCACTGAGAAGTGCCCCAGGCTTGGGCACTTTTAGACCCTCATGACATCAGGCCAGAACTATGTCCCAGTGCAAACAAGACTTGAAAATCATTATTTGCCTCCTGGGGTTTTCAAAGAAAGGGACTTCTCCTTCTCTTTTACACCTCTATATTTCATGAGCAGTAGAGTGGGGGGGGTGGGGATGAAGAAACCTTCCCTCGGCGGGTGAAAGGAAAAAAAAATTGACCTCTCAAGCAGCTCAGCAGATGTGGTCCTCATGAAAATCACTTGAGATACCAACTAGAAATGCAGACCCCTAGGCCTTGCCCCTGGATGGGCTGATTCAGCTGCATGGGACCCAGAATCGGTATTCCCCACAATGGCCTACCCCAGGGAATACATATGATGCCTCAAGCATGGAAAGGCTAGTGTGAGCTCTACCCAGGGAGTAAGGAAGTCATGAACGAATTCCCTGTCCCACCTTGGGCCTCTTCCTAATCCCTTCTGTGCCTCAGTTTCCCCAACAGCCAATGGGCACCTGACTCCCCAGCCTGGCTTGTCCCTGTGGTGGTGCCCTCTCTCAGCCCAGGCTCATTGCCTCCTTCCCGTGCTAAGTCTGGTCCTGCCCTAGCCTTCACCATACTCTTCCCGAACTCTAATCCCAAGCTGTCCTTGCCCTTGCAGCATGGCAAAGGAGAGTGGGGAGGGCAGGGGGCGGCCAGGGTCAAACAAGGCTCTGGCTGACGCAGACTGCTTCCTGCCCCCGGCTGTTTTCCTGCTGTCCAGCCAGACTGCTCCCCCCATTGCCCCACCCCCACCCCCAGCAGCCTCAAGCCCTTAATTCCTGACAGCTGCAGTGGCTGCCGGCAGAGATGGGGGAAAGGAGGGGGGGAGGATGCCGTCAGCCTGCTGTTGCTCAGGCTGCCCCCACCACCTGACAGTCTGGGGACAGGGAAGGCCCCACCCCTCTCCAATTCCCCAGGGATGGGCAATTCCAGGAATGGGCCCCTTTTGTCTCAGAGCCCAGAGTTTGTCCTTAAACCAGGAGAGGACACTGAGGTTGGGAAGGAGGTGTGTGTATAGAGTGGAAGACTTGCGCCCATTTTACAGAGTAGGATGCTAAGGCCACAGTGGGGGCAGGATTCACTATTAGGGCCCAGGTTGGAACCAGAAACAGAGCCTCTCTCCCCAGCCCTCTGGTTTCTCAGGCCCTTGCCCGGGTCTAGTACACTAACCCCATACTGAGATGAGCTCAGTGTTCAGCGGGGCGGGAGGACAAGAGGAAAATCCCGGAGAGGAGTGGGCCTGAGCTCGGAGCCTGGTTTGGGGTGGCTCCCAGGGGACCAAGTACAGGTAGCAGGACCAGGGCAAGATCTGGAGCATCTGCAGGAAGGCCCAGGCAAGTAACCCTCAGTGTGGGGGCCACTGCTATTATGCTCAGGGTCAAGAGAACTGGGCTCAGTTCTAGCTCTTGGACTAATTTGCTGTGTGACCTTGAGTAAGTCATGGCCCTCTCTGAGCCTCATTATTTTCTTGTGAAATAAAAAGGGACAAAATAAGATGACCCCCAAAGCATACTTTTGGAATTAAAGGACTCACTAATCCCTCTCCCAGGGTGTGTCACCCCAAGGAGCTCTGCTCCCAAACAAGCATTTACTGGAGTCCCAGCGTTTTTACCTTCATTGGCTCACTGACTAGATGAGGTGGGCCTCAGTAACCTCATTTCACAAAGGGGCAGAGGGTGGTTCAGTGTGCATGAGGCACCTGTTTAGGGTCACACCGGGAAGAAGAGCAAAATCCAGAGGCTGCCAAACCCCTTTACAGGACCCCCCAACACCTGCCACACCAGCCAAGCCTGGGAAGTCCCTCCTGAGGTGGGAGAGGCAAGCAGGGGGGGGACAGCCCCTCCCCTCCAGCCCCTGCAGGTGTGTGTATTGGGGAGGACTGCTCCCCGGCAGCTGTGTCCCGGCCAGACACACACACTTCCCAGTAACACACAGCTTCTTACACAAACCAGCGCGCCCTGGCACTGGCACCTCCACGTGCACACGCGTACAGACCCCCCAACACCTCTCCTTCCCCCGCCCTCCCACCGCCGCTCCCACCCGGAGTCCTGAGCGGACGCAGTGGCCTCAGGACCCATACACGCCTCCACCCCCCCGTCGTGACGTCACCTGGGGTAGAGCCCTGAGACACTCGGGCGGGGGCTGGGGGGAGGAAAGGGGAGGCGGCAGAGCTCCCCGAGCCGGGACAGTCACTCACTCTCTGGGCGGTGGGGCCGGGCACAGACAGCGCCGCCCCCCCACAACCCCCCCCCCCGCCCGCCTCGCACGCCCTCGGAAGTGCAGGCTCGCGGCGCTGCTCTGGGGGGCTCCCCGGCACCCCAGCCTCTCGCCCCCAGCCCGCAGCACCTCCGGGCCCCCCCCACCCTCGAGAGGTACCAGGAGTTGTCGCAGGGGGGCCTCGGGAAATTCCCTGGACCCCTGTGCCAGGAGGTGCCCGGTGCGCCCGCCCGCCCCCCCACCCCGAGGGCGGTGCCCGGGGGCGCTGCCCCATGGAGCGGGGAGGCGGGCGCCGTCTGCTCCCGGAGCCGTGACCCGAGTTGGAGCTGTGTGTCGCAGCCGCCCCGACCCCCGCGGATCATGCGCCGTCGCCCCTGGCCCGCCGGTCCCGCCGGGCTGTGAGCCCCCCACTGCTGGCCCGTGACGGCCCGCGCGCCATGGGCAGCACCCACCCTTGCCCCTGGCTGCGGCTCCGACCTCGGCCCCAGCCGCGGCCCGCGCTCTGCGCGCTCCTGTTCTTCCTACTGCTGCTGGCTGCCGCCGTGCCCAGGTGAGCCCTCACCGTATGCCCCGCCCTCCTGGAGACCTGGGACCCCCAGCCACGGGGGGCCTCTGGTGCTCCCGTCGGGGCAGGGGACCCTGGAAGGAGGGAGGGACAGTGTCGTAGGAAAGTGCTGGTACCCAATGAAAGACACTGCCCTCACAGGAGGGGGCTGAACTGGTGACAGAATCTGGGCAGTCTAGGGAGACAAGGCAGTGAGTGCCCAGGAAAGTGAAGGCCTACTAGAAGAGGAGGTGTGTGTATGTGTGTGTGGGGGGGAAACAAGTGCCAACCTGGAGTCCATGCCAGGCTGGGGGCATGCACCCTCACCCCAGGAGAAAGCTCAAACTGCCTTGCTCCATCTTGGAGATCACTCCCAGGCAGGGGCATGGGTGGGGGGCTGGAAGGGAGTAGTTCAGGTGGGGTCACTGAGACACTGAAGCTGGAAGGGTTCTCAGTGTGTGTGTGCGTGTGTGTGTGTGTGTGTGTGTGTGTGTAATTTTGTGAACCCTGGTAGTTATGTTGTAAACAGCAGTCTGTGTGTGCACATGTATGTGACTGAGAGCTTACAGATTGATATATGTTAAGATGCGCACATGTACATGCTTGTGAGTGTCTGTGTGTATACCTCTGTCTGAAGTGTGCATGCGTATAAGTGTTCCTGGGTCTGTGTGGCCCCCTCAATGTGTGCAGAAGTATGTCTGTGTGAATGGGACTGTCTGAAACATGCGTTGGGAGTGGTCTCCTGGGGAACGCTACTTATGTGAGCATCTCTGCCTCAGGATGTACTTATGAAATACTGTGTGCACAGGTATTTTGGATGTGTGTGCATTTACACGTTAACTTGTGTGGGTGTGCAGCTGGGCAGGTGGTGGTGGAGGAAATGATGATGAGAGGACCCAGAACAGGAGAATGCTTTAGGAACCTACCTATAGGCCTAACCTTTAGAAGAAGAGGTTGGAACAGAGGGACTATGGCCTTTGGGACAGAGTGTAAATTGCTAAGTGGGGCCCTCCTAGCTCCCCAAAACACTCACCCACACCCACACCCCACCGCCTGCAGGTCTGCACCCAACGACATTCTGGGCCTCCGCCTCCCCCCGGAGCCCGTGCTCAATGCCAACACAGTGTGCCTGACATTGCCGGGCCTGAGCAGGAGGCAGATGGAAGTGTGTGTGCGCCACCCTGACGTGGCTGCCTCCGCCATCCAGGGCATCCAGATCGCCATCCATGAGTGCCAGCACCAGTTCCGGGACCAGCGCTGGAACTGCTCCAGTCTGGAGACTCGCAACAAGATCCCCTACGAGAGTCCCATCTTCAGCAGAGGTAGCTGCCCCCCTCACCCTTGCCCTTCTGCGCACCCATCCAACACCTCCACCCCAAAAGCCAACCATCCCCAACCCACTCCCTCAAGCTGGCAACCCCCCCCCACACACACACAGGTGCCCATCTACCAGCCATACTGCTCCTTTCTGGTCTTGGGCAGTCCACAAGGGCCAAACAGGGCAGAGGTGTCTCCAGCCTGCGCTGCGTGGGCTGAGGGTAGTAGGTTCCATGCCTGATAATTGACTCCTGGGTTATCCTGCCTGGTCATTGACACTATATATCTCAGGCCCAGGAAACATCCACATCTGTCACCTTCCTCAATATACCCTCTACCTAGTAAACAGCATTTAGGATGGAGAGCCTAGGATAAGGTGCCCAGAGCCAGCGTTAAGGACTTTTGCCAAACGGTGTTGGTGAGGGAAGCCTGGGCAGGTAAAATGTCTGTACTTCTGTAGAAGCTCTTCCCGGCAGGGTACACCACCAGCCTCTGTGTCATTCCCGCCGCCCCCGAGAACCTTCTCTGAATCAGAGGCACTGGGTGTGTGCATGCCTCCTGCCCAGCAGGCCTGACAGCTCTGCCAATCCCTCTTCCCTTCACAGCCCAGAGAAGCCACAGCCCACTCCCTGTCCTCCCTCTGGGTCTTCTGGGTGACCCAGGGCCCACCCTGACGACTCCTAGAGTAGCTTGGGCTGGAGATGGCAGGAGCTTTTGTCACTCCTTTCTGTTCACAACCACTTCGGGCCCTGAGATCTTAGGCCTTGACTTAGGTCTTTTGGGGAAGATGGGGGTTATCTATCTTTCCTCTCAGCTTCTTGAGTGGGACAGTGTGGGGACCTGGCTCCTTGGGACTTGTCCAATTCTCAGTTGACAGTGGAGGAAGAGGGGTACTCCTATACCCTGTGGCCTTGCGGCCTAGAGGCTTCTGGAAGAGTCAGATTCTAAGGTACCCTAATTTCAGAAAGAATTCGGCCAGCCGGGGACTCTCCCTTTTCACCAGGACCCCTCCTTGCATCCCCAGGGGCCCCCAAGTCAGGGGCCATCGCAGCCTCCCGCAGCCCAGCCCCACGCCGCCCGCCCCGCCCCCGCGCGCCCTCCCCCTTCCCTCCCCCGCGCGCCCGGGGCGCTGTTTCTACCCGGCCGAGCCCAGCCCGACGCGTGTGGCGGCATGCAGCCGCGAACTAATCCCCGCGGGCCGCGGCAGACGGCTCCTGGCCCGAGCCGCGCGGCTCTCCAAGGGGCGCCCCCCGCCATCCCGCCCCTGCCCCGCGCTCCCGCCCCGCCCGCCCCGCCGCGCCTGAGCCCCGCCGGCCGGCAGACGGCGGCTGCGGGGGACCCCGGCCGGGCTACCCGCCCCGCCCCGGCCGCCCGCGCTCGCCCACGCCACGGGACGGGCCTGTGCCTCTTTCCAGGCCTGTGCCTCTCCCCGCGCGCCCGCGCCCGCGCCCACTCCGGGTTTCTAGATGACCTGTGCGCTCCCCGACGCCCCGGGTTCCCTCCAGCGCTGGGGAGGGGGCGCGGTGAGGGCGCCGGAGCCCTTGCTTTGGGTTCTGCTAGCGGGGGAGGGGGGGGGCGGGGTTGACAGGCGCTGAGGTTCTCACCCCTGCCGCTTCGGGTGAGGCAAGGCAAGGCAAGCTCTTCATCCCTCTTCCCGGCCACGGTGTCCCCTCTTCCCCTCTGGGCCTCCTGTCCCCTCTAGAGAGAGTGAACCCACGCGTCCTGATTACTTCGCCCGCGTGAGGCCCGTGTGGTCCGGTGGAGGACGTGGGGTCTTTGAAGCTCAGGGGTGAGTTCGGAGAGGTGGAAGCGCGGGGTTGGCGCAGCGCCAGGCGCTCCCGGGTTCACCTGTAGTTTAATAAGCGGGAGGTGAGCTGGGGGGACCCGGTGGGGGGGGAAGGTTAGGGGTGGAGGGGGGAGACTTGCCGGGGCTAGCCAGGGCGGGGCGGTGCCCAGCGCGGGGGGGAAGGGGCGGGACAGCCGCTCCTGGGCTCTGGCAGGGGGGCTGGGCTCCTTCCTTTGGCCTTGGAACACTGTCCTACCTAGGTGGCTTCTGCTCCCGCATTGCGACACCCCATTTTCTACCTCTCCCTCCTCGGAGGGGCCTCTGGGCCTCTGGAAGAAATTGCCACTTTCTCCCTCCACCGGCCACCATTACAACCCTTCCCTCACTCCATATCTGGGTTCACCCTTCACCCACCTATGGGGTTATCTGCCTTGGCCCATCACCTCAAGGACTAGCTAAGTTTGAATTCTACGGGGCCACTCTTGGTGGCAGCTAGTCCCTGGACTAGGTCCATCCCCCCAGTCTCCCTTCTTTTCAAGTTGTGAATTGTCCCATGTGGGGTCAGGTGACCCGTTTCCCCCAAGTGGAATACAGGGTGCTGACTCCTCTTCCAACCCAGTGGGATTCTCTTAAAGGTGCGTTCTGCCATGTCGAAAATTTAAAGACTGCTGGGAGGAGGTGGTCCCTGGGGCCTTCCACCTTAATGCTGTTACTGCCATCTGATTGTCCTGGCATCTCCCCTGAAATGGATTGGGTGAAGGGATGAGGTTCCAGTGTAGGAGGGAAGGGTGCTTGAACACCTGGAGTGGACAAACTTGGGAAGGCAGGACATGTGATAGGGCTTTACCCAGTCCAGGAGACGACATGACAGGGTGCTAGAACCTAGGTGGGTAGGAGACAGGGAGAGAGGCCTCTTGGGGGTGGGGGGGTTAGAATTAAAAAAAAAAAAAGTTGTGGGAAGGTCCCCAACCCAGGGGCTGCTCTGACCTAAGGGCCAGGGCAATGATATCCCCAGCTTTTTGTTCTGAACACCCAGACAATTAGTACCTGCTGGGCAGCCCGTCTAGAGGGGAACCCTTCATTGTGAGAACTAGAGCACCCGTCCTTCTCTCACAGGGAGGAATGCGGATACAGGGGCAATGGAGTGGAAAGGGAGGAGGTAGGAGCGCCCACACAGGTTATTACTGCCCTCTCCCAAGACCCATCTGGAATGGATGGAAAGAGAGGGGGCATGAGGCCCTGCAGCCCAGCCAGGCTCTCAGCCCAATGGAAGCCCACAGTTTGAGAGTCCAGCTTCTGTTCTCTTTTCTTTTCTGGCTCTTTTCTTCTCCCACCTCCCTTTAACGGTCACCCTTGAGGAGCATTGGTTCTATGCCTAGGCCTCCAGGCTTGGGGTGAGTGGTAGCACGCAGATAGGGAGACAGAGCCTCAGGCAATCATATCCCAGGATCTCCTAAAGTTCCATTATTCAAATAGCCCCCGATAAATTAGCTAATACATATTAAGTACTTGCTGTTTGCTTGGCACTGTTCTAAAGCACTTTATCTATACTTTAATATTCTCAAACAATCCCCATGCAATGGCTCCTATTAGTATCCTCATTTTACAAGTGAAGCAATGAGAGGTTGGGTAACTTGCCATTGGTCACGCAGCTTCTAAGGGAGCTATACAGCCAGGACTCAAATGCAGCCTAGCTGACTTTAGAGATCGCTCTCAACCCCCTGCCATACTGCCTCCCTAAGCTACCAAGCCACCAGGGTCTCCCACGGTGTGTCCAGAAGTGAGTGGTACAACGGAGGAGTAGTCCAAGAAATGAAACTGACATGTATACACACACACACAAACACCTACCTCTGTTTGTGCAAACGTGTAGCCACATTCAGTGTTCCCCCTAAGTGTTCCCACATGCACACCACTCTCTCTCTCTCTCTCTCTCTCTCTCTCTCTCTCTCTCTCAGCCCAGGCACAGGAGCGTGCACAGATTATTTGCATGGAGGGGATGGAGACCAGATCTCTCCGCTTGCCTCACTCTTTGACTCAGATAGGCGGGGCTCAAGCTTCTCTGACCCCTCCTGGTTCCCACTGGCTCCTGAATCCCCTCTCCTCCATGCTACCCTGCCCTCCAAATCTCCTCCCCCAGCCCCATCCTGGCCACTGGCCTGGAGCAGCAGCTGACTCCACTTAGATGCTGGCAGTCCCTGTCCCAGATCAAAGGCAGGACGGCTAATTGTGCGTCTTAACAAGCCCCCCCCCCACCATGCTCCAGGCAGCCCAGCTGGCCACGGCCCCACCCCTCTCCCCCTCCAGCTGGTCAGATGGCACAGCGCCGTCTGCCCCAGACAGTCGGGGCCAGGACCGAAACTGGGGCCCTGAGTGGGAGCTGGGGGCAGACCCAGGAGGCTGGACTTCTCTGAATCCTGGATGCTAGGAGCAGAGGTTGGTCACACAAGCCCTGCCTGGCCACCCCTACACGTGGCTGTGACAGTGGCCAGAGGCCCTGGCATGGTGTCTTTAGCTGCCTGTGGTAGGTAGGGGTGTTCTCTGTAGATTGTGAACTACATTTTTCCAGACTCCTCTGGGCCTGCCTCTGAATGTAACAGAGCCTGGAAGATGGTGATTGGCCCAGCACATCCCCCTGGACCAGGCTCTTGCTCTTTCTTGGTGGCATGCGTAGATAGGGCCTTAGGAACTGGGACCTGAATGACCTGGGTTTTTTACTCAGGAACATGTCTTCCCTAGAGCCAAATGTCCTTTAGCAGGAAGTTACCAGGCCTGGGAACTGAGAGAGCTGGGTCTGGGTCTGCTGCATAACCCTGTGACCTTGGGCATCTCCCTTTTCCACTGTGTGTGTGTGTGTGTGTGTGTGTGTGTGTGTGTGTGTGTGTGTGTGTGTGTGTGTGTGTGTGTGTGTGTGTGTGTGGGGGGGGGATGATTTCTGAGGCCTGGGCTGCTTCTGAAGGTCTGAGTATTGCCATTTGTCCTAGCAGTGGGCTGATGAGCCCCCTAGCAATAGGGGAAGTGCTGAGAGTTCCACAGCTAAAAGGCAGGGGATAAACACAGGGTATGTTCCCTAGGGACTTGGGTCTCCCCTCCTTTCCCTTGGGCCCCACTCCCATGTCAGCGTCTACTCCTCTGCAACTCCCACCAATTCCCAACAGCCCCTTAAAAGGCTCCCACCCAATCCTCATCCCCTCCTGTCTGCTAATAGCTGGGCTCCTTACAGAAAAGGTCCTGAGATGCCACAAGCCGAGAGAGAAGATAGAGAGGGATGGCCTGCTTCTCGGGCTTCTGGTGGCCCATGTGATTTATCCTAAAGTGGGTCATGAGCTGCTGGGCTCTGTCCATGATTGGGGGAAACAAGAACCAATGGCCTGAAACTGCAACTCTAGTGAATGGAATGAGAGAACATGAAGAACTTCAAAAAATAGCTAATGTTTGTGCAGTACTTACCATGAGTAAGGCGCTCTTCTAAGTATTTGAAATTTACTAACTAATTCCATTTTTGGGACAACAGTGAAGCAGATAATAACAATCTTGTTTTACAGATGAGAAAACTGAGGCACAGAGGTCAAGTCACTTGGCCAAGGTCATGTCGTTATTAACAGTTAGTAAGTGGAAGAGCTAAGATTTGAACCCAGACAATTTGGCTCCAGAGTTCATGCTTTTAACTACTGCACACTTTCTCTTCTATTTGGGGGGGGGTGGCTAGGTAAGGACCGGAGGACAGGACCCTGTGATGCTGAGGGTGAGCATGGGGGGTGCAGGATTGGGGTCCAGTCCTGGTTGGCTCTCTGAGGTCTGTGGGAACTCCCAGAGCACATCCTCCCAGTCTTTGATGCTAGGATGGAAGGACCCAGAGTTTTTTCCTCTGAATCTCTGGTCTCCTACAAGCCTTCAGTCTCTTGCCAGGGTCTGGGCTTCCCCCAACAGGTGCCTACGGCACAGGTGAGGTCTCCTCTTCATGTGCAGGCTATGATTGCTCCTGGCTTCTTCTCCCACTGCCCACATTCTCTTGGTTTCAGAGGCTGGTCAGAGACTTGTACCAGAAAATGCTGCTGGCTGGTCCCTTGTCAGATGCAGAATAAGCCAGAAGCCACTTGTGGGTCCAGGAGCCAGAGCTTCCTCTGCAAGCAGACCTCCCCCTGCCAGGGAGGCCCAGACCTACCAGGGCCTTCCCAAAGGATGGCTCAGGCTGGGAAACACTGAGGAGAAAAGTAGTGTAGACAAGTCCTGTGCCCCTGAGAGTGGTTCATCAGGGTCTTTGTGCCCCCCGAGCATCTCAAGGAAGGTGTCTGCCTTAGTTCACCTTTCCCTCTCAACTTTCAACACTACTGCAGGGCACTGGGCTGACTTCCAGCATTCCTCCAACAACCCCTTCAGCTGACCTAGACGCACTGCCATGAGAAAGTGTTCTGTAGTGGGCTGAAGGGGGTGGCACCAGGCAGGCAACCTTGGGGCCGGGAGCTTTAGGAGGACCCCATCTCCTCTTACTTACCCTTCTGCCCATTAGCATCTTCTGGGGCCTGGAAGTCCATCACGAATGATTTATTTTTTTAGGTTAAATTTTGCCTTCTTTCTGCAGGCTTATTTTTAAATTGCAAACATCTCATGAGAGGTAATAGCTTAAGTCCCTGATCTTCAAAAGAATGTTTACCAGATACTTTCTGTCCAACAGGAGAGAGGTAGACACGAATTCTGAGCTTGCTAAGGGTGATGTAACCCTCCCTCCCCTCCCCCCTCCACCCTGCACCCCGAACTTCTGGGGGTGATTTCTGCCCCTCTTTGAGTCTGTGTCCTTGTACCAGACCTTCCCCCAACACTGGGCCTCGGTTTCTCCCTCTTGTGGTAAGAAGGGTGGGCAGGGAGGGCAGATGGATGAGATGTTGACGCCCCCCAGAGCCTGTGTCCTGGATCTCCACCCTCAGGTTTTCGAGAGAGCGCTTTCGCCTATGCCATCGCCGCCGCCGGGGTTGTGCACGCGGTGTCCAATGCTTGCGCCCTGGGCAAACTGAGGGCGTGCGGTTGCGACGCCTCCCGGCGCGGGGACGAGGAAGCCTTCCGCAGGAAGCTGCACCGCCTGCAGCTGGACGCGCTGCAGCGCGGTAAGGGCCTGAGCCACGGGGTCCCGGAACACCCAGCCCTGCCCCCTGCCAGCCCGGGCCTGCAGGACTCCTGGGAGTGGGGCGGCTGTAGCCCCGACGTGGGCTTCGGGGAGCGCTTCTCTAAGGACTTTCTGGACTCCCGGGAGCCTCACAGAGACATCCACGCACGCATGAGGCTCCACAACAACCGAGTTGGGAGGCAGGTGAGAGCCCCACCCGCCTGGGCCTGCTCCAAATCCCTCTGCCTAGGGCTCCTCCCCTCCCCCACCAGGCCTACCTCTCCTCTGGGGACCACACCACTAGCCCTAGCTCAGCAGCTTTCTCATTGCCCCTGCCTAATCTAGTCATCAAACATGCATTGGATACCTACTGTGTGCCAGGCACTGGACTAGGCTGGGAATGCAGGGATGAAACCCCGGGGGCCCTGCCCTGGATCAACTCCCCCTCTGCTGAGCAGCCTGCTCCTCTCATTATTTTGTGGTGAGCAGTGGAGGGGGCACTGGGCTGCAGTCAGGGCCTCCTGGGCCTTGGCCCTGCTCTGCCACTCTGTCGCCTCCCCTATAAAGCAAGAAAGTTGAACTGGATCACCCAATCCCCGAGTCCCCCTGCCCCAGCCCAGCTCTAATGTTCCATTATTCTGTGCTGTTCTATGCTGTGATCCTCTACCTCCTCTCCCAGGCTTTTTGTGCAGAATGAGGGGTTCCTGCAAGGGGAGGTTCCTGGGGGGGGCCACCGTGGCCCTGTGTGGCGGTTGCATGGTTGCCTTTCTCCTTTTTCTCCCTACCTTTGAATGTTCATACTACCTCAAAGGTCATTCATAAAAAAAAAAAGAAGAAGAAGAAGAAGAAAAAGAAAGGAAGGAAGGAAAGGAATAATCAATAATCGCCTGCATTTATGGAGTCCTTCCTATGTGTTAGGCACTGCCCAGAGCACCTTAGTGCAGAGTGGCCTATTTAATCCCTACAACTAGCTATGAGGGTCCTAGTATTAGCCTTATGTTCAGATACGGAAACTGAGGTACAGGGAGATGGAGAAGCTTGCCCAAGGTGGTGCAACCGGTGAGGAAGTGGTAGAGTCTTCCTCAGGGTTCGTCACCAGGCAGCTGAGCACTGAGCCTGGGCTCTTTCGCTCTGTGGCCTTGTCTGCACTGTGTGACCGCCACCACTAAGAGGCCTCCTTAGCCCTCGTGGTAGCTCCGCACCCTCCTTTCCTGGCTGTTCAGCCCCCATCCCTTCTCTCGGCTCTGCCTGGCCTGCCCTCGGGCCTTGTTTCTGCCTTCCCCTCGCTCTGGCTGGCACCTGCTCTTCCTCATTCCCCTTGCTCCTGGCCTCTCAACCCAGGCGGTTCACCTTCTCTTTCCAGAGGGACTCGAGCTGATTCAGCTCTTCCCATCCTGACTTAGAGGTGAAGTAAACTGAGGCATATCCACCCTCGGGTCACATCCAGCTTCCACCCAGCCCTGCCCTGTTCGTGCAGCTCTTTTCCCAAGCTTCCATACTATCCCAGCCCATACCAAACAGTGCCTCCTCCTCCTTGTTAAACTGGTTAATTAATGGCTGCTGCCTGTGGGAAGAAAATGTTCTGGAGCTGTTGGCCAGGGGAGGCCTTGGGCTGGTTCCTCTGTGGTGCCAACACCACAGGCTGCACCTACAAGCTGAGGAGCCCTTTAAGACTCAGAGGGCAGGGTCTCTCTCCTGTGGCCCTAACCGCCCAGGCTAGAGGGCCCCAGAGCACTGCTCTCCCAGTCTGCGGTGTGTTCTGGAATGGAGTTGGGGAAAGGAAGATGTGGCCAACTGCTTCTGGTTTCTCTAGTGAGGATAATGTCAAGGGATTCTTTGGGAGGAGATTCTAGAGCAGGGTGAGAGCTGGGCAGGGGGTGGGTAGGTTGTGTTCCTGTAACTACCTCCCTTGCAGGTTTGGGGACTTCTCACTTTCACTGCGCAGGGGGTCTGGTTCTCTGGGACTGTTCCCATTCCGTATTCAGGTAGAGCCTTTGGCCCCTGTTGGTGCTCACTATTCCCTAGGAGGAACCGTGGCATTCAGCATTGGGCAGAATAAGCCCCAGCCAGTATAATGGGGGAAAGAGGAGTCTCCCCAGTTTCTGTCCAGTCCTTAGGCTCCCTGCAGAGGGCTGCAGGGCCCAGAGGAGGAAAGGGGCTTTCTCAGACTCCCCGCAGCCCCCACTCACGCCTGGATTGAGGCCAGAGGCTTTGGGGAGGGGATATAGTGGGGCCAGCACCCCCTGCTCCTGGCCCCCACCTGAGGGATGGAAAGAGAGGGAATTTCCCTGAGGATCTGGGATCCCCCCTCAGGAAGCAAGAGCCTCCAGCCCCAAGGGCCCCCTGCAGCTGCTGGGGAAGGAGAGGAGGGGAGGAAAGGAGGGAATTCCCCCAGGACCTGGCCTGGTGGGAGGTGGATGGGAGAGCAGCAGAAGAGCGGGCGGAGTTCTTCTCCGGACTGCCGCGCTCAGGAGCTGTGCGCCCCCAACCCTACTCTCGGCCCCCACCCCCGTGCTCTTGCCCCCCTCCCCGTGCCCCCCCGCTTCGAGCCTCGGCTTTTGCCTCTGTTCCATGGGAGTCGGTTTCAGAAGTCTCCGAGATTCTCGAAGGCCAGTGTCTGCGCTGGGAGGAGGGCCGTGGGGCTGGCCGCGGGCGTCACCCCTCGCCGTGCCTCCCTCTGCAGGCGGTGATGGAGAACATGCGGCGGAAGTGCAAGTGCCACGGCACGTCAGGCAGCTGCCAGCTCAAGACGTGCTGGCAGGTGACGCCGGAGTTCCGCGCCGTGGGGGCGCTGCTGCGCAGCCGCTTCCACCGCGCCACGCTCATCCGGCCGCACAACCGCAACGGCGGCCAGCTGGAGCCCGGCCCCGCGGGGGCCCCCTCGCCCGCCCCGGGCGTGCCGGGGCCGCGGCGCCGCGCCAGCCCCGCTGACCTGGTCTACTTCGAGAAGTCGCCCGACTTCTGCGAGCGCGAGCCGCGCCTGGACTCGGCGGGCACCGTGGGCCGCCTGTGCAACAAGAGCAGCGCGGGCCCCGATGGCTGCGGCAGCATGTGCTGCGGCCGCGGCCACAACATCCTGCGGCAGACGCGCAGCGAGCGCTGCCACTGCCGCTTCCACTGGTGCTGCTTCGTCGTCTGCGAGGAGTGCCGCATTACCGAGTGGGTCAGCGTCTGCAAGTGAGCCGAAGGCGCCCCTCCCGGAGCCTGTCCCCCCGGCCGCGTCGCCTAGGCTCCTGGGACAGGAGCTCGGACCATCTGATCCGATAGGAACCTCCCGGCTCCGAGGGTCAGATCTGCAATCAGGGGACGGGCCAGTCCTGCCTGGACTACCCACCCCCCCCCACTTCGGTGGGCTCCAAGGACCCATTCGCCTCCCCGCTCCTTGTCCCCGCCTCGGACAGCTCAGCTGGGCTGGGGAGTGCCCCACACCTGAGGGCGAGGGCGGGCAAGTGTCAGCCAGGCAGCCTCTGGGCCTCTCCCCTGTCCTGCCTTCACCTCTGCCCCCGGAGAGAGAATGAATGGAAGCCGAAGGGCAGGGGGGAGGATGATTAGAAAAGAAGAAATGGACGTAACTGAGCTGAAGGGATTCTGCAGAGGCCTCAGCTGCCCTCCCCCAAGGGCCCCTGCCCCTCATCATTCATTTAACAAATATTTATTTTGCACTCTTTGTGGCCTGGCACTCTGCAGGGGATGAGGGGTGCTGGGGATACAGATGTGAATAAGAGAGACACAGCACCTGCCCTCTTGGAGTTTACATTCTGGTTGGGGGAGATGGACAATAAACAAGTAAATACACCAACAAGCTCATCTCAGACAATGCTCTGTGCCATGAAGAAAATAAAGCTCGGTGCTGGATGTAGAGTGATTTGTGGGGAGTGGGGCCCCTTTATGTTTTGTTTGCATTAAAAAAACCCTTTTGAGTACAGTTGACACACAATGTACATTAGTTGCAGGTGTACAACACAGTGATGGGACAAGTCTATACGTTATGCTCTGCTCACAAGTGTAGCTACCATTTGTCACCATAGGATGCTATTACACCACCAGGGATTCTATTCCCTATGCTGTGCCTTGTATTCCTGTGACTAATTCATTCCGTAACTGGAAGCCTGTATCTCCCACTCCCCTTCACCCATTTGTCTATCCCCGTACCCACCTCAGGCAACCATCAGCTTGTTCTCTGTATTTATAGTTCCAATTCTGCTTTTTGTTTGTTTATTCATTTGTTTCATTTTTTTAGATTCCACATATGAGCGAACTCCTCTGGTATTTGTCTTTCCCAGCCTGACTTATTTCACTTCATGTAATCCCCTCGAGGTCCATCCATGTGGTTGCGAATGGCAAGATCTCATCTTTTGTTACGGCTGCATAATATTCCATAGTGTGCATGTATATGTGTATGTGCATATACACACACACAGCCCACAGCTTTTTTTATCCATTCATTTATTGATAGACCTGTAGGTAGGAGTGTGGCCCCTTTAGATAAAGCCATTGGTCTGGGAAGGCCTCTCTGAGTTGTGTTCCTCATGCTGAGACTGGTACAATGGGGACAGCTCTGCACAGATTGAGGGTAAGGGCTTTCCAGGCAGAGATCATGCAAATGCAAAAGCTCAGTGGTGAGAAAGATGTCCTCAGAAGGAGCAGCAAAGAGGCCAGTGTGATTGGAGTGTAGGAATCAAAGAGCAGATTAGCAGGAGAGGAGCTCAGAGGGCAGGCAAGAGTCATACCACATGTCCCTCAGGGCCAATGTAAGGAGTTGGGGTTTTTAAGACGAATGAGAAACTTCAGAGAGTCTTAAGCAGGTGAGTGTCATGGTCTGATTTCCACATGGATTGCTGTACAGGGAACTGAATGAAGAAGAGACAAACTGACAGCAGGGGGCCAGTTAAGAAATTACAGCCAACTTCCGAAACAGAGATGGGGGGTCTGACTGGACGGAGGCCTTGGGGATGTTGACAAGAAGCTGGATCAGGAGCTCTTGATGCCAGAGCTCTCACTGTCCACCTCGTGCCTGAGCCTTCGGCCACAAGCCAGGACGGGTGGCGGTGCCCAGCAGCACCCTTCGGCAGAGACAGGCACTCTGAGAGGAGTAATCCTGGGCAAGACCCAGCTCAACCCAGCCAGCCCAGCGCCCCGGGGAGCAGGTGGGGCTAGGAGGTGCGGCCAAGAGGAGGGTGGTGGGGGAGGGCCAGGAGACTCACTGTCTGGATTCTGGTCTCTCTGAGTCCATGCAGGGGAGGTAGGTATGTAGGTAAGGCCAGAGGTGGAGCGACAACTTTCCTACGCCTCTCCTGTCTCCAGATCCTCAGCTCAGGGTGCCCTTTGGCAGGTCAGCAAGCCTCCTTCTTCCTACCCCCCTAAGAACACTGCTGGCTGGCAGTCTGGGTCCAGTGTTGCACTCTCCTTGGCTTTCAGATTGGATATTTTTCTGGAATAGACCCTCACGGAGGGTGGTGGAGATGGAGGTAGGGTCAGGATCTCAGAGAAAGAACACCTCACCTACTTCCTCCAGACCTCCTGCTGCTCACATTTGAGGATCCTGCTGCCTACCTCAGTTTACCCAGAATGGCATCCTTCTCGATGAACCAGATGTGGATGGAGTCTTGTTCCTTTTCCCAGTTGCCAGCCTACACAAATCCCCATATTTCCCTAGCCCTCTGGGTAGGGGTGAGAAGGAAAGGAGGCTCTCATGATGATGTACCCCTGTAGGCCTACCAGTTGGGAGATTTGCCCCCACTAGCTTGCCTTCAGCTTCCTTCCCTCCAGCTGCCTGCCTCCCAGCAGCTCCTGGACATGCCCAAGACAGCAGGGCCTTCCACATGCTCAGCTCGGCTGCTTCTGTGGAGGACAGGGTTTCTCTCCCCAACCCCCAAAAGACAGCCCCACAGGCAGGCGGGTGAGAGTCCCCCGGGGAGGAGGGGTAAGCAGGAACAGTCAGACACACCTGCCTCATTCCTTTCCTCTTGTTCACCCAGGAGAGGGCTGTGGGGGCTGGGTTCCCCGCCCCCTTGCTCCCTCCCGACCCAGGGAGGAGGAGAGGAGAGGTGTGTGTATGGGGGGGGGGAGATAAATGAAGGCCTTGGCGGGGCACTCCCACCCCAGGAGTGTCCACTACAGCATTAGCTTTGGTGTCACCCTCCTGTGTCTTCCAGGCTGAAGGAGGACAGAGCTGGGGGAGGAGAGGCTGAAGAGGAGAGATATAGGATCAGGGTTGGGATAACGAGGTAGGAGCAGGAATACTGCAGAGCATGCTGCCTTCAGAGGGAAGGGTGGGTGGTGGGGTGGGGCAGGGGCTGGACACCATGTTGTCGGGGAGGGACATGTTCCAGTCATATCCTGGTGAGCTGATATATGCTGGCCTGACCTATAAAGGAAGAGAGGGAAAGTTGGGAAAGGAACAAACAAGGTGTTGCCCGATCCACATCCTTTCTCTGGGCTGGAAGCTGACTAGAGTCTGAGGATCAAACCTGGACCCCACAATTGAAAAGGGGAAAATGTGGGATTTGGCAAGGGCCCTAAAGGGACATGTGGAGGTGACGAAGGGCAGGAAAATAAGGCCAAGGGGCACCGGGCTTAGGCATACTGGCTGAAGGGTGTGGCAGGAATCAATGTGCTGATTGGAAATAGGGGGTGGTGGTGGTAGATGGGAGGAAGAACTTGCCAAGTTGCTTGGGGAGGGCCAGGGTTGCAATTTGGGAATAAGAACATGGTGAGACATAGATCAGAGGGGGAGGGAAGGGTCCTAGTCCTCAACACCTTTCACCTTGATGGACCCTGGGTCACTTCCTTGCAGAAGGAAAAAATAGTATGGTCTCATAGAGCCTGGATGGCCCCGACGGGAGGGAGGGAGAGCACTAACCGAGAATGAGGGTGGTGGACACATCAGCAGGCAGCGGTAGGGCTAAGGGTCAGGGAGAGGCGGCCAGACTGGGGTGGGGATCGGAACCCAGGCATCCTGCTTGTCAGTCACCCAAGGTCGCAAGGCTGAAAAAAGAGGAGAGAGGCAAAGGTAAGGGCCCTGGCAGCTGGAGGAGGACCTCGGTGAGTGAGAAGCCAGGTCAGCGGCATCCAGGCGCTCCTCTTCCCAAATTAACGTGCCCCCAGCTAGCCCCCGGCAGGGGGCCTTCCACGTTGGAGTTTGTCCAGGCCCTAGTCGCGGGCCCCCTCCTCCCCTCCTACCCCCCTTCTCATGTGGTTGCCGGCAGCTGCCTGCGGTCGCCCCAACCCCTGCGCTCAAGGCACGGGGACTTTCCAACAGGGGAAAAAATGACTTAATGAGAGTGGGAGCCGGGGGCGGGAGGGACAGGTCCCTGTAATCACCGCTCCACTGTGGGGCCTGTGCGCCTCCGGGGCCCTTCCCGGCTTCCTGCTGCCAGCGCCCCCCTCAGGCTCTGCTGGGGGAGGAGGGCGGGCTGGGGACAGGGGGATCCCTTTTCAGGTTTCAGACTCTCTGGGTCCTCCGGCCGCCTTTGTCCCCTAGGCTTGCGGTGCGTGGAAGCTGGAACGCCCCATGATCCCTCTCTGGCCTTTGTCCTTGAAGTTGCGCGGGGGGTGGAGGAGGGTGGGCTGCAGTCTGTCCTAGGAGCCGGGGTCCTCTGCTGGTGGATTAGAGGGGTGAAGGATCAAGAGGAGTGCCCGGTGCCACTTTGCGGCTGCGCACTTCGAAACGCCCCCGGTTACTGTGGCAACCAGGGCAGTCGAGGTGCGTCCACCCGGCCGGGAGGCGCCCACTCCCCCTTTTCTCGCCGCCCTGCGGGCCAGGCCCGGCCGCTGCGGTGCGCGGGGGTGGGGGTGTGCCGTTACCATGGCAAGGGTGCGCTAGGAGGGCACATTCTTCCCCAGGGTGGGAGCGCCCTGGGGATACGAGAAGGGGAGTGACGGGGGCGGCAGAAAGGGGAGCGGGGGGTGGTGGTGGAGGGAGGGTCAGAACGAGGGAGGAGTCTCGGACAAGATGAACCGGGGCTCCGTGGAGTTGGGGTGGGGAGTTTGGAATCTGCCCCCCTCCTCCTAGCTCTCCGGAGACGTCCCACGCCTCCCCCTGCACCCTCGCTAGGATTCAAGCCCCTCAATCCCGTTTCCGGGGTAGGAATCCCCGACTACCGACTCGGAGGTCTTTTAGCTTCCTCTGAGGCCGGGCTCTCCGAGCTTAGTGTCTGTCCCTTTCTCACCAAGCGGAGCTGCAGCCCAGACTGCGACCCGAAGCCCTGCAATTAAGCCCCTCGCCCGCCCCTGCGCCGCCCGCCGGCTCTCTGCCAGACAGGGCCTGCACCGTCAATTACAGCCGCGCGCAGCAGCTGATTACTCCGGAGTCAGGGAAGCGGCCGGGGTGGGGACAGAAGGCAGGCCAAGGGGGCGGGGTCCCTGAGGTTGTCCCTAGCCTAGGATCCTTAATTGGAACTTCGGACTGCCGCCCTCTAGCCCAGCTCTTCTCCGCTCCAGACAATATGGGGAGGAGGGGTCTACTCAGTGCTTCGTCCTGCTGTGCCTCAGTTGCTTTCTTCTTGAATGCACACCGCACCCAGGGCAGAAAGAGCGCAGGAAGGTTGTTTGTGGTGTGGTGTGGTGTGGTGTGTGTGTGTGTGTGTGTGTGTGTGTGTGTGTGTGTGTGTTGGAGCGTCTGGACTCGAGGGCTGGATACTCAAGAAGCTCAAAGCCCTCAAGGCCGCTGTCTTTCCCGCCGCAGACAGTCGCGTGGGTCTCCCCTGGCCCGGAGCCCCACCCAGTGGACCTGGCTCTGTCTTGCTGAGCCAGCCCCAGGGTGGCTGCCAGCCCGTACCGCACTTTTCTGGGAATCAGAAAACGGCTCCCTCTCTGGGCGGGAAGCTCCCCCCCACCACTTCTGCCCCACAAGGGAAGGCAATCTGGGACCCTTCCGAGCAGCGATGGGGTATTCTGCCATCACCCTTGCCCCTGCATCCCATCTTCGCTCTCCCCCTGCCTGCGGGCCTGCAGGGGCTGGAGTAGAGCTCGCGTCTCGCGCGGTCCAGCTGCCCACATCTGGCGGGCAGCTGGGACCCGCCCACTGCGAACCGCTGGGGGCCCAGCGCCCTCTGTTGGTGAGGAGCGGCTGTGCACCAGCTTTCGGGCCTGGACAGCCGTCAGCAGCCGCGGCTTACCGCCTCCACCGCCGCCCGCCTGGGGTCTCGCTTCATTTCCGTGGGTTTCGGAGTCCACTCGTTCCGCGCGCCTTGTCCTGGGGCACAACCCGATTCCTTCGGCCCTTTGCTTTCCGCCGGCCGTGGCCTCGATGACCTGTGTACTTAAAACCTTGTTCGGTGACCTAGCTGTCCCCCAACTTGTCATCTTCTCTAGTCGTCCGTGCTTCGTGGGCAAGCTCTGCGGCGCGATCTCTCTGCGCCCAGTGTAAAAGTCCGCAAATAGGCACATGATTATATAAATCATCGTCCATCTGCTCAATGGCATTCTTCGCAGCGTCCTTAAAAATGAGGTGGTTGAAGCATATTTAGTGACTGAGCCAGTGTTTGCTCTATATGGGGTGTGTGTGTGCAAGATACAAAATAGCATAAGGCAGGATCCCTCCTTTAGTGAAACAAAAATTTAGAGATGTGATTGCATTTTAAAAGTCTAAAATAAGCAGCAAATTGCTAACGGAAATTAGTTCAGGATGATGGGATTGTAGGTGGTTTAAAACTTGTTCTCTCTTTTTATCTACATTTTTCATTAGTTTATAATGAACATGTATTACGTGGGCACAATAATAATTCCATATCAGAATACTTTTGGCCCAAAATGTGAGGTTTGAATTATATCATTGGAATATACTAAATTTAAGAAAGAACCCTTCTAAAACTAGGAATTACAGAGACAGGTCCTCCTCACAAGAGCTAATATAATTATGTCATTGGGATTATCTTCTCAAAGTTGTGATGGTTTGTAGTGAAAGCAGGTTTCCAACTTCTGAATCCCAAGGCCCAAGGAAGCCAAGAAATTGTTAGAAATCCATAGGCACATTCAGTATTCTCATGATAAATAACCAATTTATATTCCATTGTACTGCATATTGAAACAGATTTTGCCATGATTGACAACATAGAAAAACATTTGTAAGTTTAATACTTTTATCTCAGTCTTGATCTCTCCCATCTCTTTGCAACACTGCACATCAATTGTCCTCTCCTTAGGAATATTCCATCCACCAGTTCGTGCACTGGCTGATCTTCCTTTCACTCTCCACTGTCTCAGGGACTTCATCCATTCTTTCCTTGTCTTTTTTCTTTTTATTTGATGTAACAGAAAAATTACAATATACAAAGAACTTTCTCCTTCCTTGATACTTGAGAGTAAGTTGCCTACATGATGCCCAATCACCCCTTGTACTTGAGTGTAAATGTCTTACAAAAAAGGACATTCTCCTACATAACAATACAATGCTTGAGATCAGGAAATTAACATCGATACATTCATACCATCTAACTCCCAGACCTTATTGGGCTTTCATCACTTGGCCTAATGATGAAAGGATCCAGTCCAGAATTATTCATTACATTTGGTTATCCTGTCTTTCCAGTGTCCTTCAGTCTGACACAGTGCCAAGGTTTCCTTTGCTTTCTTTTTTTTTGAAGATGGTATTTATTCATTTGAGAGAGAGAGAGAGAGAACACAAGCAGGGGGAGAGGCAGGGAGAGAGGAAGAAGCAGGCAGGCTCCCAGCTGAGCAGAGATCATGACCTGAGCCGAAGGCAGACCCTTAACCATCTGAGCCACCCAGGCACCCTTCCTTTACTTTCATGACCAGGACAATTGAAAAGACTGCAGACTGATTATATTGCGGAATGTCCCTCAATTTGGGTTTATCTGTTGTTTCCTCATGATTCGATTTGGGTGGTGCATCTTTGGCAACATTATTATGGACGTGAGTGTTTTACTTGTTGTATCATTATTGATTTTGATGCTCAAAAATTTCTGAGATTTGGCCAGCTGCCAAGCTGGCTTCTATCACCCTGATTCTTTGAGCACTTCCTTATTTTCTGGCATAAGATGTACCGGGCTCATTTTGTACTTTCTCTGATCCGGCCCTCCAACCAGCCATTTCTCTGAGGCACCTTTGTTCTTTTTAATGGAGAGTGATATTTAGAAATCAAGACCTGGGTGCTAGGTGTGTGCATTGTTCTTGGGGTGTCACTGCTTTTGGGCATCTCAATGGACAGTGCTAGGAAATACATGTATAACTATATACACACATTTCTATCGATTGATCGATCAATCAATCATTCTCTCAATCTCTCTATGTAGAAAACCATGGGTGCACACCATACCTTCAATTCCAGTCCAACACCACAAGATTTATTCTAATTTCCCCCCTTTCTATTCTGTGACTTCCTTCTCTCTTTCTGTTGAAGGGTTATTTAATCCCTCTGTAAATAACCTATTCCCTGGGGCACCTGGGTGGCTCAGTTGGTTAAGCAACTGCCTCCGGCTCAGGTCATGATCCTGGAGTCCCGGGATCAAGTCCTGCATTGGGCTCCCTGCCCAGCAGGGAGTCTGCTTCTCCCTCTCATCTTCCCCCCTCTCATGTGCTCTCTCTCTCTCAAATAAATAAATAAAATCTTTAAAAAAAATAACCTATTCCCTGCCATTGGTACTGCCCCCTCCATTCCCCTCGCAGACTTCACCTTCTCCCATCTTGGCCCTGATAACTTATGCTAGCTGAATGTCCTCCCCCTGTCCCCACATGGGTGCTTTACCTTGGCCCCCTATCATGGCTTTGGAGCCAAATTATTCAGAAAGGCAGGCAGGCAGGAAGGCTGGTGACAATTTTACTCTTTCTTGAAGCTCTAGATATAATTCTCAATCCTCTCTGTTCAGTAAATGGCACTGCTCTTCTAGTGAGTCCTATTAAAAGCTCTGGAGTCACTGGACTCCTTTATTTCTTTGACACCTCACATCCAACCTATCAACAGACCCTATTTGTTCTCCTTCTGTTTATTTCTAGAATCTGATCGCATCATTACCATCCTGCTCCATGCCACCGTGGTCTCTTGCCTTGAATGATTGCAGCTGTCTCCTAGTTGGTCTTCCTGCTTCTGCCCTCACACACCCCCAGTCTATTCTATACACAGAAGCCAGAATAATCTTTTTAAAGTGTTAGTCATATAGTGTGCTTCCTCTGCTCAAAATTCTCCAAAGTCTTTCTGTCTCATTCAGAACAAGAGCCAAAGTACTTGCAATGACTTGCAAGGCCCTACAAGATCTGGCTCCCACCCCCACTCCCACGTTCACCTGTTCTCCTCCTACTCCTGCCCTCATCCATTTAGTCTAGCCACACTGGTCTCCTAGCAGTGCTTGGAAGAAACTGAATTGTCCCGCCTCAGGGCCTTTGCACTTATTATTCCCTCTGCCTGAAATAGGTTTCCCATAGTAACCACATGGATGTCGCTTCTCTTCATTCAGGACTTCACTCAAATATCTCCTTACAAGAGGAGACCTTGCTTAGAACAACCTAGTCTAAAATAGCAAACCTCCTCTTAGTTTTCCCTTGCTTTATTTTTCTTCATCATACACATCACATATCTGACATATCTGTGTATTTGTTTACTGTCTGCCTTGTACTCTATAATGGAAACTCCACGAGAGCTGAGACCCTTTTTTTAATTTTTTTGCTGTATTTCTATGGCAAGAATGGTACTGAGTATATAGTAGGTACTCAGTAAATATTAATGAGTGAATGAATGAATGAATGTCTATGGGAATGATAGCCAATTTGTCTTTAGGCCCAGCAAGGCTGGGCCTAAATCCCTGTAGGATTTTTCCTGAAGTCCTGTTGCCAGTTAGACATGTTTTGCTCTGTGTCTGTGGCACCACAAACTAAAGCTTTATGGGGGCGCCTGGGTGGCTCAGTCGTTTAGCATCTGCCTTCGGCTCAGGTCATGATCCGAGGGTCCTGGGATTGAGTCCCACATCGGGCTCCCTGCGCTGTGGGAAGCCTGCTTCTCCCTCTCCCACTCCCCCGCTTGTGTTCCCTCTCTCGCTGTCTCTCTCTCTCTGTCAAATAAATAAATAAAATCTTAAAAAAAAAAACCCACTAAAGCTTTATTAAAGCAGTGTCATTCTCTCATGTATGTATTTGTTAATTTAGGACTGATACTTTGTTTTCTTCCTTCCTGTCTTCTCGATGCCTAGAACAGTGCCTGGCATAGAGCAGGCAATTAATATTTGTTGAATAAATGAATGAAAGATCTCCCCCTCCAAACTAGTTCTCCCTGACTTTCTTGTTTCCCTTTGTGACATTATTATTTTCCTAGTTGCTAAGACTCAAAACTCTGTCAACTTGGACTTTCCCCTCTCTTCTTTTTTCCGTATTCACTCCGTGGCCAAAAGCTGCTATTTCTCCCACTTCCTTGGCACTGGCAATATTGTAGTTCACCATACACCCCAAATATCACAACAACCTCCCAATTGGCCTCTCTCATTCCTGTTTCTCTCTCTTCAATCCATCTTTATCAGATTTTTCTCTTTTTCTCTTCCATAAAGTGTTTTGATCATGTCATTTCCTCTGGCTGCAGATTTCAATGGGTCTTTGTGCTGATTAGGGTTCTTAATTGCAAACAACAGAAATGGACTCCGGTTCACTTAAGTAGAAGAGGAATTCACTGGAATAATATCAGGAAACTCACAAAATTGACATGAAGCCTCCAGAATCAGTCTCAGGAAGTAGGCAGGAACCAAGAGGAGCCAAGCAGCCGGAACCTCAGTCAGGGCTTGCCTCAGGAGCAGCCTGATTAGGGGACTCCTGCCCCTGGGCTCTGGGGGTCCTCTCTTGCACAGCCACTACCTACACTAAGAGCAACTGGCTACTGCTGTCTCTAGGATGAATTATAAACAGTCCTCTGCTTCCTTGGGTCACTTACTGATCAGAGTCCCAAGTGGGATCATTGATTTGGCACGCTTCTGAGGTCCTTGTGAACCATGACCTTCCTACCAGGGTTCAAAGTTGGAGATCCTGACCTCCCACTAATACCTTCACTGAGGAGGATCCTCCAACAAAGGAAGGAGGCCCAGATGTGTGGGGAGTGGGGCCCCGTGGCTTCCCTTTGCGCCTCCAGGCCACCAAGTCCACAGCTGAAGGTCTGCAGCTAAAGACCCCAGAAGGAACCCACTTACAGGTTCCTGAGCGTGTCACTGAACCCCTCCACAGTATGCCACAAGCCATCACTTCCAGTTTTGCTCCTTTGTACACCATCTTCTGCTGAAACAGGAAAACATGCAGTTCCTGAGTTGATCCTTCCCGCCTTAGCCCTCTGTAGTAGCCGATCTCCAAAGATGGCCCCCATTGAAACATGCACGCTTCTTGAGATCCATACCTACGAATTATGCCCCTCTCTTTGAATCTGGGCAGGCCCTGGGATTCATTCTCACTCATAGCATGCTGTGGAAGTGATGCTGTGTGAATTCCAAAGAGAAGTCCTAAGAAGTCTTGCAGCTGCTGTCTCAGCCTGTTGGAATGTTCATTGTGGGGAAAGTCAGCCACCACGTATGGGGTTTGAATACCTGAGATCACCATCTACAAGGAAACCTAAGTAAGCCACAAGGAAACACTGTCTGGAGAGAGAGAGGAATGCCTGGCCAGTCCCCATCTGGTCCTGCCAGTTCAGATGAAATGCCAGACTGGTGTTTTTAAAAAGCCATCTTGGACATCCAGCCCAGATGAGCCTTCAGATGACTCCAGCCCAGCTTCCCATCTAACTGCAATGGCGTGACAAACCCCCAGTGAGAACCGCCCAGCTGAGTGGAGTCAACCCATAGGACTGTGAAAGATAAAAATAAATTGATATTTTAAGCCACTAACTTGTGTGTGGGGGGGTGGTTTGCCACACACTAACAGAGAAGCAAAACTGTCCCTTTGTGATACATGTTTTGTTCTCTCTGGAATGCTTTCCCACTGTCCTTTTTTTTTTTTTAAGTTTTTATTTAAATTCCAGCTAGTTAACATACAGGATTATGTTAGTTTCAGGTGTAAAATATAGGATTCAACACTTCCATGCAACACCCAGTGCTCATTACAAGTGCACCCCTTAACTCCCATCACCTATTATACCCATCCCCCCCCCGCCCACCTTCCCAACCAGCAGTTTGTTCTCTATAGTTAGAGTCTGTTTCTTGGCTTGCCTCTCTCTCTCTCTCTCTCTCTCTCTCTTTTCCCCCCTTTGCTCATTTGTTTTGTTTCTTAAATTCCATATATGAGTGAAATCATATGGTATTTGTCTTTCTCTGACTGACTTATTTCACTTAGCATGTTACTTTCCAGCTCATCCATGTTGTTGCAGATGGCAAGATTTCCTTCTTTTTTATGGCTGAATAATTTTCCATTCTCTGTGTGTGTGTATATATATGTTATATATGTGTATTCTTTATCCATTCATCAGTTGGTGGACACTGGGCTGTTTCCATAATTTGGCTATTGTAGATAATGCTGCTGTAAACACCAGGGTGCCCTTTGAATTAGTATTTTTGTAGTCTTTGGGTAAATACCTAGTCCCCACTGTCCTATCTTATCATGTACCCACTCATATCTGTACTTGCCAGAATCCCTTTGATGAGTGTGGCAGAGCACAGAAGAAAGAGCCAGGCTTTAGGGTCAGTCTGTGGGATGGGAAGGGCTGAATCCTAGTTTAGTCTCTATCCCTGTGATCTTGGGCAGAATAATTAATTTCTCTGGACCTCAATTTCTGTATCTGCCGTATGGAAATTAAAAAAAACAACAACCTTTCTCCTGGAGTTGTTTTAGGGCTAGATATGAAATATGTAAAATATCCATGTGTCTCATTCTAGTTTCATTGAATGGTGGCCTTTAGCAGATATCAAGCCTTCTAGACCTGCATCAAACGGCACTCCTGAGGTCTACTTGTCATCACTTATGAACTATAGGGTTTTGGACAAATCCCTTAAACTTCTCTGAGCCTTACCCTCCTCATATGTAACATGGGTTTGATAATAATATCTGTGTAATGGGGCTTCTTGACTAGGCTAAGGACTGGGCTGTCTTGTGGTATTAGGCGACACTGCCCCCTCGAGGCAGAATGCCCAGAACCCGTAAGTCACATCCCTTAATCTGCATGGCATCAGGAGTCCTTTGTAAGAGGACAAAAACCATGCCCACAATTGGGGTTTGGGAATGAACAAACATGTCTAGTGGGCCGAGGGAATCTGGCAGATGCTAGACGGCAAGGAGGAACAGCAGAGACCTCAAGAGCTCATCACCCTGAGCGAGAAACAGTTTTTGATGGAGAGGGAAGGAGCACACTGAACCAAGCAGAGGGAGGAGTATTAACTTGGAATGCTGTGAAGCTGGGCATGACCTCCTTGTGGCTCAGCACATCCCCATCCTCCACTCTCCCAGGGCCTTCCCGGTGGAGGAGGAAAGATCTGGGGTATAATGGCAAAAACAGGGGCCACCAGGGACACGCATCTCTACCATCGGAATCCTTATGAAAGAGCTGAGAAGAAGCAGCAGAGGATGCTTTCTTGCCTCAGAAAGGGAGAGTTATGCCAGGAGTCCATGGGCACAGGGATCCATGGGCCAGTGAGCAGGTAGAGAGGCTAGCCATGATGTTGAGATGGGTGGCATTGGGCAGTCGCCCTGATCACATGGAGTCAACCCCATCAGGCTTCTTCCTGGACTCCCACTGGAAGCGAGGAAACATGGAAATCTGGGAGTTACAGATTAGCACATGCTATCTGATTCCATTTGCATCCCATGCAAAAACAAGCAAACCTAATGTCTATTAGTAGAAGGCAAGAAAATGGTTAACCCAGAGGGATATATGCCTAGAAGAAAACATGAAGGGCATTCTGGGGGCTGGTAATGTTTTGCTTCTTCATCAGGGGACTGGTTATACCAGTGTGTTCATTTTATAAGAACTTAAGTGCACTTAAGATTTGTGCATTTTTCTTTTTTAAAAATATTTTATTTATTTCTTTGACACACAGAGAGAGCGAGCATGCACAAGCAGGCAGAGCTGCTGGCAGAAGGAGAGGGAGAAGCGGGCTCCCCGCCAAGAAGAGAGAGAAGCGGGCTCCCCGCCAAGCAGAGAGCCCAATGCCGGGCTCGATCCCAGGATCCCAGGATCATGACCTGAGCCCAAGGCAGACGCTTAACTGACTGAGCCACCCAGGCGCCCTTTGATTCGTGCATTTTTCTGTATGCTACTTTAATAACAAGTGAACACACACACAATTGTTTGGGAAAAGGAGGATGAACCGTCATTTCCCACTTCAAGCCCTTTGAGGTGTAGCCACACCAGGGAAGGGGATGAGATTAGTGGACTGGAGGCAGGGACACCTGGTGTCTGGCCAGACTTATTCATTTCTCCCTCCATTCATTCACCTCATTCACTTATGGCTTATTAAGCATCTCCTACCCATCGAACACTGCACAACATGTAAGGGGATACAAAGATTATTAATAATAATAGCTTCCATTTATTGAGTGCTTATTTTGGAGTAGGCACTGACTATACATCCGATCCTCATAATCCCATGAGGTATTATTATTCCCATCACTTGAGTCTCAGAAAGGTTAAGCGAGTTGTTCGAGGCCACACAGCATAGAACGTGTCTGGATTTTCATATGAACATGAGTCGGTGTGAACCCAAAGGTGGAATAGTTTTCACGGAGCTACGCTGTCCTCTAGGAATCTAGGGGTCAGAGGAATCTGTTGACAAATTGCTTTACCAAGTAAAGAGACCTTACAGTCAGACTGTCCCGTCACATCCTTTCCCATGACCTCGGCATTCCTCCGCTTTTGAGCCTCAGTTTCCCCATCTCTATAACGAGGGTAAAAACCACGCCTTTCTCTCGGGATTATTGTGGGGATTAAATGAGATGACATGCGTAGAGCCCAGTGTCCGGTAGTCATTCATATTTTTGAGTCCTTGGCACCCATACGCGCACAACTAGACCAGGGTCAGGTTGAAGGAGGACCCTCGCCCCTCCGCTCCTGATCTGAACCTTGGGCCTCATGGACTTAAGTGCGCCTTAATAGCCTGGGCCGTGCTGCTAGAAAACGTGCCGGGCGAAGAGCCCTGGTCCCAAACACCAGCCAGCAACGTCACCACCGGGAGACCGGCAGGTGCTGCTCTCTGAGGTTAGCTCGGGGAGGCGAGAAGTCGCGATATCGCGAGACCCGGTGGGACCAAAGCGTTTCCAGGCCGGAAGTGGGGGGCGGGCCCGAGGGAGCGCGCTCCTTTTGAAACCCGACGCGGAGACCTGCGTAGCGGAAAGGTGGGCCGGAGGTAGCTGACCTTTGTGGGCCTAGAGTGGGGCCGCAGGTGTGTGTGTGTGGGGGGGGGCGGGGTCAGCCAGGACCTCCGTGGGAGGTTTGGCTGGCAGTGGCCACAGCTTCATTCACTGGGGCACTACCGTGGGCCGGCCACCAGCTATGAGCCAGGCTTTTGGGGCCGCTGTGCATCCCTCCAAACGTGAGTAACATTCCCTGCCCCTGGCTCAGCCTTTTAAAGAGTATTTGTGGCCACGGAGGTGATTTGCCCCAGCGCTAACGCAACTTCACTTTCTGGACCCTCACTCGCCCCAGGCCCCCTCTATGGCCATGGAAGAGGTCGTGTTTTTATAAAATTAGCAGAACTAGGATATTTTATTTTTTTAAAGACTTATTTAATTAATTTATTTATTTGAAGAGAGAGAGAGAGAACACTACTAACGAGGAGGGGCAGAGGGAGAGGGAGAAGCGGACCCCCCTCTGAACAGGGAGCCCCCCATGCAGGCGGATCCCAGGACCCCGGGATCATGACCTGAGCCAAAGGCAGAGGTTTAACCGACTGAGCCACCCAGGCGCCCCAAAGCTACGATATTTTAGCCCAAACCTGTTAAGATCACCAGTGGTCTCTTTTCACTACAACTTCCCTATGTGGGGCTACTGAAGTAGCCATGAGCATTTGTAGACATTTTGGAGCAGGAAATACTCTTAATTTGAGTTAAGTTGGGATACATATATTTGGTTCGTGTATATAGTTAAATTATTGCTGCCTCCCATGTGTAGGAATGGCTTCTAGAATACTCCTAACTCCTTTTGTTGAATTACAAGCATGGTGATCTGAAGGTACCAGAGGTCCTTTGGTCCCGGTGTGTCCAGCACCAGAAGAATGAGGAGATATAAAAGATTAATCACTGCACAAGAAAATGTGAAAATCCTTGAAATCTTATAGCTTAGAAAGAAAAGAAGTTTGATAGAGATTTCCCCAAATTTGAGAACCATTGTAAAATAATGAGCTGGGACACTGAAAGTATCTTTTTTGAACTGGCAGTAATAACAAATTTTGATCAACCATGAGAGAGAAAGACTAAATTATCTTCCTGTTCTCTCCATAGAAAACATTACAAAATTGTTGTCTTTGAGGAAACCATTCAAGAATATGTAGCCAAAAAATGTGGTGGGGAAAAAATGGATAGTAGTATTCCAGGCAATTAATTTAACAAATAGGTGATTTAAAAAAATATATTTTATTTATTTGAGAGGGAGAGAGAGAGAACTCTTACAAGAGCTCATACCCTGAGAGGGGCAGAGGGGGAAGGAGAGGGAAAGGGAGAGAACCTCCAACAGACTGTGGTGAAAGTGAGCCCGACACAGACTCGACCCTATGACCCTGATATGACCTGAGCCAAAACCAAGAGTTGGGCACTCAACCCACTGAGCCACCGAGGCACCCCAACAAATATGTGATTTTAAAAAATGTTTTGACTTTTTTTAAGATTTTATTTATTTATTTATTTATTTATTTATTTATTTGGCAGAGAGAGACACACAGTGAGAGAGGGAACACAAGCAGGGGGAGTGGGAGAGGGAGAAGCAGACTTCCCGTGGAACAGGGAGCCCGATGTGGGGCTCAATCCCAGGACCCCGGGACCATGACCTGAGCCGAACGCAGATGCTTAACGACTGAGCCACCCAGATGCCCCAAAAAATGTTTTGATTTTTTTATTACCTTCTTAAAATTTATTGTTTGATATAATTCTCATTATAAACATATTCACATCCGTACCTAATTTTGTTCTTATAATTTTATATACTTTCTCTTAAAGGGGTTCCATGAAATGATATAAACTTCAGGACCCATAAAATCTAGATATGCCCTTGCATGGTTGTCATCTCCTCCTAACCACTCTGATCAGGTCAGGGCATGTGTTTATTCTCTTCATTTTTAAGCTGAGCGGATGGAAGCCCAGAGAGTTTAAGTTGCTTGCCCAAGGCTTTGCTACGGTGACTGACAGAACGAGAACTAGAACCCAGCCTTTTTGGTTCTGAGTTCAGATATCTGGTCACACTATGGACAAGTGCCCTATTCCAAAAGCTTTCACCTTTAGTCTCCAGTGAATAGGCCTTGAGTGTGTCCACTTGGCTTGCCCTTGGGTTCTGGGGTTGTACGTAGTCCAGGTAAGAGGCCCAGTGAAGCTAAAAGGGCACAAGTTATGTTTCTGAAGTGTCCCCAATTCTCAGACGATGGCAGCCTTCTCTGTGGCCTTCCATCCACCACTCCCAGCAATGAAAGGCCGCATCTGGTGGGAGGGAATGAAGAACTGTGCCATGGGTCCTCCCTCTGTGTCAGGGTGAGAAGTGTGGAACCCTTGAACAGAAACAGAATCAGCTGGTGAACCGGCTGTGTGTGAATATTCATATGAACATGTCTTTTGTTATTTCCCAAGCCAAGTGTATTTTTGGTCGGTTTCCTTGGAGACTTGTGAATATGGAGAGGTCTTACCAAGTGTAGTATAATTTTGCCAGCTCTACTTCCTTTCCAGTTCCCAAAATTAGTCACCCCGTCTCTCTACCTGGACTGATATTGTCCAAGGTCACCAACAACTTCTTCGTTGCTAAATCCAACTTTTCAGTCCTTACCTGAATCGACCCTCCCCTGCTACTGGTGCGGTCTTTTAAAATATAAATCTTTTCCACCTCCACTTAAAATCCTTCAGTGGCTCCCCATTGCTTTTAGGATTCAGATCCAAATCTCTGACCTTCACAGTCCACTGGTCCTCTTCAGCATCATCCGGGTCACACACACACCGATCTTTTTCTCCAGAGGCCAGTGCTCTTTTCTGGATACAGGGCTTTTTATTTTTTTAATGTAAACTCTACCCCCAACATGGGGCTTGAACTCATGACCCCAGGATCAAGAGTTGCATGCTCTACCGACTGAGCCAGCCACGAGACTTTTGCACATGTCACTATATTATACGTTATACTGTACACTATAAATATGTGTGTGTACACACACTATACCTACTATTTACCAGACATTGTTTTGGTACTGGGAGTGCAGTAGTGAACAAAACTGGCAAAAATTGCTGCCTTTCTGGAACTCACCTTCTGGTGATTATTTTTTGCTGGAATGTTCTTCCCCTTTCTTCCTCTTCTTTCATGGTAAGGAGTTTATTTATTTATTCCTATTTGTTTGTTGTTATTTTTTAATAACAGTTTTATTAAGATACGATTCACATACTATAAAATCCACCCATTGAAAGTATACAGCTAAACTTTGTGTATTCATAGTTGTGCAACCATTACCACACTCAATTTCAGAACATTTTCATTACCCCAGAAAGAAACCTTGTACCCATAGATAGTCACTTCCCCATACCTTCCACAAATTCCCCAGCCCTGGGCCACCAATCTCCTTTCTGCCTCTGCAAATTTGCCAACTCTGAACATTTCTTATAAATGGAATCATACATTATGTGGTCTTGTATGACTGGCGTCTTTCACTTAGCATAACATTTTCAAGGTGCATCCATGCTGTCATGCTGACTCATGTGTCAGTACCTCATTTTTTATTGAGATATAATTGACATATAATACCGTGTAAGTTTAAGTACTTCATTTATTTTATTGCCAAATAATATTCTGTGGTGTGGTAATACTACATTTTGTTTATCCAGTCATCAGTTGAAGGACATTTGGACTGTTTCCCCTTTTTGGCTTTCATGAGTTATGCTGCTATGAATATTTGTATATAATTTTTTGTATGGACATATGTTTTCATTTTCTTGGTTATGTACCTAGGAGTGGAATTGCTAGATCATATGGTAATTCTATGTTTAACATGTTGAGAAACTGCCAGACTGTGTTTCAAAGTGGCTGCACCATTTTACATTCCCAAAAGCACTGTATGAGGGTTCCAGTTTCTCCATATCCTTGCTGCTATGGGTTGAATTATGTCCGTTCAAAATTCATATGTTGAAGTCCTAATCCCGGAGTCCCTCATAATGTGAACTTCTTTGGAAATAGGGTTATTGCGTGTGTAATTAGTTACGATGAGGGCAAACTGGACTCTTAATCCAATATGACAGGGGTCTTTTGTTAAAAGGAGAAATCTGGACACAGAGACTCGCACACAAGGAGAATGCTGTGTGAAGATTGGCATCAGGCTGCCACAAACCAAGCAACTACCAGAAACTGGGAGAGAGGCCTGGGACAGATCCTTCCCTAGCCCCTTTGGAGGGAGCATGGCCCTGCTGACCCCTTGATCTTGGACTTCTAGCCTCTGTTAAAAACAAGATAACAGACCCACAATGGAGTCACTTATACTGAGCCCCACATCACCAGACTGAGGCTTAACTTAATTACAGTTTCAGCTCCCCCAGAAATGGAATCTTAAACCAGTCAATCAGGAATCACCTGATCAGCACTAGCTAGACCTCTGCCATCCCCTAAAGGAAAGTAACCTTGCAAGAACGAATCTGCTTTTTGCTGCTGTAACTTCCTTATTCCCACTGCCTTCTGTCTATGAAAGTCTTTCATTTTGTACAGCTCCTCAGAGGTCCCTTCTATCTGCTAGATTGGATGCTGCCTGATTCAAATCAATTTTTGCTCAAATAAACTCTTGAAATTTTTAATGTGCCTCAGTTTATCTTTTAACACATCTAAAACTGTGAGTTAATAAATTTTTGTTTAACACTCAGTTTATGGTACTCTGTTATGGCAGCATTAGCAAACTAGTACATTCACCAACACTTGTTATTTTCCACTTTAAAGGTTATCATTATGACCATCCTTTTGGGTGTGAGGCTGTATCTCATTATGGTTTTGATTTGCATTTCCTTAGTGCAAATGTTTTGGAGCATACTTTCACATGCTTACTAGCCATTTGTATAACTTTGGATAAATGTCCATTCACATCCTCTGCTCACTTTTAAATTGGGTTGTTTGTCCTTTTATTATTGAGTATTAGGAGTTCTTAATATATTCTAGGGGTGCCTGGGTGGCTCAGTCGGTTAAGCATCCGACTCTTGATTTTGGCTCACGTCATGATCTCAGGGTCGTGGGATCAGAGCCCTGTGTCGGACTCTGGCTCAGCACGGAGTTGGCTTGAGATTTTCTCCCTCTTCCTCTGCTTCTCCCCCCGACTCATGCGCGTACATACACACACTCTCTTTGTCAAATAAATAAAGTCTTAAAAAATTTTTAAATTAATATATTCTAGATAGAAATACCTTTTCAGATACATGTTTTACAAACATTTTCTCCTGTGCTCAGGGTATGTTTTCACTTTCTTGATGGTGTCCTTTGAAGCACAAAAATTTTTAATTTTGATGAAGTCCAGCTTACCTATTTTTCCTTTGGTTGCTTGTGCTTTTGATGTTTTATCTAGAGTCCGCCTGTCTTGATCTTGCTCAAATGTTACTTCCTCAGGAAGATTGAATTCCTTTGATATATCCTCTCACAAAACCATCTTGGTAATTACAAATTTGTTGGTGGATTTATTTGATTGACTTCCCCACTAGACTGTGAACACCAGGACAGTAGGGTCTAAGTCTGCTTTTTCTCTTCCAGTGTGTCCCTAGCACAGTGCCTGCTATGAGGCAGGTGCTCAGAATTGTTGAATGAATAAATGCAGACTTGACTCTATGGGCCAGTCCCTGCATGAAACACTCTTCAGTGGTCTTGATTACACCCACTCTCCTGCTTCTACATCTTGGCTGCTCCTCAGGTTGCTCTGCTGGTTCCTCTTCCTTCACTCATCCTCTCTTCTCACCCTCTACACTCTTTGTCTCCACTCTCAAGGCTTTGATTGCCATCTTAAAGCTAATGACTCTCAAGTCTCTTTCCTACCCAGGTGGCTCTTCTAAGCTGCAGACCTGCATATCTGACTGAAAAGAATGTTGCTGTTGTTGAGAGGACTGTTCTATAAATGTCACTTAGGTTAAGGTGGTTGATAGTGGTTGTTTATACCTTCTCTATCCTTATGAATTTCTACTTGTTTATCCGTTATTGACAGAGGGATATTGAAATCTCTGAATAGAATCCTGGATTACTCCAGGCAGTCCTATTAGTTTTTGCATTCTGAATCTTGGAGCTCTGCTTTCAGGTGCATAAACACTCAGGCTTCTCATGTTCTTTTGATGAATTGACCCTTTGTCATTATATAATGACTTTCTTTATTCCTGGTTATATTTTTTCTCTGAAATCTACTTTGTCCAGTATTAACATAGTCATCTTGGCTTTCTTTTACTGATAGCATGATATGTCTTTTTCTGTCCTTTTACTTTTTAAAAATGTCTTTGTCTTTATATTTGAAGTGTGTTTCTTTTAGGAGACACATAGTTGGGTCTTTTTTTAAAAATCCAAACTGACAATCTCTGCCATTTAATTAATTCAGCTACATTTAATGTGATTTTTAAAATATGGTTAGGTTGATTATTACCTTGTTTGTTTTCTATTTGTCCTATCTGTTCTTTGCTCCCCTTTCCTCCTTTTCTCCCTTCTTTTGGACTGAGTACCTTTTATTATTCTACTCTTTGCTTCATTGGATTTTTAGCTATATAACTCTGTGTTCGTTATTTTGGTGGCTCCTGTAGGGTTTATAGCATACATCTTAAACTTACCACAGTCTGTGTCTTCAGGTTCACTAGTCTTTTCTTTCTGCAGTGTCTAAGCTGTTGCTAATCCCTTTCAGTCTCACACATTGTAGTTTCATCTGTAGATGGTTGATTTAGTTCTTTTAAAAACTTTCTTCTGAGTGTTCACTTAACCATTGAACATATGTAATACAGTTACAATAACTGTTTTAATGCCCTTGGCTGCTGATCCTAAAATCTGTATCAGTTCTGGGTTGGTTTTGATTAATTTTTTTCTTCCTTTTAGGTGATATTTTTCTGCTTCTTTGTAAGCCAAGTAATCTTTGATTGGGTGCCAATCATTGTGAATTTTACTTTATTGGGTGTTGGGTTATTTTCTATTCCTTTAGAATATTCCTGTATTTGAGCTCTGTTCTGGGATGCAGTTAAGTTACCTGGCAACAGTTTGATCCTTTTGAGTCTTGTTTTAAGCTGGGCCATAACAGACATCTCTACAAATTTTATGGGATTAAAATCTGACACATAAGCTGGAAATCAGTAATAATAAGATATAAGACTTCCAGTTTCTGGGCTTAGAAGTCACCACTCTGCCCTAACAACAAATAAAAAACTAAACAAACTGAAAAATCAACAACTCTTCTTCGATTTGTAAGAGAAGTGAAGTCATTAGGGCAAGGTGTTGCCCTCTGCATTGAAGAGACCAATAGGTAAATGGAGAGAATCAGAGCTGACAGTAGCAGGAACCCAATGAGCTGAAACCTCTGTAGGAACCAGTGCTAGGGTATGGAAACATGAACTGTAATTTATGAATTGCTGGGAGCTCAGTATGGAAAATTCTGAGAATTAAAAACTCCAGGGGAACCCAGTCATCCAGAGGTCCTCACACTTTTGTGAGTTTTACCTTCTGTAGTTCTACCTGGATCTCACAGTGAATAAATGGAAAAATTTCCACATGCTTCTGGAAGGGAGAGGAGGAAAAGGAACCATTTTGAAATACACCAGAGCATTTGTCTTAGCAAGGTCTGCTTCCAGAGAAGCTATTTAACTGGAGTCTGATTTGCTGGGGTTTATCAGAGCCTAACTCACCTGGGGGAAGGGAAATACCCACCAGCTCCCTCTGGCCATCCTGTCCCACCTAAGTGGGGTAGGAGGGACCGAGAAGTACATGTGAAGTTCTCAGTCTAGAGGCACAGGCTCAGAGACCTAATCATAGGACTGTAGAATGCTTCCTCTCCCCCTACAACTTAACATTACTAAAGACTGTAATAGTTCCTGTTACCCAGTACATCATGCCTATCAAAAAAAAAAAAAAAAATCATGAGACATATTAAAAAGAAAACACAATTGGAAATCAGAACCAGACTCAGATATGGCATGCTGGAATTATCAGATTGGGAATTAAAAACAATTATGATTAATATGCTAAGACCTCTAACAAACAAAACAGCATGAAAGAACAGAGGGACAATGTAAACAGAGATGGGAATTCATAGAAAGAACCAAAAAGATATACTAGAGATTAAAAAAAAATCATTGTAATAGGAATGAAGAATGACATGTTAGTTATACTTAAATAAATTATAAAAAAGAATTTTAAAAAAGAAAGAAATGAAGAATGCCTTTGACAAACTTATAGGTAGAATGGACATGGCTGAGGAAAGAATCTCTGAGCTAGAGGATATTTCAATGGCAACCTCCAAAACTGAAAAGCAAACAGAGAAAGACTGAAAAGACCAGAACAGATTATCCAAAACTGTAGGACAACTACAAGAGGTATAATATATACATAATCAGAAAACCAGAAGAAAAAAGAAAGGAACAGAAGAGATATTTGAAAAAATAATAACTGGGAATTTTCCCTAAAATAGTGTCAAACACCAAACCATAGATCCAGGAAGCTCGAAGAATACCAAGCAGGATAAATACCAAAGAAAACTACACTTAAGCATATTATAACTACAGAAAATCAAAGATAAAGAAAAAAATCCTGAAAAACCAGGACAAACACCTTACCTATAGAGAAGCAAAGATAAGAATTGCATCCAGCAGGGCGGCTGGGTGGCTCAGTCGTTAAGCGTCTGCCTTCAGCTCAGGTCATGATCCAGGGTCCTGGGATAGAGCCCCGCATCGGGCTCCCTGCTCGGCAGGAAGCCTGCTTCTCCCTCTCCCACTCCCCCTGCTTGTATTCCCTCTCTCGCTGTGTCTCTCTCTGTCAAATAAATAAAATCTTTAAAAAAAAAAAAAAAAGAATTGCATCCAGCTTTTCCATGCAAGCATGGAAACCATACAAGCAAGAAGAGAGTAGACCGAAATATTTAAAGTGTTAAGAGAGAGAGAAAAAGTCCCTACCAACCTACCATTCTGTACCTTGTGAAATTATCCTTCAAAAGTTCAGGGGAAACAAAGACTTTCTCAGACAAAGTTAAGGAATTTGTTGCCAAAAGACCTATTTTGCAAGAAATGTTAAAAGAAGTTCTTTAGAGAGAAGGAAAATGATAATGGATAAGAAATTTGGATCTACATGAAGAAAGGAAGAGCATTGGAGAAAGAATAAGTAGAGGCAAAATGAAAACTTCTTTAGCTTAATTGATCTAAAAAATAAAAATATGTTCGAAATAATAACGGCAATGATATATTTGACTATGTATGCTATGTATTATATGTCACACACACTTAAGTATAAGTGAAATGAATGACATCAGTGATACAGGGATGGGATGGAGGTATTAGGATTCTTTTGTTATTATAAGGTACTCGCAGTACCTGTGAAGTGGTATAGTGTTGTTTGAAAGTGGGCTTGGAGTAGCTATAAATATGGCAAACTCCAGGGCAGCCACTAAAAAAAGTAAAATAAATAAATAAAAGAAGTATAAATAATATACTAAGGAGAGAAAATGGAATCATGTAAAATGCTCAAAACCACAAAGGCAGAAAATAGGAATGGAGAATGAAAATAACAAATATTAAACAGTAACATATGATAGATATTAATCAAACTATATCAATAATCACTTTGAATATTAATGGTCTAAATGTACCAGTTAAAACAGATTATCAGAAAAAAAAAAACAGATTATCAGAATGGATCAAGAAACAAGACTCAACCATATGTTGTCTATAAGAAACATGCTTTAAATATAAAGATACATATAAATTGAAAGTAAATGGATGGAGAAACATATACCATGCTAACAATAATCGGACAGAAACAAGGATAGCTATATTAATTTCCGATAGAACAGAGCAGACTTCAGAGCAAAGAAGGTCATCAGGAATAAAAAGGGGCATTACATAATGATAAATGGGTCAATTCTCCAAGAAGACATAACAGTCCTTAATATGTATGCACCTAACAACAGAGTATCAAACTGAGACAAAAACTGAAAGAACTGCAAAGAGAAATAGATGAACTCACTATTAATAGTTGGAGACTAACATTCCTTTATCAGAAATGGACACATCCAGCAGACAGAAAATCAGTAAGGATGTTGAACTCAACAGCACCAACAATAAGCTGGATATAATGGATATCCATAGACCTCTTCATCCAACAATAGCAGGATATACATTCTCAACCTCACATGGAAGATTCACCAAGATTAGACCACATTTTGCCATAAAATACACTTTAACAAATTTAAAAGAAGAGAAATCATACAGTGTCTGCTCTTAGACCACAATAGAATTAAGTTAGAAATCAACGACAGAAGGATAGTTGAGGAATTTTAAAAATATTTTGAACTAAAAATGAAAACACATTTTTATCTTGTAGGATGGAGTGAAACCAGTGCTTACAGGGAAGTTTATAAGTATTGATTGCATGTATTAGGAAAAAAGAAAAGATATAAAAATCAATCATCTAAGCTTCCACCTTAGGAAACTAGAAAAAGAACAAATTAAATCCAAAGGATGCAGGAAAAATAAATAAAAACTAGAGCAGAAAACAATAAATTTGAAAACAAATTAATAGAGAAAATCAACAAAACCAAAAGCCATTTCTTTGAAAAGATTAATAAGATCAATAAGTCTCTAGCCAGGCTAACCAAGAAAAAAAGAGAGAGGACACAAATTACTAATATCAGAAATGAAAAAGGAGACATCACTATAGATCCCATGGACACTAAAAGGGTAATAAAGTGGGGTGCCTGGGTGGCTCAGTTGATTAAGCATCTGACTTCGGCTCAGGTCATGATCTCAGGGTCTTGGGATCAAGGCCCATGCTGAGCTCCACATTCAACAAGGAGTCTGCTTGTCCCTCTCCCTGTCCTTCTGCCACCCCCCCGACTTGTGCTCTCTCTCTGTCTCTCTCAAATACATAATTTTTAAAAATCTTTTTTAAAAAAAGGATTATAGGGGCACCTGGGTGGCTCAGTTGGTTAAGTGTCTGCCTTCGGCTTAGGTCATGATCCCAGGGTCCTGGAATCAAGCCCTGCATCAGGCTCCCTGCTCAGTTGAGAGCCTGCTTCTCCCTCTCCCTCTCCCCTGCCTCTCACTCGTGCTTTCTCTCTTTCTCTCACTCTATCTCAAATAAATAAAATCTTAAAAAAAACAAATAAAAAGGATAATAAAGGAATAATATGACAAGTCTATGTCCACAAATTTGATAACCTAGATGAAATAGATCAGTTTATTGAAAGGCACGATCTGCCAATACACAAGAGGAAACAGACAACCAGAATAGGCCTATGCCCATTAAAGAAATTGAATCAATAAGTAATAACTTTCCAAAAAAAACCAAGTCCAGATGGGTTCACTGGTGAATTCTTTATTATAAATTATACCTATTTTCTACAATCTCTTTTGAAAGATAGAAGCAGCATTCCATGAAGCCAGCATTACCCTAATATGAAAACCAGACAGACATTACAAGAAAAGAAAATGACAGACCAACATGTCACGAACATGGATGCAAAAATCCTCAATAAAATATCAGCAAATTGAACCCAACCATGTATAAAGATAATTATACACCTTGACCAAGTGAGATTTATCCCGGTTACACAAGGCTGGCTCAACATTCAAAAATCAGTGTAATCTATCACATCAACAGGCTAAAGAAGAAACATCACATATTCATATCAATAGATGCTGAAAAAGCATTTGAAATCCAATGTCCATTCGTGATTAAAAAAACAAAACAAAAAACCCCAACTCTTGGCAAACAAGAAATAGAGGGGAGCTTCTTCAATTTGATAAATAATATCTACAAAAACCTACAGCTGACATCATACTTAAATGGTAAGAAACTCAGATCTTTCCCACTACCATCAGGAAGAAGGCAAGGATGTCCCCTCTCACCATTGCTCTTCAACATTGTACTGAAAGTTGTAGCTAATGGAATAAGAAAAGGAAATGCAAGATATACAGATTAGGAAGGAAGAAATAAAACATTTGTCCATGAATAGCATGATGTCTATGTAGAAAATCTGAAGATCAACGACAAAAATTCCTGCAATGAATAAGCAATTATAGCAAGGTTGCATGACACAAGGTAAATATACAAAAGTCCATCACTTTCCTTTATACTAGCAATGAACAAGTGGAATTTGAAATTAAAAACAATACTATTTACGTTAACTCTCCCTGAAATGAAGCTCTTAGGTATAAAATCTAACAAAATATGTACAAGATTTATATAAAGAAAACTACAAAATTTTGATGAAGAAGAACTAAATAATAGAGAGATTTATTTCATGTTTGTGGATAGGAAGATTCAATATTGTCAAGATGTCAGTTCTTCCTAACTTGATCTATAGATTAAAGCAATCCCAATCAAAATCCCAGCAAGTTATTTTGTGGATATTGATAAACTGATTCTAAAGTTTATATAGAGGTAAAAGCCAGCACAAGATTGAAGGGGAACAATGGTTCTTCCGACACTGACACTACCCAACTTTAAGACTTACTGTAAAGCTACAATAATCCAAACAGTGTGGTATGTCACAATGGACAAATAGATCTATGGAATAGAATAGCTCAGATATAGACCCACATAAATAGAGTTAACTAATCTTTGACAAAAGACCAAAGGCAACACTACAACAGAGAAAAAAATAGTCTTTCAACAAATGGTGCTGGAATAACTGGACAATCCATATGTAAAAAATGAATCTAGACACGTTATATCCTTCACAAAAACTAACTCAAAGTGGATCACAGACTGCTTTTTGTTTTTTATCCCTTTCTTGCCTTCTTTTGGATTAACCAATATTTTTATTTACTCTTTTTCTATTATCTATCCATCTATTTATTTTCATTATTTTGTTACCCTAGCTATAGCATACATTCATGACTTAGTAAAGTCTCCTTTAAATTAATACTTTTACCCCTTTCTAGTCCTTACAACACTTTGTTTAGCACCCCTCTTTGTTTTCGTGCTATTGTCATGTATCTTAACATAAACCTCAAAATTTATCACTTTTGTTCTGAACAGTTATTATTCAATGAAATCTACCTAAAAATTTACTTTTCTGGGGTGCCTGGGTGGCTCAGTTGTTGGGCATCTGCCTTCGGCTCAGGTCGTGGTCCCGGGGTCCTGGGATCGAGTCCCACATGGGGCTCCAGTCCCACATGGGGCTCCCTGCTCGGCAGGAGGCCTGCTTCTCACTCTCCCACTCCTGCTGCCCTGCTTCTGTTCCTGCTCTCGCTGTCTCTGTCTCAAATAAATAAATAAATAAATAAAAATCTTTAAAAATATTTACTTTTCTGCTGCTTTTCGTTCTTTCTGCATTTTCCTCCTTTCTGGAGATTTGGTGCTCCATGTCCTGCCTGCCTTTGTTGTTCTTTGATGTCATCAAATAACTATGATTTGTATTGTATCTAGTGTATATTTATTTTTAGTGGGAGAGTTCTTCTGATACTTCATCATAGCCTGAAACAGAGTTTCTTTCCTGGATTTTTAATCCTTCCCCCACTTCTGGCTCTTTCTGCTCAGCATAAAAAATCATACATTTACAGTGCCCTAAACAAAACCATTTCAGACCTCTATGCCTTTGTTTATGCTGTTCCTTCTGCCTGTTTCCAGCATCCTCCTTATTTTTGTGGCTAAGGGGACTTTAAATTTCAGTTCATATTGACTCTGAGAAGTTTCCTGGGGCTCTACCTCCACTCTTGCATCTTGGTTCACCTCTGTTTTATCGGGTATCACTTTGTACTATAACTGTTTTCCATCATCTATTCCAGACTTACAGAGGGTGCTTTAGGAATCCCCACACCTAGTACAGTACAAGAGGGTTTTTTTTCTTTTAATTACCAAAGGACAAACATATCCTTCAGATCATCCTTCTCAAATCTGTGTTAAGCTCCTCTGATTGCAAGGGTTGGAGACCCCCCCACAATAGGTTTTATTCTGATGATGACACTTTATTCTAAGACTACATATGGCAAGAAGATGAGTGAACATTTCATAAGAAACCAAGAACAACTAATCCTTGTGTAGCCTAGGACATAATTTGAGAACTGCAAGGTGACTTAGGACCTTTTTTTTAAAAAGATTTTATTTATTTATTTATTTATTTATTTATTTATTTATTTATTTATTTATTTATAGCACGAGGGAGGGAGGAGCAGATGGAGAGAGTTTCTCAAGCAGACTGTGCTGAGTGCAGAGCCCCATGTCAGGCTCGATCTCACTATCCTGAGACCATGACCTGAACTGAAATCAAGAGTTAGAGGCTTGGGATGCCTGGGTGGCTCAGTCAGTTAAGCGGCTGCCTTTGGCCCGGGTCATGATACGAGGGTCCTGGGATCGAGTCCCACATCGGGCTCCTTGCTCAGCAGGGAGCCTGCTTCTCCCTCTCTCTCCCTCTGCTTTTGTTCTCTCTGTCAAATAAATAAAATCTTTAAAAAAAAAAAAAGAGTTGGAGGCTTAACCTACTGAGTCACCCCAGGCACCCCCGGGTAACAGAACCTTTTTTCTTTTTAAGATTTTATTTATTTGACAGAGAGACAGCGAGAGAGGGAACACAAGCAGGGGGAGTGGGAGAGGGAGAAGCAGGCTTCCCACGGAGCAGGGAGCCAGACGCGGGGCTCAATCCCAGGATCCTGGGATCATGACCTGAGCCGAAGGCAGATGCTTAATGACTGAGCCACCCAGGCACCCCAGGGTGACAGGGCCTTAAGTAAAATTTGTGACAGGGTTATAATTGTCATGCCTTCAACATCAGAAAGGCTTCAATTCCTTGCCATTGTGGAAACTTACCTTGTTTTTTTGATTCTCCTATTCCTGCTGGCAGCCAACCTCTTCAAACTCTTCTCTGAATATTGTTTGTTTGTTCTTGGTTTTGCCTACTCATGACTTCTGCTTCCTTGTGGCTTCAAAACCACTGACCTGCTACCTCTTTGTGTGTTCACTCAGTTTCTCAACCTGTCATCAACTTCCAACTTCTGCATGTCAGTTTCAGCTCTACAAGAGAGTGAATCTGATTGATTCAGTTCAGATATGGTTGATTCTCTTGGGCAAAGTTCTTGTGCCAGGCTACATCATGTTCATCCATTCATTTGTTTATTTAACAAATATACACAGGCCACTAGCCCTACTTCTAGATTGTCTATCTATAAGGTAGGTGCCAATCCTGATCTAATAGCTCTGTTTGCATGGAGTGAGGACAAGGTCATAGAGTGGTAACAGCATGGAGATCTATATTTAAGAAACTATGGGCTATTGGCATACCATGCATTCTACCCTTTGGCCACTTCAGGGGGAAAAATAATTTGTTTCAGCAAAGCTTTTTTTTTTAAGATTTTATTTATTTGAGAGAGAGAGAAGGAGAGATAGCGAGAGTACAAGCGGGGAGAAGAGGGAGAAGCGGGCTCCCCGCAGACCAAGGAGCCCAATGCAGGGCTCGATCCCAGAACTCTGGGATCATGACCTGAGCCGGAGGCAGACGCTTAACCAACTGAGCCATTCAGGCACCCCCCAATACTAGGGTTCTTAATTTTGAATTACTTTCAACCATTTCTATCAAAAGCCTTGCTGAAGGGCGCCTGGGTGGCCCAGTCGGTTAAGCGTCTGCCTTCGGCTCAGGTCATGATCCCAGGGTCCTGGGATTGAGTCCCACATCGGGCTCCCTGCTCAGTGGTGAGCCTGCTTCTCCCTCTCCCTCTGCTGCTCCCCCTGCTTGTGCTTTCTCTCTCTCAAATAAATAAATAAAATCTTAACCCTAGTATTGAGAGAATGATATTTTGTATTACTTATCAGCAAGTCTGTCTTTTGCTTGAGATAGGCGTAGAAGGTGATAGTTAACTTGAGGGGGGAAGGGGAGCAGAGCTAATTTTAAGATGAAAACTAAAGGGTTGATTTCTGTATGGTTTTCCCATCCTTGCTGCAGGAGCAGCTACAATAAGGTGAAGATTCTGTAGGAAATTCTGTTCCCTAAAACCATGGCATAGATAATTTTAGTGTGGAAGATGTTCTGAGGAAAGAAGCTTAGAATGTTTGATTTTGAGCATGAATTAATGCATAGTTCATAAATTAAATAAACTGATCCACTGAGTAATTGTTGAGATTATCCCCCTAGATGCTGAATCATGTTAGCCAAAAATGGGAATTTGACATTGACATGCTCTTTCCTATTAACAGATCCAGTTTCCTCCCCTTCTCCCTCCCTCCATCCTTCCTTCCTTCTCTCTTTCTTCCTTTCTCTTCTATAGTGGTTTTCTTTTTTTAAAAAAAATGAAATGCATCATGCACACTTAAGCATATTACATGAATATGTACAGTTTAAAGATTAATAGCCCAATGAATATCCACGCATCTACTACTCAAGTTAAGAAACTGAATATTAAGAGGGTCTCATGTGTTCCCTGTGGGTCCTTCTGCAATCATATCCCCTTCCCTCCACAAAGACAACCTCTACCTGTCATGTTAGTTGCCTTCTAGTATCTACAATTATCTTTATAATTTTAACACCTCTGTATTCCTCTTCCATATATTGTTTTATTTCATAAAACTGAGTTACATGCACAAATGGATCAGTAAGGAGAGTCCCTAGTTGCCATTTTTTTTTTCGTAGTTGCTACTTCAGATAAAGGTCCCCAGAAGAAGTTTACAGGACAAAGTCACAAGTGAGTCTATGAAAAATCGGACTCAGTAGAATTGGGGCACCTAGCAGTGTCAGCCAAATACTGGCAAGTGGGCAAGGATATGGTCAGAGAGAGTGGGCAACCGTATTTTTCTGTTTTGAAGTTCCCACAGCCTACTTTCAGCTCTCAGGAATGGGTCAGAGGAAAACATTTTTATGGGAATGAAATAGATATATTCAGGGAGGAGGGCATCAAGGGAAGAGCCGGAACTGCATCCACACTTGGTCAAAACAAGCCTTCTGGTGATGCTCCCAACTCCAGAACCAGCTGAAGGTTTCCAGTCAACCAGAAGAACTGTGGGAATGAGTTCCCCCAGAAAGAAGAGATGCAAGCCTGCAATACTGAGGAGGGGGAGGGGGAGGAGGAGGGTGACAGTTGAGTGCTTACTCCAAGCCCCGCATGGAGCTAGGCAGTGTCCATGACTGTCTCATGTAACCCTCCTAACAACCTGAGAGGTAGATATTAATATATGCCTATTGTCCAAATGAAGAAACTGAGCCTCTGAGAGATTAAGTAACTGGTCCAAGGTCACACAGCTGGTGACTCGAAGCCTATGCATTTAATGGAATGTTTTTCAGGGACTGAGGCCATGTTATCTGCTGGGAGAGAGATGAGGGGACCAGCACAGGGGGTGAGCTGATGGGAGCATGCTTGGGCTAGTGAGAGGACTGATAAAAATCATAGTCAATGCTTATTGTGTACTAAGTACCTGCCCCTGTTTTAAGCCCCCTTACATGCATTCACCTGACATGAAATAGAACCCAAATACATAACTGGCACATGAGGGACCAAGTTTTGAGGTTTTGGGGAAGACTTAGAAATACCTTCTGGCTACATTAAACGGGCACAAAAGTCTCAGCTGCACTGTAGATGTTCCTTCTGATCAGAGATAACCATTCCTTCACAATTTATTTATGAAAGGCGTTTTCTCCCAAGCACTGTTCTAGCCACTGAGGATATAGCAGAGAACAGAACAGATTCCAGAAGGAGGAGGAAATCCGGAAATATAAAAATAAATAGACACTCAGAAACATCCATATTTTTACCTTCTCATCAACACTATCAGAAAAGGAAAAAGATAAATACTGTTAGATTTGCCACTGGGTACTCCACCACTGTGTCCTCGTTGAATTTCATTTCAGTGTAGCTTTACTGTGAACCACTTACGTGCCAGGCACCGTGTGGGGAGGCGCTGGTTGAAAGATGGTGGTGACATTTCTATCCTTGAGCATAGTGTGGGAGACAGACAGGTAAGTGGATGGTTATATTATAGGTGATTCGTGCTATGCCTGAGGTGTGAACAAAATTCTGTAGGAGCAGAGAAGGGTGACTAATTCTGCCTGGAGGTGTCACATAATATTTACTGGAGGAGAAGGCTAGGACATGGCCAGGTGGAGCCGGGGAGAAAAAGACCAGAGAAGAGTCATTTGTGGCTAAAACGGCCAAGTTTAGGGCTAAGTTCTGAAATAGGGACTGCACAGGGACAGCCTGGACTGGACAGACAATGGTGGGGTGGGGGTGTCCACAAGGATTAATGATCAAGGCTTATGTTGCTATCACTTAAAATGACTGAGTTGAGGGGCGCCTGGGTGGCTCAGTCATTAAGCGTCTGCCTTAAGTTCAGGTCATGATCCCAGGGTCCTGGGACCGAGCCCCGCATCGGGCTCCCTGCTCCACAGGAAGACTGCTTCTCCCTCTCCCACTCCCCCTGCTTGTGTTCCTGCTCTCGCTATCTCTCTCTGTCAAATAAATAAATAAAATCTTAAAAATAAAATAAAATGAGTTGATATAGTTTTTCCACTCTTGAGTTCCGGTGTCAGAAAGATTTCAAGCACTGTTGTACACATTAGGGGAGGGAGTTATAAATTGGTACACCCTGTATGGAAGGCAGATTGGCAGCATATATCAAAATTACAAATGCTGCATACATCTTGTGACCCAGCAATTTCACTTCTAGGAATTTATCTTCAGATGCAGTCTGAAGTGAGTGAGTGCAGTCTGCACTCACACATGAAATAACTTATGCACAAGTATGTATCACATCATTGTACTAGCAAAAGACTGGAAACAAATGTTCATCAAGAGGGGATTGGTAAAATAAATTATGATTTCTCCTTAAAAGGAGATACTGTTCATTGTAAAAATAATAATAAAGTAGCTGTTTGCATACCGTTTGGAATGACAGACAAATGAAAAAAAAGCAAGGGGGCAGAACCATTCGTATATAATGGGAATGGAGAGAATTCAAGGCCTCTGTGGAGTGTTCCAATGAATAAAGAACCCTGGACTTCCCTGCCTCCAGACTTCTTGTGATATGTGGTGAAAAACTCTCTACTGTTTATGTCAGCTGAGAAGGAGCGTTCTGTGACTTATAGCCAAAATCATTCAGACACGTAATTCTGAGGTCTGCAGAGGTCTTTATTCCAGAGGACCTGGAATAATGCAGAAGAGGGAGTTAAATCTGTGACTTGCAGATATTTTATTTTAACTTCATTTTAACTTCAGTGGGAACTCCCAAGTGCTTCCTCCCTCTGGGTATTCTGAACGCCGGACCTCAGAGCAGCCAGTCATTCACATAAAGCTGTGGGGATTTCTGTGCAGAGATGCAATCGGGCAGGATTCAACCTGCCTGGTTTCTTTTTTAATACAACCTCATCAAAGCAAAAAAGCTAAAAGCCTGGTAGAATCTATTTGCAGTCAGGGGCCAAGAGGGCAATGCCCTGAATGCTAGAATCAAACCTTATACCATGGAATTTGAACAACCATTCTCTGTCCACAGGAGGACCCAGATAATCCAGACTTGCTGTGGTGACTGTAGAGGTGATAAGTCCAGATCAAGCCGTGTGGTCTGAGAACTTGTCCATACAGCTGAAATTGTCCTGTCAGTATCATTCAGACAATTTTAAGGACTCACTGTAACTCATTTGTCCTTTTTTTTTCAAGAAAAACAAATACTGGCCCCTGTACTCTATTAGGGGCTAGGGATACAATGGTGAGCAAAATAGAAATGGCCTTGCCCTTATTGATTTATAGTCTAGAGGAGGGGGTGGCAATTAGTTGAGTAATTATCAAATTAGGTGTATAATTACAACTGAGCTGCGTATTATAGAGGAAGGGTTCTTGGTAGATAAGAGTGGTTATCTATATTAGAGTGGTATCAGGGAAGGCCTGCCTGAGGAAGTGACATTTGAGCTAACATCTGAAGAATGAGTGGGAGTTAACTAGGTGATGTGGGAGAAGGGCGTTCCAGGCAGAAGGAACAGTTCCTGCAAAGTCCCAGGGTGATGGGGGGCGGGGGAGCAGAACACCCAAGAACTGGAAAAAGATCAGTGCAGTTGGAGGGCAGAGTGACAAGGGTGTGTTGGGAGGTGAGACTGGAGCCTGGTAAGGCAAAGCCAAGAGACATGTAAAGTATTCTTAGAAGATCAATGGAAAACCGTATGTGGCATAGAGTCTTAGTTGTCCCCCAATATCGTTTTCCCCTCTATTCTTTTGGAATTTGAACCCCAGAGTTTTGGCTAGATACAAGCCAATTAAAGACAATTTCCCAGATTTCTTTGCATGTAGATTTACCCATGTGACCACGTCTGACTAATGGGTTGTGAGCAGAAGGGCAGGCTTCCATTTCCTCCTATTTTCTTTTCTCTGGCTAGAGTATAGACTTATGGTCCGGGCTGGGGGAGCCATTCTAGACCATGAGATGGATGCCATATGCTGAGGACAGCAAAGCAACAAGATAGAGGGAAACCATATCCCCATCACCATGGAGCAGCCATAGTCCTGGACTGTTAGACTATATGTGACAAATTGATAAACTTCTAACTTGTTTAAACTACAGCTTTTTGGTCTTTATCATAGAAGTTATACCTATATTCTTAGTGACTGTTAGGGTCTGGATGTTTTTATCTCCCCCAAATTCATATGTTGAAATCCTAACCCCTAATGGTATTAGGAGGTAGGGCCTTTGGGAAGTGATTAGTAGGTCATGAGGGTAAAGCCCTCAGGGGTCCCACTGGTGCCCTACAAAAGAGACTCTAGTGAGGGCTCTTACCCCTTCCACCATGTGAAGACAGCGAGAAGACTGTCATCTATGAACAAGGAAGTGGGCTCTCACCAGACACCAAATCTGCCAGCACCTAGATCTTGGACTTCGCACCCTCCAGAACTGTGAGGAATAACATGTTTGTTTTTTAAGCCACTAGTCTGGTATTTTTGCTACTGCAACCCAAATGAACTAAGACCGTGACACACCACTGAAGTGTTCTAGATGATGGGATCAGATTTCCATCTTGAAATAATTACTCTGGCTGCTGTGTGGAAAGCAAAAGCATTGAGAACATTCAGAAGCCATTGCAGCTCCTTATGGAGAAGGATGGTGTCTTGGAACTGCAAAGTAGCAGGGAGGATGGGACCTGGCCTCAAGCAGAGCTGTCCTACTTCTGAATCCACTATTCTAGCTGCTATCTTGGGCAAGTTACTTAGCTTCTGTCTCATCAATAAGTTCATATGAAGGTTCTTTTTAGGGGGTGTATGGTTAATTTTAAGACAATGCCTTCAGACTTGAACTGCAACATTGGCTCTTCTCTGGGTGTCCAGGCTGCTGGTCTATCCTGGAGACTTTGGACTTGCCAGCCTCCATAATCACTCTTAAGATAAATGAGCAGTTCCTTAAGATAAATCTCCCCATTTTTCTCTCCCTCTTTCTCTATGCGTATATGTATATCATATGTATATATACACACACATCCTATTAGCTTTGTTTCTCTGGAGAACCCTAATACAGGGGTAGATTTTCTATGGATATATAATATACATACAGCTAAGTACACAAATATTAAGGGTACAGTTAGAGACAATCTGAAATGAGATGACAGAACTCAGAAGAGAATTAGAAATGAAAAGGTAATTTCAGAAGGAAAGGCTACACTGGAAAAATGCTTGAGTGAATTAACAGAGTACATAGGGCCCGAAGAGAAATAAAAGGTGAAAAGAAAGAAAACATTAAAAATTGAAATGAAATTTAAAAAGAGACAAAAAGGATTCAAAGAAGGAAAATTACAAATATTGAAGATAGGCAAGTAAGACTCAACACACAGTAAATAGAAATCTGTGAGGAGGAGAATCAAGGCAAGGACCGGAAGAGATAGGATTAGGGGGTTCCACCCCCACCCCCAGTGAGGCCTCAGACCAGCCCCCGAAAGGACCTGAGGCCTCCTGCCAACAACCACTTACTGAGCTTCGCTGTGGGTCTTCCAACCGTATTCAAGTCTCCAAAGGACTGCAGTTCTCTCTTTGTAACCTCAGAAGAGACCCTAACTCAGAACCATCCAGCTAAGCCACTCCCAAATTCCTGATCTCAGAGGCTAAGAGAGAATAAATGCTTATCATTTTAAGCCCCTAAGTTTTAGTGTGGCTTTTTGATGCAGTAATAGATAACTAATATAATGGCATTAGGGTAGTTGCCAGTATGGGGCTATTTCAGTATCCTTGCTAAGCCTAATACATGTCTTATCGTGAATATATGTGCATTTCTTGTGTATAATCCTAGGAGAGAAAATGCCAGTATCTTATTTAAAGGGGTAAGGGTTAGATTTTTGTGGGGCCTAAAGGTTATATAATCTCAGAGCCTCTCTTAGGAAAAAGATGATACAATTATGAGTATAACATTAGGCCGGACAGTGAGTATTTATTTAGAATGAGAAACGAAATCATAACAAATTATAAATTCTAAAAAGCTGACACAAGTATCACAAAATCTGGAAAAATTAACAATTTTTAAAAATATCCTATAATACTTTTGTATTACATTTCTTGGCTGGATACTCTGTGATCACATCTGTACATGACAACAATTTTATAATAACGGTGTCTAAGGAAGAATGGAAAGATAATTTAGTCTTTCCTCTGGCATGGGTGATCAAAATAATTTTTTTAGCTTTGAAGAGTTTGCTTTGGCTTCAAAACTCATTGTCATGTCAATTTTTAAGAATGTTGTCTAATTTGGAAAAACTGCTACCAAGTTTCCTTCATATATGAGCTATGTGATTTCAGGCATAATCAAATATATTTCTGACAAGAGAGAAGTTCCATTTTTGTGCCTATGAGAACTGAATTTTCTATTTACAATTTTACACACCTGATGATTGGAAGAATCTTCCACAGACATACTTCTGGCCCCCCAAATTTCAAAGCTTGTTTGTCTTCCTTAGTCATATACTCCTGGTTCTAGGTACTATAGGGCATGTCCATATTGCAGTATAAGCTCTGATCTCACATACGCATCTGTTGGCACAGTGAATGGGCACTAGTCATCATTCTGGAAGACAGTCTCACACCAGAATGAGTAAATAATGAACTGTATGTAGAAATGCCTGCAGGGGCACCTGAGTGGCTCAGTCGGTTAAGCGTCTGCCTTTGGCTCAGGTCATGATACCCAGGTCCTGGGATCGAGCCCCCGGTTGGGCTCCCTGCTCAGTGGGGAGTCCACGTCTCCCTCTCCCTTTGCCCTTCCCCATGCTCTTGCACATGCACTCCTTCTCTCTCTCTCTCAAATAAATAAAATCTTAGGAAAAAAAATGCCTGCAGTTTCCACAACTATAGCCCACTGCATAAGTTGAATAGTGCTACCCCACCAAAAGATATGTCCATGTCCAAACCTCCAGAACCTATAAATGTGAACTTAACCTAGTAAAAGAGTCTTTGTGGATGTAATTAAGTTAAGAATCTTGAGATGAGATCATCCTGGATTTTAAATGGGCCCCCAATCCAATATCAGGTGTCCTTTACAAGAGAAAGGGAGAGATAGACTCTGAGAGCCAGAGGAGAAGGTGGTACTAAGACAGAAGCAGAGGTTAGAGTTAAGTGTCTACAAACCAAGGAATGCCAAGTATTGTCAGAAACTACTAGAAGCCAGGAAAGAGACACGGAACAGATTCTCCCTCAGAGTCTCCAGAAGGAACCAAACCTGCTAACACTTTGAGTCCGGACTGTCAGAGAGAAATACGTGTTGTTTGAAGCCAGCAAGTCACAGGAAACTACTACCACCACTGAATCCAGATTAAATATCCCAATTTGAGCTTGATCCCAGAAACCACCATAGAGTTTCAACACCCTCTGCATAAGGGATGTGTAATGGGAAATTGAAGTGGAAAGAGATAGCAGTCTTAATTAATTTGGGTTCAAATATCATTTTTTCAAATTTTAGAAAAAGTGTGTAACTCTCTGACTACCTCATTGGGCCCTTCCCAGGAAGTTGGAAGGGTCTGGCCAAGTGAGAGTCCCTGAGGCTGACATTTAATAAGTTTTACAGGAGAGCTACCTCTGTGTAGGAGGCAGTGTGGTGTTATAAAGACAAACACAAGAACCAGATGGCCTGGGTTCAAATCCCAATTTTGTGACTATCTAGTTGTTGACTTCAGAGAAATTACTTAACCTTTCTGTTCCCCAGTTTCTCTGTCTGTAAAATATGAATGATAAAAGCAATATCTGCCTCATAGGGTTATTGACCCAGTTAAGGAACATGATACATATAAAGTGCATGATACATGTGACACACATAGAATAGTACATGCCCCCATGGTAAGAACTCAATACATATTAGGCATTCTATGATTTACTAGGCAAGGCATTGTACTAGGCAATTGGGGTATAAAGGCAAATGAGAAATGATCCTTGCCTTCAAGAAGCTCACCATCTGTAGAGGAAGTAGATGTACAAAATGATGATAGTACAATGCTTTATTTATTTTTTTTAATAGTACAATGCTTTAAATGCAACGAGATGGATGCTGTGTATCCCAGATGTTATGGAAACATAGAGGAGGACCCTCAACCTAGCTTGGCAGGTTATAGGGGTCATTCAAGGAAGGCTTCCTGGAGAGGGTGACATCTGATTTGAGTTTCATTATGTTTTTACAACAGGATGATTTACTGAGCTATATTAATTTTTATAGTTTTTTTTAGTTTATTGGTTTAAATGTTTATAGAATACCTACTCTTTGCCAGGCATTGTTCTAGGTGCTGGGAATACTATAATGAACAAAACTATCAAAAAGCCCTGGCCTTATTAATTTTGAAATGTATTCAAGAAAATAAGTTGGATAGAGGAATAGATATGTGATAAAGCAAATATAGTAAAAGGTTAATTATAGACTGTAGATGGCAAATATATAGAGTTTCACTGTATGGTTCTTCCATTTGTTCTGTATTATTAGAAAATTTTCACAAAAGAATTGTTGGTAAAAACAAATACCTGCGGGTGCCTGGGTGGCTCAGTTGGTTAAGTGACTGCCTTCGGATCAGGCCATGACCCTGGAGTCCTGGGATCGAGTCCCGCATCGGGCTCCCTGCTCAGCGGGGAGCTTGCTTCTGCCTCTGACCCTCTCCCTTCTCATGCTGTTTCTCACTTTCTCTCTCTCTCAAGTAAATAAAATCTTAAAAAAAAACCCAAAAAACCCCCAAATATCTGCATAATTGAACACTAAATATCCATTAAAAGTATTATGGCAGAAGATTTATTCTAATAGAAAGATGAATATTATCTATTATAAATAAAACATCCAAAACAGTAGTTATAGTTTGATCTAGCTTTATTTATGTGTATACAGAAGAATTAAAACTGGGAACAGCACATGCAAAGGTCCTAGGCAGAAGTTTTTTCTGGAGGGTTTGAGGAACTGCAAAGAGTCAACTAAGACCAGAGAGGAGTAAGGGAGGTAAAAGTAGTAGATGAGACCATAGAGGTCATGGGCAGGGGCAAGGTTAACTGGGCTCTTTTGGTTATCTATTTCTACATAAGAAATGATCTCAAATTTGTGGGCTCAAAACAGCAACCATTTTTTTAATATTTCACAACTTGTGGGCCAAAAATTTGGACAGGACTCAAATGGATGATTTTTCTGCTCCATGTGGCATCAACTGAGGTCACTCAGCGGTGCTCAGCTGGCAGATGTGTTAGTCTGTAGGGTCCAAAATGGCTTCACTGTCATGTTTGGTTCCTTGGTGGGGATGACTGGAAGCTGGGCCCCTTTTTCTTTCCATGTAGTCTCAGGGTTTTTCCATGTGGTCTCTCCAGCAGAGTAGTTGGACTTCCTATATAGTGGCTCAAAGTTCCAAGAGCAAATGTTTCAAGAGACAGGAAAGAGCAGTTGCCAGTCTTTTTAAAAGCCTGGCCCCAGAAATGGGCAAAGCGGCAGCACTGCCATATTCAGAGTCATAATGGAGCCCACCTAGATTCAAGGGGTCGGGGGTGGCCACCAATGCACCTCTCAATGAGAGGAGTGTCAAAGAATTTGTAGCCATCTTTAATCTACCACATAGGCCCTTAGAGGTCATAGCAAGGACTTTGGCCTTTACTGTGAACAAGCAGGGGGCCACTGGAGGGTTTGAAGGAGAGGAGTAACATGATCTGGCCTCCATTTAGCAGAACTACTCTAGCTGTCATTTTGAGAATAAATTGTAGGGAAGGAAGAAGTAGGAAGACCAGTTAGGAGTCTGTTGCAATAAACCAAGCAAGAGATGATGGTGGCTTGGGCCAAGGTGGAGACAGAGGAGTCACGAGATGTGGTGGAATTCTGGATATTTTGAAGACAGAACTATCGAGATTTGCTGATGGATTATATATGGGTGTGAAATAAAAAGAGGAGTAAAGGATAACCCCAAAGCTTTTGCTCTAACCAATGAGTAGACTAGAACAGTTGTTAACAGAGATGGGGATGACAGCAGGAGTAGTTTGGGGGGTATCTATCAGGAGCTGATTTTTGACACATGAAGATGCTATACATCCAAGTGGGGATTTCAAGTAGGCAATGTGTATGTGTGTGTGTTTGCCTTTTCCATGGATGAAATTCTATAGGATGATGATTTTGTCTATTTTGTTCACTGTCTGGCATGTAATGCCACTTCATAAATATTTATTTTTGTTGAATACATAAAATTCATATGTTACTATGAGTTATTTCACATAATCAGACAGTATCACAAGTTGATGAGAATGTGGAGCAATAGGAACTCCCATTGCTGGTGGGAGCTGTGAACTAGTACAACTCCTTAAGAGAACAATTGAACAATATCTAGCAAAGTTGAAAATGTACGTGCCCAATACCCCAGCAATTTCACTACCAGATATAGTCCTGGAGAAATGACTGCACATGTACACCAGAGATATATAAAATATATTATAACAACATTGTACGTAATCATAAACAATTGAAAACAACCTAAATATCAGTCATATAAGGAGATCATATAAATAAAATTTACTCACACAGTGAAATGTTATGCAGTAGCAAAGACCAACATCAACAAGGATAAATCTTATAAACTTAATGTAAAGCAAAAAAAGAAGTTTCGGATTAATATAGCATGGTTTCACTTGTATAAAGCTAAAATATGGACAACTGCCCCTCAAAAGATAGACAGAAAAATACCTAGATACATAGATAGAGTATAGGATTCAAAGATGCCTCCATGTTCCCCCTTCTCCATGTTACTCCCATGATTATGCTACATTATATGGCACAGGGGATTTTTGCAAATGTAACTGAAGTTACTAATCAGTTGACCTTAAAATAGGCAGCCTGTCTGGGTGAGCCTAACTCACCTAATCATATGAACCCTTTAGAAGCAGGAAGTTTTCTCCAGCTGGTCAAAGAAGTGGAAATAAGAGACATTTCAAGTGTGATAAGGTTTCCATGCACAATTACTGACTCGTGGGCAGCCTCCAAGAGCTGAGAGCAGCCTCCAGCTAACAGCCCACAAGGAAACGAGGACTTCAGTCCTCTAACTGCCAAGAACTGCCCACAACCTAAATGAGCCTTGAAGCCAACTCTTGCCCAGAGCCTCCAGATAAGAAAACCCTCCTTGATCAGCCTTGTAAAATTCTAAGTAGAGAACCAAGTCAAGCCTGCCTGGACTTCTGTCTACAGAAGCAAGCCAATGAACAGATGTTGTTTTAAGCCTCTAAATGTGTAAGTTCATGGTAATTATTATACAGCAATAATACACACACACACACACACACACACACACACATTTGCTTAATCAAGATTTACATATGTAATAAGAGAATGAAGACATGTATGGAAAAGACAAACACCAAATCCAAAATGTTGTTTATTCTCTTGGGTGGTTGGTGGTAGGGAAGGGGCTGTTGGGGAGGAGAAGATAAGGGGATTAAACTGCAGGCAATATTTTATTTGAACTAGGAGGCTGATATGTTATTTTTTATACTTTTTGTGTCTCACATATTTTATAACCATTTTAAAGATTCCTGACTCTCAGTCATAGCCTAGAAAAAGTAGAGATGACAGACTTTGAGGTGCCCTTTGGGCTTGGACAATGAGTTCCCCCAAAGGACACTGCTAGACACATTTTGTTTTCTGGAAATATCTTGTCACCTTTGGGAGGAGGATGAAGTCCCCATAACAACTAAGACTGAATTTCCCTCCACCAGTAGGAGTGTGCTAGAGACTGGATTTAATATACCAAAAGAAAAAAAGAAAAAAAATTTCCACACACTCAAATTTGTGTTGAATGAATGAATGAATGAATGGAAAGATGAATTATGAATGGATGCCCAAGTCCCATTCACCATCAGTATTGTGTATTTAGGGGTGCCTGGTTGACTCAGTCAGTTAAGCATCTGACTTCAGCTCAGGTCACCATCTCAGGGTTCTGGGATTGAGCCCCACATAGGCTCCCTTCTCTGCGAGGAGTCTGCATGTCCCTCTGCCCCTTCCACTGCTGCTCGTACTCTCTCTCAAATAAATAAATAAAATCTTAAAAAAAAAAGATTGTGTTTGAACCACAGAGTAGGATAGGAAAATATTGTCCCATTGAAGAATAATCCACAAACAATCTGAGAGTAAATAACCTCGGAGTTTAAAAAAAAAAAAAGGACAGATATGAACCATGTGGTAACTGAAAATTTTGGTTTGACTGGCGCCCCAACCCCTCCCCTGACAGCTCCTCTGAAGCAGGCCAGACAAGGAGTTCTGGAGTCCTAGACAAGAATCCTGGGGCAGCTGAAAGTTCAAAGCCACCCCTACCCCAGACCCCCAGAGACACTGTGCTAATGGCCCTGATGATAACAAATGATTCTGTATTGGCCACAGCTGCCTCTTACACTGGTTGGAGGCAAACTTGATGCAGAAGCATGATGGAGGGTAAAGCATCGGATTTCTTATCTGAGCAGAAAGCTGATACCTAAGGAATGCAACCTGGCAGCAGTCCAGAAAGAAGACTTGTGCAGGCTGTAGGGAAATGGCTTTCCCGTCCCAAGGCTTTTACTCTGAGGAAGGGCCACTGGGAGGTGATGAACTCCAATCACCAGCTATGGTTTGAACAGGGAGGTCTGAGGAATCTAGTAGGAAGTAGGCCTTGGGGTCAGAATCTAGGCCAGGTCAACCATGTCTCTTCTAGATTCAGTCCTTCACTGACAACTGGATTGGTTTAAGACCAAATATGTACTTCTCCAAAGTTACCAACAAAATTTCCAGAAGGAAGTTCATTAGGCAGGATTGTTTTGCTGCCAAATACTAGGTTTGCAACTCAAATTACCTTAAAATTAGGGAAAAAAAAGTGGGGAGGAAGAGCATTTACTGGATTATAGACCTATATCAGGCCCAGCTGGATCCAGCAGCTAGAATTACATCAGGAATGTCTCCCTCCATCTGTTGACTCTTTCCCTGTGCTTTCATTCAGATGATCTCTCTCCATGTGGGAGCCAGCACCTCAAGGCTTTCATCCCACCAGGTGAGCAACCTCAGAGGGGAAAAAAGTGCCTCATTCCCGGTAGTTCTAGAAAAACTTCAAGAATTTAGTCTCATTGGACTGGTTTGGGTCACCAGCCCATCCCTGATCCGTTGGGACCAGGACAGCAGCTGGTCGGGTTTGTCCTGAATGTAGGCAGGTAAAAACCACATGGATTGGGAGTGTGGGAGAAGGGGTTTCCTAAAGGTAAATAAGGGTATTTTTTTTTTTTTTTACCAGAGGTTGCTTGGCTAGCAGCAATGGTAATGGGGCAAAACCGAAAGAACAGGTGGGATCTGGCCATCTGCCAGAATTTTCTTCTCCCTCCTAATAATTTCTGATAGTGATGCCACCTTAAGTCCACCTGAAGAAATTATGATTCCATAGGTCTGAGGTAGAGTCCAGAAATTGTATTTTTACAAAGTTCCCCCAGGTGGTTCTGCTGAGCAGAGTAGTTTAGGAATTACTAATTAATCTAGTGGACAACCTTCTTACTCTGCTCCCCACCCAAAATCAAAAGTGAGTATATGTGGGGCTGTAGCTTATAACATCAGAACTGCCATTTACTCAGAGGAGGTAAAAATAAAGGATTATCTTTATATTTTGAGATCAGGGAGATGAAAGTGTAAATTAATGAACCTGTTTCAAAGCCCATCCCCCACCCGCCCCTAATCCCGGACGAATAGGAAATAAACAGAAGTGGCTCCTAAGATGTTGGGCCAGTTAACAGACCCATCAGGGCTCTTCACGCACACAGTAACTCAGTAACCCTCCTGCTCCAAGGGTGGGAGCGTGTCACTTCGAACTGGGAGTTGCTGAGGCCTGGCTCTGCCTTGCAAAAGGTGCTTATCATCATGCCAGGCTGGGGTCAGACAGGGAAGGCCATGGACTGGAGAGAACCCAATATAAGGCAGAGGAACTGGACCTTAGTTAACTTGATTTTGAGTCCCTGCCAGTAGTTCCTTACCCTTGAGAATTCAGGACAAGCTGGAGATGGATTAGCTACAACAGTGGAAGGAGGGGGTGGGGGGAGAATGGGCAGGATTAGCCAACTCATCCAATCCCATCCTACATAGCTGATCATAGGACACTGATCAGTTTACTAGTATTGCTCATGTCTCTATCATCTCTGTTTTATGTTCTTTGAAGACTAAAGCCCTACCTCACATTTTTTCCTGGTCCCAGCACCTAGCCCAGTACCTCATCGGCTACAATTTCTCAAGCAGTTTTTGCTAATGCGGATTTTAGAACTTTGCAGAACACTTTCTCAAAGCCCTTGAAAACTGGAACTGACCCTACGTGGAGTCTCTAGAACTTTGGAGAGACAGCAGGGTATAGGATGAGTAGCCAGAGCATGCCCCCTGAAAAGCACAGTCAGAACGTGGGGCCAAGATGGTGCCTGGCAATAGCAGGTACACAGAGGCTCACACACACACACACACAAAAATATATATATATATTTATATTTTAAGATTTTATTTATTTATTTGAGAGAGAGAGCAGGAGCAGAGGGGAAGAGGGAGAAGCAGACTCCCCACTGAGCAGAAAGCCTGATGCAGGGCTCGATCCCAGGACTCCAGAATCATGACCTAGGCTGAAGGCAGACACTTAACGAAATGAGTCACCCAGGAGCCTCGAGGCTCACAAAATTAATGAGGCCTACACTGGACCAGAGAAGGGGACCAGCACCTGGTATGCTGTCAGTTCTTTGTGACCTCAGGAATCAAATCAAGCCAACCCTCCAGGGCACAGTCTGAATAGGATAGCTGCAGTACAATAGCCAAAAAGAAAGGATGGTATCAATTTAGGTCTCAGCCAAACCCAAAGAAATGATGGTACTGTCCTAGCTTTAATGAAGAACGTTCTTATGAGGAAGAAACAAAACAAAACAAAACATGGTAATGGAACAGGTCAAGCAAACCTCTCCTGCTCTGTAAAAATAATGGTGACAATGTAATTTGTAAAAACCCACATTTTATGAACAACCATGCCCATGGAATATACAAGCATTGTGGAGCATTGTGAAAGTCGATAAAATCGTTTTTGGGTTTTTTTCCCAAGATTTTATTTATTTATTTGAGAGAGAGAGGGCATGTGAGAGAGATCATGAGCAGGGGGGAGAGGCAGAGGGAAAAGCAGGCTCCCCGCTGAGCAGGGAGCCCCATGTGGGCCTTGATCCTGGGGTCCTGGGACATGATCTGAGCCGAAGTCAGACGCTTAACCGACTGAGCCACCCAGGTGCCCAGATTCAATAAAATCTTTCAACAACCCTGTGATGGTCTACTGTTATAGACCTCAAAAGAATTAAGAAATTGTCCCAAGTCTCCGAGCTTGTAAGTGGAGGGGCTGTATTTGAACGCAGACCTGCATGACTCTAGAACCCATATAGGAACCCCTACGCTGTCTGTCTCTTTTAAGGTGACAAATATATTCTGTGCTATTTCTGAAATAGTCAGATCTCTTCTTGGCTCCTCCCTCTGCTAACAAAGGAATCTGGCCAGTGAGCCCCTTATTGAATCCCACGGGGGGCCTGGACCCCAGGGCTCTGACTCTCTCAAGAGAGACTCTCTCAGCTCTTAGAACTCCAGGGCCCCTGAATGATTCCTGTATTTTGAGATAAGAAAGCCTCTCATGGTACAACTGGAGTCTACGGACCAAGTACCAGCTCGGGTTATTGGGTCAGAAGAAAGCCCACCTTGGGGCAAAGAGGCAAAGGCTGTGTGCTGATCCAGGGAACATCTGAGCTCGAGTTTTCAAAGGCCCTCCTTTTCCCCAAGAGTCTCCAAGAGCAGCGTTTGAAGACCTCACTGGGGCTTGGCCAGGGTGGAGGGAGGCCCCTCCCTCAGGGCGCCGGGGTCTGTGCTCACAGAGTGGAGCTGAGACATAGGAGGACAAGGAAAAGGACCTGGAACAAGATGAAGACCCAGTCACAGCAGCGGCTGCAAGCCACCTGCCTGGTTGAGATGGAAACACTGATTCCAGCTCCAGCCCCCAGACAGGCTAAGAATATCCCAGAAAAGCAACAGCCACCACCCCCGCCCTTCTTGATCTGCTCCTACATCTGGAGTGCTATGCAGGGTGCCAACAGGGGCAGGGAGGAGACAGGGTGGGGGGGGGTAACGCTTGGGGTAGGCACGAAAGGTGGGGAAGGGGCTTGGTGGGGGCAGGACAAAGTGAACTGAGAAATAAAGCTACTGAAGGGAGCTGGAAGCATTGGAAAGGGAGAGCTGTGCTCGGGGGGGGTGACAAAGGAGGTGAAGGCAGGAGCTGGGGGATTGGGGAGAGAAGATCCAGGGCTGAGGATGAGGAGGGCTGGCATTGGTAACCTGAAAGGGAGACCAAGGCTTTACTAAGGAAGGAGGCAGAGCCTATGGCAAGGAAAAGGAGCCCCCAGCTCACCCTCATCCTCCCCGACCCCTAAGCCTGGGCCTCCAGCATCTCAGCATCAGTCCCCTCTCTCCCTGACTCAGGGCACTTCTTCTTCATCGGTGCTTTCCACCCCCATTCTCTGTTCTAAGAAACCTCTATTTGGCCTCCTTGGTTAAGTCCTTCTAGCACGGAGCCTGCTGGAATGGGAAGGATGGGAGAGAACGTGGGGTCTCCCTCCTGACTGTGGGCAGTATCTCCTTTGTCAGGTTCATCTTTTCTCTCCACTCATCCCCTGTCCCCACTCCGCACTGTTGCCTGGGGAAGGTTCTCCCTCCACTGCCCCCCCTCCACCCCAGCTCTCCTGGGCTATAAGGTCTTTGGGAGAGGGAAGGAAGGCCGGGCAGGTGCATATCCTCCCCCTTTGCACACCTCAGGAGCTGAGACCCTGGGGTGGGGATACTGGATCAGTGAAGGGGTGGGGGCAGCAGGATCCAGGCATTCAGATGTCCAGGCTGAGTCTCCACACAGGTTGTTCTAAGAACCTTCCTTGTCATCAGCCTCTCTGTAGGGGCCCCTTGAAGACAAAGGATGCAATGACTGTAGGTTGTGGGGCCTCTAGCCTTAATGTTTACTGGGGAGACCCTGCACCACCTTGGCATCCCATCCTTTGTCTCAGAACTTTTCAGGGACCCCAATAAACCCTGGAGGGACCTAGGGAGATTTGCATGACTGTGAACTTGAGCACCCTCCCCCTCGTCTCCTGGGCTGAACTGCAGAAGGCCTCACGGATGCCGGATGCCATGCACACAAAGCCTGAGCCCATCAGGCAGAAACAGACTAGGGAGAACCAGACAGGGCTGGAGCTAGAAAATGAAACAAATTCATAGCATGGGTTTTATTTAGAGTCAGAATTGTAGAATGGGAAGAGGCTTTAGGAATCTTTTTTTTTTTTTAAGTCCAATCCCCAAGATGTTATCTGATGTCTTTAATATTCATTTTGTCCAATAATGAAAGTAACATATATATAGAATCCCTGCATTTTAATAGGAAGAAAAGGAGGCCCAGAGAGCTGAAATGACTAGAACCCCTACCTCCTGCTTCCTAGACTATGGTCTCTCCAAGAAGGAGCCAAAGGGCAGAGCAGTCTGAGCAGCATTCCCTGGAGATGTTCCCTTAAAGATGGGGCTCATCTTCCCAGGGTGGGTCAGTGAAGGGCCCATCTCTAAGGTGGAGTTGGTGGTAATCCTCATCGATAAGGCTGCATTCCTACACAGGCTGATACCCCGGTCTAAGCCTTCCAATTCTTGGTCTAGACCTACAGATCTTGCCTTAAAGAGCCTGCAGGAATAACCATTTATCTGGACAGGGCACTGTTCTAGGTAACCTACCGAGTGATGGAGATAGACAAGGAGCCTGGCCTGGGTGAGTGGGTGGGTTCTCAGCTAAGGGGAGTGTAATACAGCCAGCCCTGTACCAGAGGAGCACGCACATCCATGAGAAATGGACAGATGAGAAGTGACATACAGATCCTAATACAGATAAATGAATCAATCAGAATATAGACCCTAAACATCACCCACCTATAAAAGTACACTTGCAGATGTGGTGGGGAAGGCACTGCCCTTCTGTAAAGCCTACCTTCTCCCTGGAGTTTTTCTGGTTTCACTGTGCTTATTCCCCTTGGCCTCCACCCTCTCTCCTCCATTAATTTTTTTTAATAACAGAAATGTTGTTATTTTTTTATGAATCTGTTTTGACTATTTTGTCTGCTTCCTTTAAAAATTTCATCCATATTCATTTTGCACATCTTTGACTCAGGACTCAGAGCCCAGCCCGTAAACAAGTTGTTATGTAGCAGCTGCTGTTGGGGAAAGAGATTAGAAAGACTCGTGTCAGGAAGGGCACTATGTCCCTTGCAATCAGTCCAAATAGGCTTCTTGGAGGAGGTGATTTTCAAGAGTTTGACAGAAGAAGGCAAGGTAGCGGTTTGAGGAAGGGTTCTGGCCCAGTGGTAAGAGCTCAGAGATTCGAGAGGGATAACCAAAGTAGGAGGGTGGAAAGTGTGAGCCAGAGAGAGGGACCAATGTGGGACAAGGTGAAGAATAAGAAGGGAAGTAAGACCTTTTAAGGCACGTGTTTGGGGACCCTGAAGCAGGGAAGAGAATTCTTGATTCTGACCCAGAGGAAACTAGGAGGTCACAATTGAGCCTGGAGTGGGGGTACCATGGTGGTGACATCTGTGGGAGCTGCATAGATGGAAGATCTTGTCCTATGTGACACCAGTAATAGACCTTAAGTCAATGAGGGACTCCTGGGAGTAGAGCTGGGAGGACCCACGTGCCATTCAGATCCACATGTTTCTGCTAGGGCCACTCAGTCTCTATGGGACGTGTCCTTAATTACTGGTGAGCCTACTGTTCCTTGGGTGTCAAATAAAGGCTGACTCAGAAGGCCTTGTAGGAGGAAGTGGGACCAATTACAGGAGCTGAAAAGAGGGAACATTTTTTTGCAACTAGGGGGAGAAGGAGAGGTTAGATAGGTCAGCTCAGGCTGCAAGGGAATAATAATCAGATCTCAGGGGAGCAAGAGACACCCTGCTGAGAAGTGAACATTGGGTGCTGAGTCAGGAAGGGGGTATAAGACTGTGTGTGTAGGGGGGTAAAGAGATAGGGAATCAAGACAAGACCATAAGCCTCCAGGAAGGTGTGAGTGAGCAGGGGCTGTGGGAGAGCTGAGAAAAGCTTGTGCTTCCAATGGCAGCAGCTGCAGCCTAAGGGGATTCTGGAACAGCCTATATGGAAGGAAGCACACCCACACATGTGCATCACACAAACCAACAGCAATGGTCCCTGGAAGTCATTTTGGTGGTCTATGAGGAACACAGAGGTGACTCTAGGGATAATTCTGAGGGGTTTCCTGAATCCATAGCAGGGGCTTCTCTCCCCATCATACCCACCTCCAAAGCCCACTTAAAAAGTTGGAAGACTTCTGTGTTGGGGAGCTACAGGGAGCAAGCCTGGAGAAGGGTGGACACTGTCCTATAAGGCAGGTAGAACAGCCTCAGGACCAGCTGGGCTCAGACCTGCAGGTAAGGCCCAGAGGACAAAGGCCTGTGAGTGCTGAGGAGGGAACAGAGAGAAATGGGCAGGACCTAGCCTAATAGCTTGCAGCTGGGAGTGGGGACAGCTGGGACCTGAATGGCAGGAAGAATTTAACAATGCAAACTCAACTTAACCTGGATCCAGGGCTAAGCTGGAGATTGGGTCAACCCTCTTGGGCCTCCCTCTGCACAGGAGGTCCCATCTCCTGTCTGAGCCTGAGACCAGCCCATCCATCCAATTTCCAGCACTTCCCCAGGAACCAATCATCACCCACCCAAGTGTGGGGTCAGGGTGTGTTGGTGGGGAAGAACAGAAGAGGAGCTACCCAGGGACCAGAGGCTAGGGCCTCTCCCGACAGACTCAGCTGCAGAGAATCAGGCCGGGCATAAATCTGAGGGTCTGGCCGCCCCCAGAGCAAAGGCCCCCAAGGAGGGAGCTTGTGACCTGCAGGTAGGTCCGGGCCCCACCAGGACCCCGTCACGGGTAGAGCAAGAAGACACCTACTGGCACTCCCCCACAAGCACCACCATGGTGGCTGCATGGGATGAAGGGAGGAGAGGAGAGCTAAGAGATAATCGACCTATGGCCAAATTGGAGAAGCCAGAGCAGTTCGACCCAGCAGGTGCTGGGGCGCCCTGGTGAAGGCACTCACTACCCACGCTGCCCCCAGCACATAATCAAAAGGGGGGAGAGGTTGTTCCCGGGCTTCTCTGCTACCGCGATCCAATACATCAAAACAAGCTGACCCAGGGCCTTAGGACTTGGGGCGCGGGGGAGGATGTGAGGGGGAGTGAGAGCAGCCAGACCCCTCTCCCCAGCTCTGACCCTGAGGAGGCCCTTCGAACCAGGGCCACCTCCTCCTCCTTTCCCCTTTCTGGTGAAGGGAAAGGACCCGAGACAGAGGGTGGGGGGGCGGGACTTGAGATTGGCATGCGAGCTCCTATTGGTCAGAGGAGCTGCCGGTCAGGAGGGCAACTCGGGCGAGGATTGGCTGCGTGAGGCGGGGCGCGGCGCGGCTAAAGACGGGGTCCAAGGGGTGGGGCTGACGCTGCAGCTGGCGCAGCTCAGACTCCGAGCAACCGCCGCCGAGCAGCCAAGCAACCACCCTCCCCTGCCAGTTCCCGCGCCCGGGCCGGGGCTAGGCCCCCCACCGCCGGGTCTCCGGGGGCTGCAGCAGCGGCGGCGGCGACAGCGGCGCCGCCCGCGGTTCCCACCGGGGCCCGGGCGCCGGCCCCGCTCTGCAGGATGGGCACGGTGCTGTCTCTTTCCCCCGCCTCTTCGGCCAAGGGCCGGAGGCCCGGCGGGCTGCCCGAAGAGAAGAAGAAAGCGCCGCCCGCGGGGGACGAGGCGCTGGGGGGCTACGGGGCGCCGCCAGCAGGCAAGGGCGGCAAAGGCGAAAGCCGACTCAAGCGGCCGTCAGTGCTCATCTCGGCGCTTACCTGGAAGCGCCTGGTGGCCGCGTCTGCCAAGAAGAAGAAAGGCAGCAAGAAGGTGACGCCCAAGCCGGCGTCCACTGGCCCCGACCCCCTGGTCCAGCAACGCAACCGCGAGAACCTTCTCCGCAAGGGCCGGGACCCCCCAGACGGCGGCGGCGCCACCAAGCCACTGGCGGTGCCGGTGCCCACCGTGCCCGCGGCCGCCGCCACCTGCGAGCCGCCGTCGGGGGGCAGCGCGGCCGCCCCGCCGCCGGGTTCGGGCGGGGGAAAGCCGCCGCCGCCGCCACCCCCAGCCCCGCAGGCGGCGCCCCCGGTGCCTGGCGGCTCGCCGCGGCGGGTCATAGTGCAGGCGTCCACCGGCGAGCTGCTGCGCTGCCTGGGCGATTTCGTGTGCCGACGCTGCTACCGCCTCAAGGAGCTGAGCCCGGGCGAGCTGGTGGGCTGGTTCCGCGGAGTGGACCGCTCGCTGCTGCTGCAGGGCTGGCAAGACCAGGCCTTCATTACGCCCGCCAACCTGGTGTTCGTGTACCTGCTGTGCCGCGAGTCGCTGCGCGGGGATGAGCTGGCGTCGGCCGCCGAGCTGCAGGCCGCCTTCCTCACCTGCCTCTACCTCGCCTACTCCTACATGGGCAACGAGATCTCATACCCGCTCAAGCCCTTCCTCGTGGAGCCCGACAAGGAGCGCTTCTGGCAACGTTGCCTGCGCCTCATCCAGCGGCTTAGCCCCCAGATGCTGCGGCTCAACGCCGACCCCCACTTCTTCACGCAGGTCTTTCAAGACCTCAAGAACGAGGGCGAGGCTGCCGCGGGCGCCGGGGGTCCACCCAACGGGGGCGCGCCCGCGGCCCCCGCCTCCTCCTCGGCCGCCAGGGACAGCTGCGCGACCGGAGCCAAGCACTGGACTATGAACCTGGACCGCTAGGGATTCCCAAGGGCCGCGCCCGCCCCCCACCCCAGCCCCTGACACGCACTCGGAGCCCCCGGGACCATCAAGCCGCCGCCAATGTTACCGCCGCTCCGTGCCGTGGCCGGAGGAGGAGCCGCCCCTGTCCCGCAGGGGAAGGTGGAGGCCAGGACGCCAGAGGCCGCGGCTCTGGATTTGCTGGGCATAGGGTGGGGGTGGGGGATGAGCGCGGGAGGGGGACCCCCAACCTCACCCTTTCTGTCTGCCTGTGCCCCCATCTCTCCAATTCTACCCGGGTCTCCTCCTTCCCTTCCATGTGTATCTGTAAGTCCATCTCCCTCGGTTTTGACCATTTCCTCGCCTCCTTCCTGTATCTTCATCTTTCCTCCTGTCTGCCTTCCCATCTCCCTCTCTGCCTTTCCATTTTCCGTACCTCGGGTGTGTATTTCCATCTCCATCTTACCCCCTACCTGACTATCATTGCCCCCCTTTCTCATTCTGCACCTGTGTCCCCATCTCCCCTTCTCGTTCTCTTTTCCTTGCTCCTCGCATGTGTCACCATCTTCCCTCCTGTCTGCTTATCCCACCCCCCCCCCGCCTATGTCAGCTTGCATTTTCCCCCTACTGAACTCCCATATCCCCTTTCCCAGACCAAAGGGAATATTAATTCTTGATTTGGACTGACTTCGGTGCAGCGAGAAACTGCAGCCCCAGGAGCCCAGACAACCACCAGGATGGTCCTTCGCCCCACCCCCACCTCCTCTCCCTACCTTTTCCAACGTGTTGCATGCCGGGAGTTGGGGGGGGAAGGGAGATGCCGGCTTCAGGAGACTGAGGTTTGGGAGCAAAATCAACCTAGGAGGCCACCCCGGCGGCGGCGGCTCCTCAGCGGAAGGGCGGGAGGAGACAGAAACTCTTCTTACTCTGGGGGAGGGGTACCCCTCTTCCCTATCCTTAGGTGTTTTTTTTTCTCCCCTTTTAATTTATTTGGTTGTTTCCAGAGGGGGGGGGGAGGGATGGGTGTTGGGCCGGGAGCTGTCTGAGGTGCTGATTTGAGGCCGGACCGGAATCTTCCCGGGAGGGTACCAGGGACTGGGTTGGGCCTGGTGCCGTGTCCAAGGTGCCAATGATGCGGGCCGACGGCGCGGGCTGCACTGTCTGTCTGTCCGTCTGTCCCAGAGAGAACTATAAAGCGCTGGAAGCGCCTGCAGATGGTTTTGCGCCGGCCTTTCTTTGGGCCCCGGGAGGGAGGGAGTGGGATTGGGAGTGAAACAGTCACAGATAGGGCAGGAGGGCCCCCATGGGCCTACTGGGGAAGATGGGTCCCTGAGAACTGCTACTCTTTCCGTCCCCCCGCCCCCACATTGGCTTCCATTTTACTGAGAGTAAAGTAGCCAAAGGTTGAGGCCTGGTGATAAAGCTGAATCCCCTCACACATTACTTCTCCATCTTGTCTCATCTAGCTCTTCATTAATGCGCAGGCCATTTAGGGATTAAATGATGAGGACAGCAAAAGTTGTACCCTTTACAAAGTGGTCTATTGAGGTAGAACTAGCTACCTCTTCTTTTCTCTTTTCCTCCATCTCTCCCCACTATATATACTGTCTAGAGTCTAGTTAGGCCTGACTAAGCCCGTGCTCACCACTCTCGGGTGGGGCCTGACTGTCACACTCAGCTCCACGCCCCTCCTCCAAACTCCTGGGTTGTTTCAAGGCCATTTCAGTCACACCCCCACCCAGGATAGCCTTGGGAAGTCCATCCCTGCTTAAGATTCAGACCTAGCCCTTTATCCCCAGGGAGGCTAGGACACAGGCAGCCTGGGAGACAGGGGCCATTCTTAGGGGTTGAAAGAAGAGAAATAAGCTTTTAGCCTGAGATTTCTGTCCCGTTGCCTTTTTCGCCACGTGGCTAAGCGCCCCATTCAGTTTCATTGGCCCAAGGAGGCCTGGCTCCAGTAGAGCGCTGGCGTCTCTGACCCTAGTCGCCGCCTAGACCTCGAGGATCAGGAGTCAGAACCCTGCGGCTTGAAAGACTAGGCCCGGGTTCGCTGTCCGTGGTGCTGACCGGCGCGCTGGGGCAGGGTGGGGGCTTGCGGGGGCGGGAGGAGTTGCAGACTCGGCTTCACCTAGATTTTCTGAATAATTTGGGAGCAGGTTGTGATCTCTTCTGATGGCGAGTTGCAGGCGTCTGGCCCGAGAACCCAAGAACGCCGGCTTCCATTTGCCCTCCTAAGAGGACAGACCGCGACTCTACCCCGGCCTCGGCCCAGCGCCCTTGGACCCGGCCTGGAGCCGGAAATCTCCAGTCCAGATTTGTGAATCGAATTCCCGGGGGGGAGGGAGGGGAGAAGAGGGAGAGCTGGCGGAAGGGAAGGCGGGAGCAGCCGCCCATTGGCTGGAATTTGGCGCAGTCAGCGCGGTGCCGTCATCTTTCTGGGTTTGGGAGGAGGGAGGGAGGAGCACTTGGGTCACCCCGCGGCTGTCGCCATAGTAACCAGACTGAGCGGGCGGGGCCACCTTTCCACTCTCCCCACACTAGCGGAGGAAACAATCTTAGGCTGCCTTATTTAGAACTTGTTAGCAAGACTACTTGATTGGAATTTATGCGTTAGAAGAGTCTAAAGTGGGTGGGAAAGAGAGACCAGAGGGCCTATCGAGAACCCCCAAACATCCTGCTCTTGGCGAGATCGCTAGGTACTGCCCCTGAACCCCTAGACACAGCATCCTCCCTTTGCCACACACACACACCTCCAGGAACCTGTGGTCTGGCACTTGGAGACTTAGAATGAGAAAAAAGCCTCAGTGCTTGGTGTCAAATTAAATCTCACTTTCCTTGCCATGCCCCAAGGCATGAGACACCGCCATAATCCGATTAGGGAGTAAGCGACTGGAGGAGGATCAGCATGAATACATGGAAGAATTAGCCTCCTGGGTCAAACCTGGTCAGACTCTTGTTTTGTAAGGGAGGGGTGGTCACATGGAGAAAAGTTGTCTTCTGAGAAGGCAAGGTGAGAAGGGAGAAAGTGCAGAAACAGAGTAAGGTGCCTTCTCTTTACCGCCCAGAAGTGAACCTCAGGGAAGTGAGTCCAGGCTGAGGAGGGTAGTGGTGAAGAGGGCTCAGAGCTCTACAAAGAGCCCAGCTTGGGTGAGAGGCTGACTGAGGAAAGAATGGAGATGGAAAATAGGATACAGAAACACAGCTGGAGCCATGACTCAGCACTTCCCCTGGCAAAGGACTGGGGTGGCTCTCCCAGCAGAAGAGCAGCAGAGACGGGAGGGAAGCAGGAAAGCAAATGTGTGGATAGACAGTGATCTGACCATTTGTTGCATGGATATACAACCAAAGGCACACAATTTAACCCAGAGAGCAGGTACATATACATTTATACTGATGAAGGCTCCTTCAGACATAACATGTACACATCTCCACTGCCTACTTCCCTTCCCCTCTTCCTGGAGCAGAGGACATTCTGTCCTGAGAGCTATGCTTGCCTGTCCCTGTAATACCTTGGTACTTAATGGGAAAGGAGAAATGAAAAAAAAAAAAAATCGCAGACGTGGGGGCGGGGGTGTTGGTTGTCATGGTAACTGCTTTGCCTGCCAGACAGAGTGCCCAGCAACCAGAGCATCTGGCAATATCCAAGGGGATATCCTGTGGCCTCTACCTATGGGGACTCTGCCTCAGGCCCCCAGATGGGCATCTCTGGAAGATTTTGACAACAGAGGCTGCCACAGCAACCCCTTCCAGCCACATCACCGTGACCAAAGACAGGTGACAGCCAGGTTTGGAGGGCTGACCGTCTTTGCACGCCCCACTTTAAGTGGTACTCCTGATCCCTTTATACATGATAAACAACATTTGCTGTCAGTGACCTCAAGACAGCAGGTGTTAACACTTTAAGGACCTTCATTAAGACTGTTACCTTCCCTCTGAACACCTTGCTAAACACCCTACAAGAAGGTCATGTATATCCACACAGGCTAGGTGTGTAAATGCGGGCTAGGAAAATTGTTTTAGTTCGGTAATGAAAGATTGGGTGCAAAATAGATAAACTGCAGGGGATAGTCTCAGGATTCAATACATTAGTTGGCCTTAGTTTAATACATTGATGAGGTTTAGAGTCAGTCTCTCTGTTGCACTTACAGGCAACACCCACCTCTATTTTTGTTTTTTCTTTCCTCTATCTTAGGTTTAACCTCTTAGTTTCTGGATTAAAATTCCCCCAATCTAGATTAAGCTTTCATGTTTTTCTTTCCCCCTGGATTTTTTCCACTAGTTCTTTAGTAATTAGCTGCTCCTAGGGTCTCTTTCTATTTGGAGATATTGCCCACAGTAGTAACTCCCCTTTCTTAAGACTTCCCCTCCCCCCTTTCTTTACACCCCTTGGTCATAGTCTCCTGTGATTGATATTTATCTTCAAGTCCATAAATCATAAAATTAGTTTCTCTGTGTGCACTTTTACATATGACTACCTAAAAGGAAAGAGGGGTTATCACCCATTCTGTTATAATCTTTCAACATTTTACTCCTTAAAAAAAATAATTTACATATGATCCCAGAAAAACACAGAATATCAAGTAAAGCATAAGAAAGAAGAGTAATGATGGCGGGCTTGCCCTACCAGGTACTTAAATGTATTATAGAACTAAAGTAGTTAAAAATATATGGCACTGACTTAGGAATAGAAAATAGAACAGAATAGATATTCCAAAGCTGAACTCTGGCATACATGGGAATTTAATATATGATAAAGGCACCATTTCAAATCCACTGGGAAAGATGGGTTAGTCAGCATATGGTTTTGTACAACTGGGTAGTCATTCATATGAAGAAAAAAGGTCAATTATTCCTTATTCTTTACCCCAAAATAAATTCCAGATTTTTTTAATGTAAAGGGAAAAGCTATAAAACCCTTATAAGAGGAGACAGTTTTTTTTTTAAGATTTTATTTATTTATTTGAGAGAGAGAGCACAAGGTGGGGGGGGGGTGCAGAGGGAGAAGCAGGCTCGCCACTGAGCAAGGAGCCTGATGCTGGATTTCGCGAGCCAAGGCAGACGCTTAACTGACTGAGCCACCTAGGTGCCCCAAAGAAGAGACAGTTTAAAAGTACCTACTAAAAATGTAAATGCACGTAGCTTTCTATTCAGGAATTCTGATTTCTAGTATTGACCCTGGAGAAATACTTGAATATGTGCACATAGAGACATGATAAAGATATTTTTGTTGTGTTATTGTTTGGAGAGAGATAAATTAGAATCAATGTAAATATTCACCAGTATGTTAGGGGTTAAATAAGCTTTGATACAGCCAAATTACTGAATACTATAGTATTCAGTTAAAAAGAATGGATTAGACTATATGTACTGATGAAAGATCTACAAAACATGTAGTATCATTAAAAGTTGCATAACAATATATACAGTACAATATATTTTATGCAAAAGCAAAACAAAATTAAAGCTTAATTTGTGTGTGTGTGTAATAGAAGCTTGAGAAAGATATACATCACTCTTAATAAATGACTTCTTGGAAGAACTGGGATTGATTTTGTCTAGAGGACATGCACCTTATCTGTGGAGTTTAATTTTTTACAGCAAAAATGTATTAGTATATTGTTTGCATAATTAGAAAGTAGTAGTTAATATATGGCAATAGTCAAATATTAAATAAAAATACTTAGAGAAAACAAGGATTATTTATTAGTATTGTTACTAGTGCATCTTGGGTTGGGTGATGAACATTTTTTTTGGCATAGACCTTGAAGGAAAAGATTTATTCATCTGACTCCATTTCAACTATTGAATGTTAGAGAAATAGAGAGAGAAAGAGCAACCACAAATAAGATTAAAAGACAAGTGACAAGCTGAGAGAACATATTTGCAGCAAAATATATTTTCAGTAGAAAATTAACTGAAACTGTGAAGATGTCATTCATGCCAAAAATGTAAATAATCAATAAACACATAGAAAGAGATTTTGTTATTGACAAGGAAATTCAAGTCAAAACAGTAATGGGAGATTCCATGTCTTATACTGACAAAGATTATATGGAAAATGTCAGCAATGATAAAAGCATGAGGAGATGTGCACTTTCTCATATTGGGGCAATTATATATATATATATATATATATATACCATATATATGTGTATGTGTTAGTTCAGTCTTTTTATTTTTTTTATTTTTTTTAAAAGATTTTATTTATTTATTTGAGAGAGAGAGAGAGAATGAGAGATAGAGAGCATGAGAGGGAAGAGGGTCAGAGGGAGAAGCAGACTCCCTGCCAAGCAGGGAGTCCGATGTGGGACTCGATCCCGGGACTCCAGGATCATGACCTGAGCCGAAGGCAGTCGCTTAACCAACTGAGCCACCCAGGCGCCCAGTTCAGTCTTTTTAGAGAGCTACTTGGCTAGGGATCAAAATGTGAAAGAGAGTACTCTTTGACCCAGCTTCACATTTCCAGAAATTTGCCCTAAGGAAATAAGTGGGAAAGGACACAAGGGTGCTTATCATAACATTGTTTATAATAATAAAAAAATAGATGTAAGAGTAGGAGATTAAGTAAGTTGTGATAAATCAATATTTGTTGGGATATTATGGACCACTAAAAATGATACATCAGTCTGTATTTATTGACATGAAAAATGACCATGATAAAATGAAAATATCTGGCTAAAAACAATATAATATGGCCCTATTTGTGTAAGAGGGAGAGAGAGATCTTTAAATAGCTGTCCTCTTCATGTCATTCAGATCTTGGCTTAATAGCCACCTCTTCTTGATGAATTCATCTCAGCCTGCCCCATAGTCACCTTCCTTCACATACCCCTGATTTCTTTTCTTTTCTTTTTTTTTAAGATCTTATTTATTTATTTATTTGACAGAGAGAGAGCACAAGCAGGGGGAGCGGCAAGCAGAGGAAGAGGGAGAAGCAGGCTCCCCACTGAGCAGAGAGCCGGATGCAGGGCTTGATCCCAAGACCTGGAGATCATGATCTGAGCTGAAGGCAGACACTTAACCATCTGAGCCACACAGGCACCCCTCCAATTTATTTTCTTCACAGAATTTGTCACCCCCAATTATTTTTTGTTGCTTATTTACTTTGTATCCTCTCAATAAAATGTCTGTCTTGTTCACTCCTAGATTTCCTGCACCAGCATAGTGCTGGGCACACAGTAGGCAGTCAATAGATCTACACCGAATGATTCTGTATGTGTGTGTGCATGCGTGCAGCAATAGACACTTTTAAGAAGTTTACTAAAATATTAATGTTGCTCTAAGTGGTGGGATTTTAAATGATCAGTTTTACTCTCTTCTCGGTATTTTTCTGAGTTTCCTAGTTTGTTACAACGAATATTATTATTATTACTTTAAAAAGGAAGGAAAATCATGATGAAAGAAAAAGAGAGACAGAGAGAGAAATAAGGAAGGAAGGGAGGGAGGGTAGGAGGAAAGAGGGAAGGAAGGAAAGAAGGAAGGGAGGGAGGGAGGGAGGAAGGAAGGGAGGGAGGGAGGGAGGGAGGGAGGGAGGGAGGGAAAAGTGAGGCTGGGCAGTGTCTGGGCAGCCCTGCCCTCCTCCTCTCTCACATATCTCCAAAGTCTCTTCACTCCCTTCCCTGTCCTCAACCTCTTTCCAAATCCCAAGAATTTAAGAGTGTCTTTTGCTGTACAAGTAAATTTAGATACCTATCTAGCACTGTGGGCATACATGTAGCCCGTTTGGTGAATGAACACACACAGAGCATGGGTACACGCATACACACTCTTACAAGGATCCCTCAAAGGCTATTTAAAAAACACTATCTTTGGCATAAATGCCACAGAAGACCCATTATCCCTTATTCAAATAATAAATGTAGGGGAAATTTTTCTCTTCACACGAACTTATTCATATCCATTCTTTAAACCATGAGAACTAGCACAGTGCCTGGCATTTAGTCGGGTCTCAGTAAATGTGAAATAGTGACAGTTTCCATGTTTGTCTTTGGTTGCCAGCAAGTATACAACTATACTTTCATTCTTTAACCTATTTTGTAATTTATTTCTATATGTAGCAAGAAGTAGAGATATAACTGTGTTTTCCCAAATGAATAACAAGTTGTGCCAACCTTTGAACAGTCTTCCTTTCCCTATAGTGAATGCGATCTTTATCTTTTATGAAATTCCCACATATACATAGGTCTGTTTCAAGGCTCTACTCAGTTCTGTTGGTCTACTTAACTATTTCTATGCCAAACCACACCTTTAATAACTGTAGCTTTGCAGTATGCTCATTGTTCTTTTGCTAAAATTGTCCAGGCTCTTCTTAAACGTAGTCCATAAGAACTTTAGAACCAAGCCTATCAGAGACTGTATTACTTTTATAGACCAGTTTGAACAGATTTGACATTTTGCAATATTAAGTCATTCTACCCAGGAACATGCTAAGTGTTCCTTTTATTCAGGTCTTCCTTTATGTTCCTTAGTGGAGATTTGTCATTTTCCTCATTTAGATGTTTTCATGTCTTTCATTAGGTTTATCTAGGAGCATATTTTCTATTGCTGTTATAAATCTATTATTCCCAATTATTTCCCTTGTTTTTATGGGAGTTATAGGATAACCATAAGTTTTTGTATGTTAATCTTGTATGTTACTGGACATACTAGTTTCATTAGTTTTAATTGTGTTCCAGTTGGATCTGTTGGATTTTCTAGGTAGGCAGCCATACTATTTGCAAACAAGGACATTTTAATATCTTCCTTTCCAAGATTTGCATATAGAATATATCTTTTCTTGTCTTATTGCATTGACTAGGACCTTTAGTAGAATGTTCAGTGGTGGCAGTGATAAGGTTAGAAGGGGATAAAACAGATTTGCCTTGTCCTTGACTTATGAGAATGCTTCTCATATTTCACCAACTGCTTTTTTATTTGTCCTTTAAAACTGAATATTCCATTTTGTGTATATTGCTATATAGTAAGTCATCTCAAATAACTTTTTGGAAGGTGATAAGACCTTAATCAAAATAATCATTCAAATTGCCTGTTCTGAGGCATGTTGGCCTACATGATCCTGGGCATGTGCAGTTTGGGGATAAAGGATGGAGTGGCTGGATGTTCCCTTGCTACTCCTCCTCCCGCACTCTACCCAAACATTTAAAGGCAGTGTGATATGATGCACTGAACAAAATTCCAGGAATCAGACGTTTGAGTCCTTATCCGATCATTAACTAACTAATTGATCTAAGTTATTCAACCTCTCTGAACTTCAGTTTTCTCATCTATCAGATGGAAACAAGGATTTCAGATGTGTTGTGGCTTAACAGGAATGACAATATTACTGTTGTTGGGGTAACAATCATTGCACTATTAACAAACATTGACAGAGGTAATAAGGGACCAAGACAGAGTCCAGAATGGAGCCCAGGGCTGCTCTGACCAGCTCTGCTGGCCCCTGAGGCAGTGGGGAGCTCTAGAGACCTGGACCTCCCATGAGCTATCTATAACCTTGGTGACATGTGTTTATTTCCTTGCTGCAGGCAAGGTTCCAGTGGGATCCACGTGCATCTCTCTGGAATGCCAGCCAGAGGACTTGCTTCAGCTGCTGGTATGTAGACACTTATGCCAGCCAGGCCCAGCCCAGCAGCATTCCTGAGTTGAGGCCTTTAGGCCAGCAGGCCAGGTCCCTCTTGGGATTCCACACTCTAAGGATCCCATGGCCCCAGGCTGGCTCTTGCCAGCAGGGAAAAACAGCTGAACCTTTCCTCTATATTGCACCTGCTTTGTGACCAAGGGTGGTGATAGGTGCATTTTGGGGCATCTTAGGACACTAGGCATGAAGAACCTTCAAACTGTGAGGATATGGAATTGTGTGCACACATGCATGTACCAATGGCTGTACTAACATCCATGCTTCAACATGTAGTGGAAATATGCTGAGATTTGCAGCAAATCTGAGCCCTGCTAATTCCTCACTGTGGGACCTTGAGACTTTTCCTCCTGTCATATGAGGAATTACAGAAGTTGTTGTAAGTATCAGGTAACATCATGTCTACAGATGTGCTTTGTAAACTGTAAAGTGCAGTACACATAAGGTGGTCCTGAGTTTTAGATGCATGGTCACAGATGTGGTCATTGTACAGAGGTGTGTGCAAGATGGATCCAGAACTTGTCTGTCTCTGTGTGTCAAAAGTAGAAAACCAAGGGAAAAGGGTAAAGGTATTGGAAAGGTGATCACAGGAAAGAAGGATGAAGCCCAGAGGTTGCTATCAGACCACAGACCCTTTCCCACTTTTCCCATTCATCTCCCCATCTGGTGTCACCCCAGATATCTCCATACTGCAGGATAAAAAAGACAGCACTGCCTGAAGCCTCCCTGATAACTTCCTGCTGTGTTGCTAAGCAACTTGTCCTCCTCTTCCAGAAAAAGGAACCTGATGTTCATGCTCAGGGTCTGGCCTCCAGACTCCTTTAACTACTCCCCCCTCCCCTAATCTCTCAGAAATTCAAGGAAGGAGCTTCTCTGACACATGGAAAGAGACTTGGGGTAGGTACAGTTGGAGGATTAGACCATGGGAGATGGTTTGAGCTCACAGGGCAGGTCTCTGTTCTGGGCTGGTTGATGCTGGGGGGATGACACTTAGGAAGCCCTTCTCTGCGCTAGACTCTTTAGGCATATGCTCTGTCGTGGTAGCTAACCAACAAGGTGGGTATAATCAGCATCTTCTTTCTATAGATGAGGTCCCTGAGGCTCAGAGAGAGTAAGGAGCCTTCTTGGTTCCAATGAGAGTATGCAAAGGCTGGGTTTGTATCCATGTCCATTTGGGCTCCTTCTACTCTATCATGTCATTTGAGATAAATTCAAGGGTCACAGTTGGCCACAAGACTTCTGATGGGCATTTCTCACTCTATTTGTCTGGAACCCATGGTAAGTGCTGGATTTGGAACTTGTCGTGGGGTTGGGCTGGGGTTTAGGCATAGGTTATAGTCCTGCCACTTCCTGGGCCTCTCAGAATCTTAGGATCTGTTCATTCTTCCATGAGAGATGATAAGGGAATAAGAGGTGGGGAAAAGAGTGAGGTGGGCTGTTAGGGTTTGAATCACACCTCTATCTAGCAGCACTGTGACCCCAAGCAAGTTCTTTAACATTTTGTGCCTTAGTTTTCCTCATCTACAGAATGGGAATAATACTAGAACCAACTACAGAGGGTCATAAGGATTAAATGAACATAAAGCTCTTTAAATAGTGCCTGGCACGTAAGTGTTCAATAAGTATTAGCCATTATTATTATTATTATTATTATTATTATTATTATTATTATTATTTCTAGGAGGCTTTAGCGTGTAAAGCTCTTTCACATCCTTAGTGGTTAAGAGAACTCACTCTTTCTGAATGAGACTGGGTGCAGATTCTGTTCTGCCCTTTCTCACTGTGTGACTTCAGGCTTAACCCCTCTGTGCCTAGTTTCCTCATCTATAAAGTGGGGGAAATCATAATGTCTATTTCAGAGGATTGTTGTAAAGATTCAATGCGATTTGGATATTAGTTATGGTAATGTTAGTTGCTGTAACAAGAAATCCTGCAAACTTCAAGGAATAGTCTAATGCATGTTGATGGGTGATTTCTTTCCATGTGGTGTTTTAGGAACCAAGATCCATCCATATGGTAGCTCTGCCTTCTCTTAGGAACTAATCCTCCTCTGAATCCAGATGGCAGAAAGGGAATAAGAAAGTATGGAAAAGGCACATCCATTTCTAAATGCTTGGACCTGTGAGCAACACGTACTATCATTTCCATTCGTATTCTGTTGGCAAAAACAAATCACACGGCTCCCACCAAAATATAAGGAGAGCTGGAAAATGAGTCCCTGGCTCAGCAATCACTTCCCAGTGACACCTCTACTATGTGAAGTAAGGAGCATGCAACTTTGGGGGGAGGGCAGAGCTAGCTGTGTCTGCTACATTGAGAGAAATAATATTAGGATATTATTTGGGTAGTGGTAAGTGTGAGAAGCAGGTTAGGTGCTATTGCTAATATTATTCTTTTTAAAATTTATGTATTTATTTTAGAGAGAGAGAGCAGGAGGAGGGGTAGAGGGAGAGAGAGACTCTCAAGCGGACTCCACGCTGAGCGAAGAGCCTGACACAGGGCTTGATCTCATGACCCTGAGATCATGATCTGAGCTGAAATCAAGAGTCAGACACTTAACTGACTGAGCCACCCAGGTGCCCCATATTGTTAACATTGTTCTTATTTAATCTACACAATGACCATGGGAAGTAAACATTACTATTGTTCACATTTTATTTTATTTTATTTATTTTTAAAGATTTTATTTATTTATTTGACAGAGAGAGAGATAGCGAGAGCAGGAACACAAGCAGGGGGAGTGGGAGAGGGAGAGGCATGCCTCCTGCTGAGCAGGAAGCCCGATGCGGGGCTCGATCCCAGGACCCTGGGATCACGACCCAAGCCGAAGGCTTGGTTTTATTTTATTTATTTTTTAAAGATTTTATTTATTCATTTGAGATAAAGAGAGCATGAGTGGAGGGCAGGCGGAGAAGGAGAAGTAGGCTCCCCTTTGATCAAGGAACCCAACATGGGGCTCCATCCCAGGACCCTGGGCATGACCTGAGTCAAAGGCTTAACCGACTAAGCCACCCAGGCATCCCTATTGTCCACATTTTAGAAAAGAAAACAAAGTCTACAAATAGTATAGACAGATTTCCAAAGTGACAAGGCTGGTAACTAGCTGAGATCCTGTAATTCTAGATTCAGTATTACCACAAGAAGAAATGGAGGATGCACTGGGTATAGGAGGCTGCCCCATGTAACAGTAGCATGGCCCCATCACCAGTCAAGAGGCTGGTTCTTGGTGAAGCTCAGTAGGTGGGTCCAGAACAAGGTGTGGATTGGCCTAAAAAAGTAGATATGGCCACTCAAGTTCCTCCCAGGACACTTAGGGGCATCTGATTGGCACTAGAGGAAAAGAGGCAGGGACTTGCTTTGTTTAGGGTGGTTTTGTTGGTTTGTCAATAGAAAATATGGATATATGTACCAAGGTACTTATGTAATCATTTCATCTTTCAGCCCTCTAAGGTAGGTTCTGTTATTATCAAATCCATTTTGCAGATATGGTAATTGAGGCACAAAGAAGAAAAGTAACGTGCTTGAGGTCACACAGCTAGTAAGGGACAGAGCCAGCACCCAAGCCTGGGAAGTCCAGCTGCAGAGCCCTTGTTCCTATCCCCCCATACTATGTTGCCATTGTCTACAAAGAAAGGAAAGACAGAAATAGCAGGCAGGATCCAGTGAGAGAATCCTCAGAAATAGAAAAAGTCACAGTCAGTGGGACAGTGGGTCACTTGTCTCTACATATGAAACCCACCATTCCAAGACAGAGGAGAGTCAGGGAGAAATACCACTGACAAAACTGAGGTAGGAAATGCTACCAAAGTCAAGGTGCAGTCAGACCCCCCAGCCCCACCCCAGAGTAGAGTGATCTACTCCAAGCTTGTAGGAACACAAGTAGGAAGGTGAAGGCTTGCAAAAGACAAGGGGGAACAAAACAGTCTCTGATTTGCTCTTTATCAGATGGAAGCCCTAACTAATGGCACTCATAAGCCATCAATCTGCCCTTCATAACCATCTTCTGCTATGACAATTCAACAGGAGTACACCTGCAATGGGCAAGCGGCAGGTCACACCCACATGAGGAAGAGGCTCTCCAGGAAGGCCCTGCAGGAGGGCATGTGGTGTGATGCTGAGGACTTGGGCTCAGGGGTCACAGGCTGGGCCAGCCACTTGACTTCTCCGAGCGTGAGCTTCCTCATCTGGAAGGAGAGGTGACCATCCCCACCTGGCGAGGTGTTGGCCCACTCAGAGGAGATACCACATGAAAAGCGTCCGCATAGGGCAGAGCCTGACAGAGTCAGGAATGAATGGTAGGGTTGCTCCTTTTTATTATCAGCAAGTCTACTTGATATGAATTATAAATAGGTTGAGGAACAAGCTGAAGTTAAGTGCATCTTAAAGACATGTTGGAAAAAGGATGAAGGCCAGAAAAGCAGAAGGGTCTGAGAAAAGTACAGCACAGAAGCCCATTTTGATGTCTATCTGTGGTCCCCTGAGCTAACATGTGCCTCTGTGACTGTGCAAGTATATCAGGCGGCGTGGACACAGATGTCCTCACCCCGCATGCTGTTCGGGCTTCTGAGTCCATCTGCAAGTGGGGCTTGGTGACATGGCAAACACATTATCCTCCACCTGTGGAGGAGACACAGGTGTGTGTAATCCTGGCCGGGGGTGGGAGGGATCCTACAAAGAGGGTAATCAAGGGCCACTCAGGACAATGGAGAAACCACTCAGCACTGGGAAAAGGCTTGGGAGAGAAACCAGAAGACACAGGTCCTAGAACAAACCTGAGACTTTAGCCAAGTCTCTTAACCTATTGGGCCTTGGTTTATTTATCCTTCTAGCGGGTAAAGCAATCCTTGCCCTGTCTTCCTCCCTGACCGTGGACGGGACCCATAAGACAATGGATGCGGAAGTGTTTTATAAACTCTGTAAGCATGTGGTGTTGGGGGGTGCGGGGGAGGTAGGAAGTGAGCCATATTTTCACCAGTGACATGAATGAGGAGATGGAGAAAAGGCTCAGGACTTCAAGGAATGCAAGAGGGGCTGGACCTTGGGATGGGAGAGGGGAGCAATGGTGGGATCAGTACCCTGGATGGCCAAGAACCAAGGGGTGAAGGGCCCATGAGGATAGACCTGGATCATCAGGAAGCTGAGTGTAATAAAAGTGTGGCTTCTTTGGGGCTTGGGTGAGACTAGAGTCACCCCAAGGCCACAGTGACTCAGAGCTTGGAAATATCACCGAGGAAGGGATCTAGCTAGAGCCGAGGTGGCCTGGAGAAGAGAATAGCCATCTATGGGATTTGGGGGCTGGACACAACCTTAGAAATCACCTTGGACAGACATTTTCCAACTTTTTTTTTTTTTTGGAACAGAGAGAACCTAGGTGACCTCTGAGTTTCCACAGAGTAGAATTCTCAAATCCCTGGTTGAGCCTCATTATTTTAAGGAGACACAATGGAATCCCAGAGAAGAGATGTGGTTGTCCAAAGGTGACGTAGCAAGTGAGTTGTCACACTGGGACTGGAATTCAGGTTTTCTGATTCCCAATCCTGTATCTTAGCTTCCAAATGGGCTCTGTGTGTAGGAAAAAACAGGGGGGCAGGGTGGGCTTTAAGGATGTGATTTCATAAGTATGAAGATCCTCAAATCTAAGGACACCTCCCCTCAGCTGCCCAACGGTGCCTGAAATCCCACCTTTACCAACTTACTCACAGGACTTCCAGAGTCTCAAGTTTGGAGAAGTTACCTTCTCTCCCCCTCCCGCAGGCCCCCGGGGAAGGGGCTGCTGAGTTCTGACAGAGGTGCTTCATTCAATCAAAGTGACATGTCTGTCTTCCTGTAGCTTCCTACTGCAAGTCCCAATACTGCCCTTCGTCACACACATCCAAGTCCTCTGCCACAGGCCAGCTCTTTGAGTAATCGAGGACAGTTCTCGTGTCCCTTTCCCCAGTGTGATTTCCAGGCTACATCTCTCATTGTCATTGGTTCTCCAGCTTTCTCTCTTTTCACTGCCTGAGCCCACTACTCTGTATGTTCTCCATTTGGTGTTCTCTCGGAAGTGCTCTCTAACACTGTGTCCCATTATGCTGGGGGCACACTCATTAGAGCAAGTGGGTCATTTCCTTCATCTTTGGGGCCATAGCTCCATCAATGCATCCTCAGATCACAATGATTTTCCTGCATTCCACCCTTCGGCCTCCCATTTAATACTGTGTTGACTAAGAAGCCACTAATTTATACACAGGCTCTCCTGAGCCACTTCCTTGCCATACCTCACACTCTGACCTCCTGTCTTTTCATTTAAAGATCTAAGAGCAGGGCCTCACACTCTTTGCTAGGAAATTTCACCTTGTTACATTTAGCCCACAATTCTTAGCAGCCCAGATCTTTTTGGATCACGGTTCTGTCTCTCTGGTGAATCCGTTCTCCTTCCCAGGTTCCTGCCCCCTGCAGAGAGGTCCTTTGCACCTCCCTCCAAGTCACCGAGGCCTTCACAATGTAGGACTCGTCCCCTGGTCCATCTGCCCCATAGAATATGTGAGCCTGCTCTTCCACCTCATGACATCTATAGGGCATAATAATATGGAACATGCCTGTACCAGAATATTAGGTGACTAAAGTAAGGTACCATTAAATTCTAAAAGGCACAGTGAAAAGGAAAGAGATTATGTCAAAGAGATATGAATAGTGGCCTCTGTGTAATGGGTCATTTTTCTCCATGCTTCATTACACTCTTCATCCAAGTCATATTTAATGAAAGCCTTGTGTGTGTATCTTCCAAAATTTCTATGCCAAGGATGTGTTATTTGGAAAACCAGGAAAAAATTAAGTGAAAATAAAATGAAAAAAATAAAGACTCTTTCCCTAGGTGGACCTTGATGACTTCATCAGCACTCTTTGGGGAAAAGCATCCCAGCCCTCCCTGTACCGAACTGTGCTGCCCTCCACCTGCAAGTCCCCTTCTTGCAGGGAAATCTTCTCAGCCTCCTGCGGGAGCCCAGGGTGTTCTCCCCTCAACCGGCAATCCACAGAAACCTTGGGAAAGAAGCACCAAGACCATGGGGGAAGGGGGGGCTTGCCTTTGTGTGCAGCCCAACATCGCAGCAATCACTTCATGCACCTGCCCGGGTGTTGTTCCATCTAAGGGAACGCGTTTAAGGCAGTTTTCCTGCCAACAGTTTTTGTAAAATGCTCCGAGAGAGCATAAAGGCCATGGTCCCAGTGGGTGCAGGATTCAGAAGGGCCTCCAGGAGGGTGGTGAGGAAAAGGGCCCAGCCATTAAGCGTCTGCCTTCAGCTTAGGTTGTGATCCCAGGGTCCTGGGATCAAGCCCCACCTCGGGGCTTCTGATCTCTGCCAAGAGATCAGAAGTTTCTCCCTCTCCCTCTGCCCCCCCACTCATGCGCACTCTCTCTCTCAAATAAATAAAATCTTTAAAAAAGGGGAGGCAACCAGAATGACCCACTTGAGTCACTTCTAGAACTTCCTGAGGGAGGCAGGGCTAGGGTTCCTCCTCTGCCCTCCTCTCTGAAGACCAAAGGAAGCCTGGAAGTGTCAGGGTCCTTCTGGACTCCAGGAGATGGGACACCAGAGGCTTCACCAGGCTAAGTCCAGGCTTAGGGGCAAAACCCGGCCCTGGCTTACCCTCCTCCGACCAGCAGAGGGCGCGCGCCACCCGCGAGAAGGAGAGTGCCTCATCAAGCCACCGCCGGGAGCCGCGGGTGCGGAACCCGGGGCGGGGGGATCCGTCTTTCTGAAAATCAGGAGGCAGATCCACAGAAGAGAGAGCGTTGCAGATACAGGGGCAGGGGAGCGTTTTGTGAATGAGGGTGAGAGAAAGTCAAAGTGAGGGTAGGCTGGGGAGGGGAGGAGAGGTGGGGAAGGAGATGAACTGGAGACAGGAAAGGTTGAAATGGTGTGCGGATGAGACAGGCTGGGATGGGGGGTAGAGTGGGGTGAGGTGAAGGGGCAGGTGGAAGGCAGGGTGAGGCAGGTTGGGGTCGACTGCCCGGCGGTCAGTCGGGTGGGGCTGCTGCAGCAGGGCAATCTCGTTCTTGGGCTGAGCCTACCCACCAGAGGCTCCTCTGTCTCCTCTAGGAGCACCCAAGTCGGCTTTGCCCTCGTTTTCTTCAACTCTTCCTTGTAAGGCCTTTGTGCTCAGGCCTGAGCTGGGCATCTCCTTTTCCCCTGAAAGAAAGGTTCTGGTGCATCAAAGAACACAGAGAGGAGGCAGTGGGGAGCTTGGGAGCTTTAATGGGTCTGGAAGGGAATAGAAACACATCAGGCCATCCTGCGGGAGAGAGAGAGAGAGAGAGAGAGAGAGAGAGAGAGAGAGAGGAAGGGGGGCCGGAAGCTACCTAGATGAGCCACAGGGGCAGTGGCCCTCACCAAGTCCGGTGAAGCCCGGGTAGTCAAGGAGCAGGTGGACTGTGTGAGGCCGCTATCATTCTAGGATGGGGCAGCTCAGCGGGGGGAAGAAAAAACGAGAAAAGATTTGGAATTGGAAAAAGAGAGATTATAATGGAGGGGGCTTCCAGGAGCCAGGCGTAAGTACTGGTGGAGGGCAGAAAAAGACAGGAGAGGTCCGGGAACCCCCTTCGGGGCTCTGGGGCCTAGAAGATAGAGGTTAAAGAAAGCCGGGGGGGGGGGGCACGGTCACTCTCCCCCAGGGGCTGAGGGTACAGCGAGGGGCGGGGGCGGGGGCAAATCCAGGGTTAAAAGAAGATGGAGGAGGCTTCAGGTCCCTTCCCTTCCCTCCCCCTCAGCCCCCCGGGGCTGGGTGCGGCGAGGGCGTAAAATCTGAGATCAAAGGAACGGTGGGGGAGGCTCCGGGCCCCTTCCCGGGTGTGAATAGGACCGAGCGAGGCTCTGGGCGCCTGGGAGAGGCCGCACGGCTCCCGGCCGCCCCGTCTAGTGGTAGTGGCCCCCCAAGTGCGAGGCGGCGGCCACCGCGCCGAAGGGCCCGGGCGGGGGCTGCAAGCCGGGGCTGGGGTAGAGTGCCGCGGTGGCGGCGGCTGTGGCGGCGGGGCCCGGGCCCGGCCAGTAGGAGAAGCCGGCGGGCGCGACGCCGGCCGACGCGGCCATAAGGTTGAGTTTGGAGAGGCCGGGGAAGGGCAGCGGGGCGAGGCCAGCCGGCAGCTTGTAGAGCGCGCCGTCCTGGGCGGCGGCAGCGGCGGCGGCGGCGGCGGCGGCGGCGGCGTGGGCGTGCGCGGGCGGCGGCTGGCAGGCCTGGGCCAGACCCTGGAAGTCGAAGCGGTAGGCGTAGCGCTTGCCGTGCACCTTGCTCATGATGTTCTTGTCGTAGTAGTAGCGCAGCGCGCGGCTCAGCTTGTCGTAGTTCATGTTGGGCTTGCTCTTGCGCTCGCCCCAGCGCCGCGCCACCTCGTCTGGGTCCGTGAGCTTGAACTCGCCGTGGCCGCCCTCCCACGCGATGCAGCCGGCGTTGGCGCGGTCCGCCAGGAGCTCCAGCAGAAACTGCCAGAGCTGGATCTGCCCGCTGCCTGTGGGGAGGGGGCGGTCAGCCACGGGCGGGACCGGGGAGGCGCGGGGCGGGGAGGGGGGACAGGTGAGGCGACTGACCGACCCGGCCGGGTGGGAACCCGCGTCGGGTGAGGGAAAAAGCGCGCGTCGGGCAGGGCAGCTGGGCGCCGCTGCAGCGACTGGCCGGGGAGAGGCCGATCGGTCGAGCGGTTCTTAGCCTTTCCCGTGCTTTTGCACAATGGAAGCACGGCCCCCTCTTAGGAGGACGCAGCCCCCTCGGGCTCCTGGCTTTGTGAGAATTGGGCAGGAGGGCGAAGCACAGCCTCCTTGGCGTGGAGGTAGCGGCGCACCAGGGCACGCGGCTCTGGGAAGCCAGCAAGGGCCCAATACCCGCCCCTACTGCCACCTTGGCCCTGCGCCCTTATTCGGAGCGGAGAGGAGCCTACACGACCGCACAGGGTCGTCTGCGCAGGTGCTTAGACTGCCACATCCCAGCTGGACCATGTCCGCAAGTCCAGGGGGAAGAGGCCGGGGTGCAGGGGGACCAGCCCCGCCGCTAGACAAGGCCTAGCCCTCAAAGGCACACAGTTGGACCCGCCCCGCCTGAGGTGGAGAAGAGGTGGAGGCCGGCTTTCTTGCCGTACCAGTCAGACAGGAATGGGAGCAGTGGCCTCCAAAGCGTGCCAAGAGGGTCAGACTCTGAAGGCTCCTCACCCCCTCCAGGGTCGGGGGTGCAGAGCAACGCGCTGGCGTTACTGGGGTTCTGCCCTGTTTTTCGGACCAGCCGGGATTCCCGGCCTGGGAAGGTGTCACACTTTGGGAGCGTGATGCACAGCTCTTAGGAGAGGAGAGAAGACCTGGAAGCCGCTCGGCTTGGCTCCCTGCCTCCTACCATCTTTGGCCATCTCTGCGCTCTTTGGGCCGGGCCGTCCAGATTTCGGGATTTCTGGAAGGGGCAAGTAGGATTTTCCTGGATATTCGGGTGATGAGAGAGAGGGCTGCCCGATAATTCTCTCTCACTCCCCTGTTTTGGAGCCTCAGTCAGACAAGGGGAGAAAAATCTTGATAAAAAGACTTCCTCTCACTCTCTTTTAGGGGAGAGGAGGGAAAAAAGGATTTTCCTCGAAGTATTCTAATTATTGATTCAAATCAAGCCTGGGGGAGCCTCTCTTCCTTTCTCAACCACTTGCTCTGAACCCAGACGCTGCCCCTCACCATCATTTCAACCCCAATCCCTCCACACCAGCTCAGCCAGTAGCTGCCTGACTCCAGGTTGGGAGCTTTAGGGTCAGGAACACGGGAAGGTTAAGGGAAGGTTTGGGTTAAAATGTACAGCGGGCACCCACACAGACTGACATCAGAGGCTTGGAAACCCATTCTTGCTGGGAGTCAGTTCCCTTTTGGATAAAGCTGTTGCCAACGTTGTCATTGTGGTTACTGTAACTTGGTACTAGGTCTAGGGTACTGGGGGGTAGGGGTAGGCTGTGGGGAGGCTTTGCCTGGAGGACCAGCCAGGCTCAGAGACCAACAAGACAAAGCCAAGAGTAATTTAGTGACTTGCGAAGCCGGGTGGAGGAACCTGAGGATCAATGTCAATGGCCCAGCCCACTTGGCCCCCAGAGCCCTGCTGGCCTGGGCCATTGAGGCAGGTAGGTGCTGACCCAGTGCGAGTGGTGAGAAGGATTGGAGTGGCCAGGGAGTAATTCCCCTTGCCCAGAGTTGCCCTGGCCTTGTGGTCCTGCTGCCAAGAGGGGAAGGACACCAAGCACCTGGGTCCTGGCCCCTCACTGTAAAAAGGCCAAGGGCCAGGATCCTCTCCCTCTGCCCTGGTCTGCAGGTCCAGCTCTGGGACTCAGAATATACTGGAGTGGAGCCCAAGGCCAAGTGGATGCCTCCTCCCCTCAGCCTCCCCACAGTCACGCCTGGACCCTCCCTTCCCAGAGCTCCGCTGTGCACATCGCCTCCACCCTCTGGTCAGGTGGCGGTGGCGCCTGTCCTTCTGGGGTGGGTGCCCCGGCCTCCATCCGCTGTCCTCACCCCCACCCTCAACCCCCGTCCGCGGGCCAGCTCACCTTTCTGTACCGCTGGGCTCAGCGGCCCCCACCCCGGGCTCTTCCCTTCCTTGAAGAGACCGTCTCCGACGGGATCTGTAGCAGCAGGAAAAAACAGTCAGGAGGACCCGGGCGGAGGTTGTGGGCTTGACCGAAAGGGCTCCGGGCCAAGGCTCGGGGCGGGGGGGCGTGGGGGGTTGGTTCCTGGGTGCGAGGCTGGGGGCTCGAGCCGCCAGCCCCTCCTCCCCGAGCCTGGCCCGGGCGCGCGCCGCGCGGAGCCCCTCCATAACGCCCAAGTCAGGAAACGCGTCCAGGAAAAAGGAAATCCGCTTTCCGAACGGGCCGGCGGGAGCCTTATAAAGCTGAGCAGGGAGTGCGCCCGCGAAGCGGGAGCGCCCGGAGCCCATCGGAGAAGAGAGGAGGGCGCCTGGAAGGCTGGGCTGGTGGGAACGCTCGGAGCACCGAGGTGAGAAGCCACGAGGGCGCAGGGGCGACGCTCAGCTGACCACAGCTTCCCAATGCTGAACGCACACTGAGTCAGTCCCCTGCCACACCGAAGACCCCTGCCCCCCCTACCAGGCTCCCTCAGCCGCTGAGCTCACGCCCTCGGCCTCCCAGGTTCCCAATCTGCTCACTTCGAGTCCTTAGACCTCACACTAAAACCCCAAAGCTCTCTATCTGCCTTTAAGGTCCCCCAGTGCCCCTCGATTGCTCAGTCCTCCCAGCAATCCTAGTCTCTGGTCCCTTTCCCTTGGACCCCAGCAACCCCTTCCCATGCCCGAACCCAAACTTCCGGCCCCACGTCTTGGTGCCTCCAGCCCCCGGCTGGTCCCTGGTACCTGGCAGGTACATGTTGATCAGCAGGGGCTGGGAGGCGCCGCTCTGTCTCATCGCCGCCAGGGTCTGGGTGGTGGGAGGTGTGTGGGGGGGGATGAGAAAGGGGGGACGCGTCAGGCTTTGCGCTCCGGGGCACCGATCCCCGCCCGAGGCAACCGCGGGTGACAAGAAGACGGCGCGGGTCCGGGAGGGCCTGGCGGGAGGGGGCTGCCCGGGTGTGGCGGGGAATGGAGGGGGTCCTGGAGCGATGCTCCCAGCTAGCAGGCTGCCTGGAACCCTCCGGCCCCCCGCGCGGGCAGGGGCCGCAATTTCCGTTTTAATTAAAGCGCTGCTGCCTCGGCCCCCCGGGCCCCGCCCCCGCCCCTCTTATCGCCCCATCGCAATAAAGTCTCCAACGCGCCGCGCCGCAGCCAAGCGCACCCAGCAGCCCCCAGCGCCCCGCAACCCGGGAGACGCGCGGGGGATGGGCCTGGGCCTCCCGCTCTGATAGGGGTCGGGAGCGCGTTTCTTTTCCGCCTCCGTGACTCTCAGCAAACAGCGATGGGGCAGGGTACCCGGCCCCACCTCGGACCCCCGGGGCCACAGCCCCTCCTTCCACCCATTCCAGCCCCCATCAAGGCTCCACTCTCCTCCCCCCTTCCTCCCCCCACCCCCACCCGGGTTCCCGTCTCCAGGCTGCGTTATCTGCATCTTCACTTTTAAATTTCCGCTTCCCTCCCTCTCGCCTGTCGCTCCGCTCCCGGCCGGGCAGCAGTTGCTCGCTTTATCTCCGCCCCCACCTCCTCCCTGCGCCTTCTCCCTCCTCCACGGCTCCCACTCTCTGCTCTTCCCTAGAGACCCGATCTTCTTCCCTGTCTCCCTCTTGCTTTGGCCTGTTTCTCGCCTTTCCAGGGTTCCCAGGCCTCTGGGCCAGCGTTGTGTCGTCTCCCCACAACTTCTAGCAGGTTGCCCCTCCTCCCCCTTTTGTAGGTCTCTCCTTCCTCATCTACTCTCTTCAGTGCCATCCCCCCTTCCCGTCTCAATGTGCGCTCTCTCTGTCCTATCTCTCTCCTTCCCCTTCTTTTTTCATTCATTTGTTCCTCACTACTTTGGGTCATGCAGGAGGCTCATGAGCCCCTTTCCATTTCCCCCCAAAAGGGTTGCTCTTCCATCCTTCCCTATCCCCTGTCATCCCAGCCTATCATCCACCCTCTCAACTACTCCCATCCTGGTAATCCCTGAACCAGGCTGCAATTGGCACCTTGCTCTAGCAGGAGTAGAAGGCTTGAAACGGGGCTCTGGACTTATACGGCCTCCAACGCAGGGGAGGTGTGGAGGCTGAAATCCCTTCGAAAGACTCTCATTGTATATTAGCAAAGCTGATGTGGTTCCCAGGTGGCCTGAAGTCTCTGAGTACCTGTGGGGCTTCTTGGCTCAAGAGAGGCTAGCTAAGGAGGGATGCTAGCTGAAGATGAGGCTCTGGGCTTAGGAGCCCACCTGCAGGCATCCAGCACCTGGTGGCTACTGTCAGAATTGCTAATCTCGAGGCATTTCCTCCCACTGCTTGAGCCCAGGAGGTGAGGAGGCTGGGGACTTGATGGCACACAGATTGGAGTGGGCAAGTTTCCTGCAGGATCCGTGATCCTGGAGTGCCCAACTGACGATGGCTGGAAAGTCCAACTTGGGGGGTTCTTCAGGGCCCCTGTTCATTCCTCACTTGCTGTAACTGCTGGAGTATTCACCTTTCTGATGGAGGGTGCAAAAGTCAGAAGGAACAAAGGAGGAGTGAGGGAGGCAGAGTCCAGGGGGAACGAGGGGATCCCAGGACCCCAGGATCCTAAAGGAAGATGTGGATGAGGAATCTGGGGGGAACAAAGATGAGAGTTTAGGATGTTCCCTGGAGACCAAACCCAGGGGTTCACAGGAGGGGAGGGCCTTGGAGGTGGGGTTGAGGTCCTAATCCTTTTCCTTCATGCCTTCTTATTCCTTTCCCAGATGGAAACTGAGGAGCAGAAGGTCAGAGCTGAGAGTGGGGAGGCAGTGGAGTTTACTCAATGCTCTCAGCAGAAGGCTGAGACAGAAGGGAGAGGTGCTCAGAGTTGGAGGTCTATCCAGATATCCCAGCTCCGGACTGGAGAGGGATCAACAGCTCAGGCTCTGTGTCTCTGCCTCATTAAAGACTCAGGTGCTGAAGGGGTAGGTGAGCGCTGGAAAGAGCTTGAGAGGTGCCCCCCCTCACTGCCCCTGGGTCTTGGCTGTGCCAGAAAGGAGATGACCTCCTTCATCCCCTTTGGCCTTGGCTGAGTACAGCCAATGGACAAGTCCCAGCCAGCTTCTCCTCCATCCTCCTCCCACCTGGCTGGGTCTCAGTCCAACAGGGTTCTGCTGACCATCAGCCTACCTAGAATGGGAGAAGGTTGGAAAGGTGAAAACACTCCCAGCCTGGTCTTTGAGCCCCCTACTCTCTAGGTGCCAGTGTGGGATGCAGAGTTGGACCTCTAGGTCCAGGAAAACCTAGAAGGTTCCTGTTGACAAAGACTGCAGCAAATATTAGCTCTCTCAGCTCCCTAGTTGTACAGATGGGGACACTAAAACCTAGAGATGGGGAGTGTCCTATTCAAGTTCCCACTGCCATTCCTGCAGCCATCTTGCTGACTCTTCCCAGCAGCCACAGACCCTCCTAGAGTGAGGGCAGTTTAGCTGATGGTGGATATTAGATCTCCTTTTGCCCATTGCCTACCCTTCCAAAGCAGGAAGAGGGAAGAAGGGCTGCTGGGCTCTGAGGCTAGTTTGTCTGGGTTCTGGGTTCAACTCTGGTTCTCCTATTTTCTAGCTGCATGACTTTGGGGAAGTTAGTCTCTTCCTCTGTAAAATGGGGATTACAGTACCTATCATACAGAATTATGAGGCTTATATAACCCATGCTGAGCACTCAGACAGCCTTACATTTAGCTATTATTATTATTATTATCATCCTCCAAGGGGACAGTTAAGAGCCTGTGACCAGGCAGGAACTCCAGACTCTTTGGGGGCCCACAGAGGTGTGGAGTTCTGCTGAGGCCTGAGGCTTTTAGCCCCAGCTCAGGTCAGCCTTCCCTTAACAGCCTGAATTTGAGGTCAGGAGCCCTGTGTTCAAGTCCTGGTTTTGTCACCAGTAAATTGGATGACCTCATCAAGGCTTCTCCCTCTCAGCCCAGAATCTTTCTTGATTAGTGAAATGGATGAAGTATGGGAGGTGTTAAGAGAACCAAATGCAGCAGGCGCCTGGACTCTAGAACCCATCCATTTAAAAAGCAGAATTCATACTCTACCCAGAATTCTGTCCCTTGCTCCCCCGACTCTACCCTGGGATCCATGGGGGGTGGGCAGTGCAGGGGAATGAGGGCCCTACTTTGACTGCCCCGGTGCTTTTCCATAGCACCACAGGCATTTTCAGTGGTTTCTCCTTGAATCCTCACAACCCTGTGAGACAGACAAGGCAGGGATCAGTAGCTCCACTTCACAAGTGAGGGAATAGAGGTTCAAGGGTACTATATGATTGGATCCCAGATGTTCTGACTCCCGGTCCAGGGCTCTTCCCAAGGGAGCAGATGCCTGACTGCACAAGTGGGCCCTTGGGAATGGCTCAGGTCCAAGTCTAACTGTTCTCCAACATTGCCCTACCTCCTCTGGGCTCAGGCGATGATCTGGGCCACTCCTCCCCATTGATAGGTCCACTAGGGGCTTGAAAACACAAACATCCCTGAATGACAGAATGAGGGGAGTCCCAAGGGCCTTGAGGGCCCTGCCTATGTGGGATTGAGAGTATCATTAACTGGGCCAAATAGGGAACTGGGTAGAAACTGCATTGGTGCCAGGGGCTGCTACCACTCAGCCCCAACATGGCTGTGGGCTTCTGCCACCTGCCCCAGAACCCAGGCTCACTGTGGTCAGTGGCTGAGGGGTGGCCTCTCCAGCTCACCAATCCTCTGAAGAGAGGGGAGGGAGAGGAAGAATGAAGAGAGGGTTCTTTGGAAGAGCTGAGAGGAAGGGTATGAAAATGCTTTGTCTAAGCTGGAGCTCGATATCATGAAGGGATTGTTATTATTCAGACAAAGGGCCTGGGGGCTCCACTAAGAGAGAGAAAGTCTCCCCTTTAGAAAGCCCTGGGAGGCAGTGGGACCTCCCACTCATTTCTCCTCCTACAGCCTTGCAGGGACTCTATAAACCTGGGAAAAGGGTGCAGGCTTTGCTCAGTTGGATATCGAGCCAGGGTAAAGAGAAAGCCTGGAAATGCCCTGGGGGTTAGGGAGGAACCCAACTGAGCTCTGCATAGAATTAAGGAGGTCCTGCCATAGGAGCATGCTGGTGCCTGGCCCACGTGGTTGAAATTCAGCTATGAGCCCCTGCTGTAGGGCTGTGTGCACCCAAACCAGAAGATGGCAAAGGCACCATGTGTGTGCTATGGTACACCTGACCCAAGCTGATGGGCCTTTACCAAGGAGAGGTGTGGGAGTGGTTGTATTTAACAGGATCCCCAAGATTCTTGCCAGCAGTTTTCTCAGCCTTATCAGGGTCTAGCCCCATACATCATAAGCCAGTTTATGCTCCATAGTCAAGAATCCTGAAGCCTGAGAGGAGGGTCAGGTTGGCAGGGAAAGACCTTAAGAAAGATTAAGATGAAGATCACAAAGCAAGACCACAAGAAAGAGGCAAGAGGGGCAGGCAGGTTCAGGAGCCTTTATTGAGGGTCCTCAGGGGAGGTGTCAGGGCTGTGGAGCTTAGTGCTGGACTCTTCGAATGGACTGCAGCAGCCCGGTGTGGGCCTGCGTGCCAAATTCACTGTAGGTACGGAACTCCCCACTGTGCCGGTCCCGCTCCAATACATACTGGTAGCCCCGGTAGCCTGGGTACTGGTAGGCCACCCACCTAGGCCAGTGAGAGCACAAGGGTGGTAAGCAGGCTCAGCCCCCACCCCCACCAATGTCTCCCATTAGTAGCCCTCCTTTCTCAGCCCCCAACCCCCCAGCTCCAAAACCATTGCTTCAATTTTCCCTACATGGATCTCTCTCTGCCCGGCCCACTGCTCCAAGTCTTCTTAACATGGTTCTCCCCTCATCCCCTATTCCCATCCTCCATTGCCTCCTCATCTGTCTTTTTAAAAATCTCTTCCTCTCCCCCCACATTGGCTCCCTGACTCCTATCTCCTACTACATGCCCCCCACAGTCTGTCTCCATCATCTCACTTCCCCCAGTCCCCAACATCTCTTTACCATGTCTCTTAGCACCCCATCACCTTTCCCAACCCCCCTCCATGGTGCCCATTGCCTCCCTTCTCTTCTCGTCTCCCTTGTTCCAGTCGCAGGACTCACGCTCCAGAGCTGACTTTGAGGGAACCCACATCCTTGCTGGCCCAACCCATGGAGGGCAGGGATGGGTAGTCATCGCTGAGTTCAAACTTGCTGCCCTGGAAGTTCTCTCTCTCAAACAGTGTCACACGGCTGTCACTGTGATTCTGGAAGGTGAGGGTGGACAGGTCAGGCCCTCCAAAGATTTTCCCCACCTCGCCTCCCAACACAGCTGCGCAGACACTTTGGCTCCACGGACATTCCCAGAGATCACTCCGTCAGGTCCATAGCAGTCTGGGAAGCTGGGATGCTCAGAAGTCCCCAGTCTAGTCCCTTCTATGGCTTTGGGTGGAGGTGGTGAGACTGAGGGTTTCCCAGAGACCTTTCCAGGTCAGGGCGAGAGGGCATCTTGTAATATGGACCTATTTGCAGAAGGAAAATAAGAGATCCTGAGAGAAATTTGGCCCATTAACCAAGACAGTTTTCCTAAAGGTCTCAATGACTACTCAATCCCCTGCCCAGCACCTTGGGTACAGCCTCTCACAGGATTAGGCCCAGCTAAGGGACGCCAGCTGACAGAGCCAGAATAGACAGGCCAGGGCATCAGAGTTGGTTGGGTCTTGCCTTCCATAGCCCTACAGCCTTCCCCTCCTGGAATGGAGAAGCTAGGCTGAATCAGCATTTGCTCTTTGCCCTCTACCTCTCAGCCGCAGGCCTCAACAGTAGGGTACTTAAGTCAGCACAAGTGAGAAGTGAGAGCCTCACCTCCAGTGACTCATTTGATTCATTGCCAACCCTTCCCCCACATACACACACACAGAGACTGACCCCTTTTCACCAATGATCTCTGAATCGAGTTCTAGTTTCATCTTCATGTTAACACTTGCGTCTGAGAGCAAGACACTTTGCCCTTCTGAGCCCCATTTCCACAGCTGTATATGAGGCTAACAGCAGCCACCCCAACCTTGCAGGACTGTGTGATGACAGAAGCACTCTCTTACAGGTGTGGGGGACACAAATTGAGGAACAGTAGGTGCTCAAGACTGGCCCCGTCTCGGTGCTGTCCGTGGTGCTGATTTTGGGCACCTGACTTAGGCCCACTTTCTGAACTTTTGGAGACTCTTCTGGTTCTGGGAAGTAATGCCACTACCACCCATCTAGGAATTGTATTTACACATCTCCATACAGTGACTGGACAGCTTTTCTGAGGCACCATGGTGGGGTCAGGGCCTGGAGCTAGGAGCTAGGAGGCAGAGGGGCAAGGGGAGGGCTGTGCTTACCGCGCAGAGCACTGGCCGGAAAGAGAGCAGCTGGTCACTGTGGTGGCCACCACTGCCGCTCCAGGCGCTCCAGCAAGGATAGTCACCCTTCTCCAGAATGAACTGCTGTCCCTGGAAGTCGGGGTACTCAAAGGCCACCCAACTGGGGAAAGATAAAGGAAGCTGGGAGGCATCTGCTCCAGCCTCACTCCTTCCTCCCCACCCTCATCCTCATTGTGCTCGAAAAGACTGAAACTAATCTTTTTCTCCAACCCCAGGCCCTTACCCTGACATACACAGCTCACAGCAATCTGGCCCCCTCTAGAAGCTAAAGACACTAAACCACCTGCTATCCAGGGTTTGAGGGACCCAAGCTTCCAGCTTAGGCTCCCCAGGTTGGAAGGAATTTTCCAGCTTCTGAAGATCACCTAATCAAGGGTTCCTAACTCAAGGATTTAGGTGCCAGCAAAGGTAGGTGTAGGAATCCCCCAAACCTGCAGTAGCGATCTGTGATAACAACAACCTGCAAAAGTCGGGGGCCTCAGCTCTCCTGAGGGCCCCAGGCTCTCAGAGAACAGGGTGGAGCGAGAGGAAGGGATTTGGCTTCTTTTATTATACCAAGCGCAGAGCCATCTAACTCTGCACAGAGAAAAACTCTGGGGAGGAAATAACTACACTGGGAGCCGCTTCAGGGTTCAGGCTGGTCCCATGGGGCGCCCACAAAGGGTTGCCTCTCGCCTATATCCCTTTAGTTCACATGGTTTGTCTTGTGGCGCACGGGGAGTTCTGGGGAGGCCAAGGGGTTCCCCATGTGGATCGGTCTCTCTCAGGCAGGACTAACAGTCTGGGAAACGGAGGGTCGAGAGCTGAGGTCCCAGGCTTAGGCCAGGGGAGCCCCGCGCGTCCCAACCCAGCCCGGCCGCTCCTGGACCATCACTCACGCGCCATTTTCCACCTTGACAGAGCGCACCCTGCGCAGGCCTCCGCGCTCGGCGATGTTCGCGCAGTCGCTCAGCAGCCGGCAGCGGCGGCCCTGGAAGTCCTCCTCGTCCCAGAGCGTGAGGCTGGCGGGCGCTGGGCCCGGCGCGGGGGCGCTGCTCATGCTGCTGCGGGCGAGAAGGGCGGGACCAGAAGTTTAGCGTCCGACTGCCCCCCTCCGGGGCCCAGGCCCTCCCAACCCAGGCCGGGGGTGAAGAATTCCGGGCCGCACCGGGCTGCTAGCTGCTCTCCCTCACCTCGCCCTCCCCCGCCCCGGAGAGACCCTGCCCCAGCCCCGAGTATTCACCGGGTGGGGTGAGGGCTGGACTGACGGAAAATGGAGAGGCTGCGCGCGGGCCCGGCGGCGTGTGGGGCTTTATACTGGGCCTCGCCCCCCTCCCCGCATTCTCTCCCGCTGCGGTGGGGGAGCTGAGTCAGCGGGCAGGCTGCGGTCAGTTCTCGTGTCCTCTGGGGGAGCCCAGGCCTTTCCCGCAGCCTCCAATCTGGCCCCAGCCCTCGGGGATCACAATAGAAAGTGCTGAGGCACACGTCCCGCGCCCGCCACAGCTGAGGCTGACTCCGCTTTTTCTTTTCTGGGGGACTGAGCCAAGCAAGGCGCACCCGACCTCTGGGCAGAACGCGCCCTCCCTGGCCCAGACCTTTAGTGATGGAGGTACCAGGCCACTCTGGGGCCACCCGGCTAAGACCGCGAATTCTTGACTTGAGTCTCGGGAGTTCTTCCCAACGTCTAAACTCCACCTCCTCCTTAGGCCTACGTCGAGGCCTCTCTTTCGAGCGACACTGGACGGAGTCAGACGCGGTTCTCCGCAAGCGACTTTCCTCACACCCCTCAGTCCTCTTTCCCACTGTGGCTCCTTTCCTCCCAAGCTTGAATTCCCAGACCCGGCTCGGCGCTCCGGAATTTTTCTTGCGCGAAGGGGCCAAGACTCACCGCGAGGCGGCGCTGAGCTCAGGCAGCATAAACCGCCCTAGGGAGGGCGTGGATTTAGGAAGCGCTTAGAAATAATAGTAACTAAGGGAGTGGCTCACTGTGGTAGGTGGAATATTTCAACCTCAGCGCTACGCTCCCAGTCGCCAGACAGAGCTCCAGGGTCTGGTCGGGACCTGAAGGTCCTAGGCTCTTGCCCTCAATCCCAGTGCCCTGTGTGGTGGGGAGAAGGGTGGAGAGTGGGGGAAGGAGAGGAGGAGGAGGAAGAAAGGCTTGGGACCCCCAAGGGAAGCTGCAGGGAGGACATTTCCTCCCAGTTCACAGCCGAATTTCCTAATCATCATAGCTGTCAATAAGGCACAAGGACTTCTGGCAAAATTGTGAGCTTTCCTTAACGGAGGGGCTATTTCAGCGGAAGTGGAGGGGAGAGTGAGAAGGAAGCTACTGTTTTGTTGTAGGTGCTCAATACGAGTCCAGTGAGGGTAGGCGTGGACATATAGACGTGGAAACTGAGGCACCAGGGGGCACAGGGCCTCCTCCACATTCCCACGGCTCTTACCACTCAACATCCTGTGACTAAAAGGACTCAGGCCAGATGCAGCCGCCCCAGCTCCTGGCAGTCTACCATGCTGGTCAGCCATCCTTTCTCCCAACTGCCAAGTTCATTCCCACCTCAGAGCCTCCCATTACCTGGGGTGTCTTAGTCACAAGATCTTGGCAAGCTTTCTCGTTTGCTATCTCCTAGGTGATGCTGTTCCTGGTATTTACTGTTCATCATATCACCTTGTTTTCTTTAGGGTTTATCACTCTCTAAAGTTGTCTTCTTCATCTTTTGTTTAGGAGTGTTTGTGGGTGCACTGACTGTCTCCCTTACTAGAGTGTAAGCTCCATTTAAAGGGGCAGGGGTTATATCAGTCTTGTTCTTTGTTATCCTCAAACCCAGCACAGTACTGGACACAGAGTAGGTGCTCAATAAAACTTGAGTGAGGGAACAAGCTGGTCAGGCTGGGCCAAATGTCCATGGAGGAAGGGGTATTGAGGAAATTCCCCAGTGAGAGCGCAAGGGTATTTGCCCACTCTACCCCCCTCCCCATCCCCAAAATTCTGGAGTGCTGAGAACAAGCGCTGGTATCCACTGAAACCTCCCTTAGGTCTCTCTTTTTTACTGGTGAGGAATTACTATTGAGGATCATAAGGTATGTGAAGGTGAATGCCAAGAGTAAAGCGCCCTAAAACAGGAGGAGTAAAGTCCAAGTTAGGAAAGTTTGCGTCACAAGGACGACCACAGCCAGGCTTGACTGGAGATGGAGTCGGAAGCACGCCCAGTCCCCGGATTCCCTACCCCAGAGGGGGTTTGGAGAAACACAAATAGGGTATAATTTCCCCCAAATCCATAAGGGAGGAATACAGACTGTGGAGAGAGGCCAGAGGCCCTCCTGGATTCTTCGTGTCCTGGCCCTTGCACTTGGTCTCACAAGTCGGGACTACGGACGTGGCGGGAGGTGAGGACCGAATCTCTCCTTCCCTCCCTCTCCCTCCCTCCTCTTCCTCTATCGGGCAATTCTGGATGCGGCCGCCAGGGGGCGCGAGCGGGCCGCGCTGGGTGGGAAGCCGGGAAGGTGGGGTGGGGTGGAAGGGGGAGTTGGTGGGAGGCTGAGGGCCGAGGGGCGGTGCGCGCGGGTGGCGAGTGCGTCAGCCTGTGCGTCTGCGCTGGTCGGTGACGCGGGCGCCCGGTGTTAGCCTCGAGGGTGCGCGGATGTCTGTCAGAGGACGGACGCTACGTCTGCGGGAGCTGGGGCTGGGGGCCTGGGCATGGCCCTGAGATCAGGGTTCCACCTGATGGTCAGTTTCTGATCCAGCCGTCGGCCAGGGGTGTGTGTGTGTGTGTGTGTGTGTGTGTGTGTGTCCAGGGGTGTGTGTGTGTGTGTGTGTGTGTGTGTGTGTGTGTGTGTGTCCAGGGGTGTGTGTGTGTGTCCAGGGGTGTGTGTGTGTGTGTGTGTGTCCAGGGAAGTAGTGGGGAGGTAATAATAGCTGAGATCCAAATTAGAATTAGGAGTCCAGCTGGGATTTGGGGTGGAGACCCTTCGTGTGAGAAAGGTTTCCTTTCTAGTCCTAAATCCTGAGCTTGGCTCTGCTCTAAGAAGGTGTGAGGCACTAGCCAGCCTCTTCCCTCCTGTGTACCTCAGTTTCCTCATCAGAAAAATGGTGTGTGGGGCCCCCAGTCCATGGCCTTTAGTTCTATAGCTGTCTGTGACCAGCTCTCTCAGAAATGGGCACACCCACCAAGACCACCAATAGCCAGTTGCCTAGACCTCTCTCAGGGTCCCCACATCCCCCAGACCTTCCCCCCACCACCCCCCCGCTCTGGGTTTCAAAGTCATGGAGAAAGGGAAGAATGAGCCGCTGAAGGAGAAGGGGCTGTCAGGCGGCCCTGCCTGGTGTGCTAGAATTGGACTCTGGGATCCTTGTCCCTTTCTCGTGCTATGGACCCCATCCCAGCCTCCTTTCTCCACGAGGCTGATCCAGCTCCAGCCCCCCAGCTTCCCCCCACCCACTCCCCTCCTAGCCCCCTTTTCCCCCCCAGCAGCTGGTCCTGTTTGTTTTCCCTGATCGGTTGCACTCAGAGCTTCCTGAAGGATGGATGCACAGGTGGCTTTGTTTGCCAGCTCAGCACCCTCACCCCCACCTCCTCCCCATCCACAGCCTCAGCCTTTGGGCGTGGAGGGGGAAGTTAGGCAAAAAAGAAAAAAAAAATAGTGTCCCCAGATCTACACCTCCAGGAGACCTCAAGACCTCATAGGGATCTCATCACCCTCAAAGAACTCCCCATCCCCAGCCCACCCTCTCCAGTCCTTCATCTTATATGGGGACTTTTCCTCCCAACCATAGAGAAATCTTCAGGACCACCCTCCCCACGATTCTACCAAGACACAAATCCCACAAGGTACCTTAAGATCCCACAGAGAAACCCTCAGACTCAATCCTGTGTTCTCAGCACCTGCGACCCTCAGATCCCACTCAGAGCCCTATCCCATCCAGGGACATACAGATCTGATAAAGAACCCCTCAACCTGATCCTGGGCTGCCACCCAGGTCTCTATCCCATATAAAGGCCCTGAGAATCCCCAGAGACATCTCCCTCAGAGCCCCATCCCTGAACAGCCCCCATCTCAGTATTGCTGGGCAGCTTAGAATCGCCCAGTAGCCAATGTCTTCTCCTCAAGTTGGCCCGCTCCCATCCCTTACCCCTCATTTCACTGGGAAATCAGCCACTGCTTCGGTGCCTGAAGATGCAAATTCTGTGACTAGTGCCCTCCCCCTCCCCTGGTCCCCTCCCCTGGTCCCCTCCCCAGCCTCTCCTTTGCAGCCCTGCTCTTCCACCCCCAGCCCCCACCCCACGTCTGGAGCCAGGAACAGGCAGATGAGCACCTTCCCTGGGGCTGTGAGGTCTGGTCTCCTGGGAGACAGAGATAACTGAGTGAGAAATCAGCTCAGTTCAGGCAGGGTCCAACAGCTGGCCCAAAAGAGGGGGGTCCTGAGGGGGTGGGAGCCCCACCCACACACCCGTTGTTCTTCCCTGCTAGAAAGGGAGCCCCTCTTCTCTGCCCCTCAGTGGGGACGTGGAGCTAGCTACCATCCAGGGAGATGGGCGGCAGCTTCCAGCACCGCCCACTCCCCAGGCACAAAGCCATGGGGCTCACACAGGGCAGCAGGGAGAGGGCATGCGTGCACACGCATTCACGCAGTTCCAGGCACACAGACAGATCCCACCCGCATCATGGGTGAGCACTCTCCAGGATTCAATAGACCCCCAAAGTCACACTCATTTATGGGCAGACACTTGTTCACTCACTTGTTTCTCAGACATTTAATAAAATGTACCATGTGTCCCTCTGTGCTGGGAGTCGGAGTCACACACAAGTGTGCCCTTGTGACTTACACTTGCACCTATCCCATTCCACCGTCACCGAGAGAAGGAGAGAAGGCCCTTCAGTCACCTGCCCACGATCAAACAGACGCCGGAGGGTTAAGAGTGCTCTGGCGTCTTGCACTGCTGCCTGGGGTCACATCCAAGCTCCACTGCTTATCACTTGCACTCTACTCCTCAGTTTTTCCCTCTGTAAAATGGGAACCATAGTCTTAAAAGCTGTTCTCAAGATGTAAGAACATGTAAAAACAGAACCGGCCTGCAGTATGTACACAATAAATGTTAGCTGTTATTGCCACCGTGGTTGTGGTTATGACTGGCTTTGCTGCATGGTTTCCTTTCCCCCATACCCCCAGGCCTGGCTGGGATGGAGATTGGGGTCAGGGCAGCAAGCATAGCTCTGGGATCTGCATGCCCCTTCCCACATTGGTCTTGTGGAAGCCCCCTAGCACTCAGGATGGGGAGCCTTCCTGCCTCACCGCATTCAAGCCCCTCTGCTCCTGATCTCAGTTTGGGAGGGTTGGGAGGGTCAGAGGGGACTTTCTCAATTTCCTTTCCTCTGCCCTTCTGGAAAAAGCACTTGGGAGTGGAATTGGAGACCTGACTTCTGGTCCCTGTGCTTTTCTGACTCCATATGTGCCCTTGGGCAGGTCACTCCCTCTCTTGAGGCCCCAGTTTTGTACCAACTGCTGATCAGGGAGGGGCCTCCCAGCCCTGACTGCTGGGATCCTGTGATGCCTCAGGAAAGCTCACTCCCCTCCCCACCCAGCCTCTGCACACACCGGCCCCACCCCCCAGCCAGAGTGAGGGGGCGAGTTGCCAAGGTCGCCATGGGGACTAATCTCTAAGAAGGTCAGTGAGGTTCTGGTCCTACCTTGGTCGGATGGGGATTAGCACCTGGTTATGAACCCCCCCACACACACTGGTGCCTCCACTCCCAGGTGCCCTGAGTCTCACGTAGACCCTGGGCAGAGGTTCCAAGGCTGGGCCACAACCAGTAGGTGGGTAGGGGTCAGGTCGGCTGCCAAAGCTGTCTCTATAGCTGTGGACAGGAGAGAAAAGGACAGAGATGGGCTCAGACCCATGCCCGTCACTGCTCAGTGTCCAGCGGGGCCTGAGTCTTGACCCTCTTTGTCTTTTGCCCTTTAATGGGGAGATGGGTCTCCCAAGAGAAGGGTTATCAGCCCTACTCCCTGGCTGTAGAGGCCACCTCTCTCTCTCCTCTCTTGGGGGTAATTTCCCCCAATGTGGGGATGGAGGCTGTTCTCACTTGGTGGACCCCTACCTCCACACACACCATGCCTTCCACCTCCGGTTTCCCTGACCTTTGACCTGGCATCTCCACATCTCTCTGTCTCTCAGAATTGTACGTCTCTGGTTATGTCTGGTTGCCTCTGTTCTTCTCTGGTTTCTCTCTGGTTGTCTCTGCCCTCTCCCTAGCTCTGGCTTTCACGGGGGATTGGGGAGGGCTGCAGCCTCTCCAGGTCCTGAAATCTCCCCTGGGTCTCCCATCCCTCTGGGCTGCATCCGCTGTCTTTCTGCCCCGCTTGTGTTTTCTGCTCTCCTTCTCCCCTCCCCATTTCTCCTCCGTGCTCTCCCAGTCCCGCGGCTGCCCGCACTCCAACTGCTCAGTCCCTCCCCCCCCCCCGCCCCCCCTTCCTCCACTACCTGTCCCCTCCCCCGCCTGGGGTGCTGACAGGGATGACAGGAAGCAGGCTCCGGCTGGGAGCAGGAAGGGGGAGGGGTAAGGGGGCTGCTCGAACACCAGCTGCTGAGCACCCCCCCTCCCCAAGCCCCGCACCTGCAGGCCAGCCTGGCGCCTGGAGTCTCCACCCCTGGCCGGGCAGGGAGGAGGAACCTGGACGAGAGGCCTGATTTCTGGCCTCGGTCAGGAAATGCGGGTCTTGGGGATAGGGGGTGGAGGTCTGGGGAATTTAGGCCCCTGGGTAGGGGGGAGGCAGTGGCTCTGTCACAAGAGCAGACCCAGTCCACTGGCGGCCTCATTCTTCCCAACCCCCCCTACCCCAATGACTGTGTGTGTGGAAGAGGGTAATTTCAGGGGGAGCTCTCTTCATTGTGCAACCCCAAATCTGAAATCCCAGCCCGAGGTGGGGAGCTCTAGCCCCCTTCCATGATTAGGGAGGGAAGAGGAAGCCCTCACAGACCCAGGAAAGATGTGCCGGGGCCAGGCCCGGCCCCTGACAGGCAAATCATGGGGCCAGGCAAGGAGCAGAGGGCTGGGCCCAGCACAGAAGTCTGGTCAGGGAGGGCAGGATGGGGGCTGCACACACCCCAGCCCAGCCTGGGGACCCATAGATGCCTCCCTCCCCAGGGCTGCTGCAGTCCACCCCCTCCCAGAACTGCCTGGAATCTGTCAGAGCCATCTCGTCCCCTCCCCCTCCCTTTTCTCTGCATAGAGGACTCAGCAGATCCCACGGGGCCTGCGGGTAGTTGGGTGGGGATGGGGGGGAGGGGGCAGGGGACAGGTAGAAGGGACAAGACAGCACCTCCAGGAACATCCAAAATGGCGCTGGAAGGGACCAGTGACTCCTGACCCTCGTTCGTTCTCTCTCTCTCTCTCTCTCTCTCTCCTGGGGGGATGGGAGAGGGGACTACATCTGCCTGGGTGTGCGGTGGTATAGTCCATAGCCCATGATGCTTCCTCACTCTAAGGGGAAACTGTAGCTCCTTACTACTGAGGCTTCTCTCCGCTTCGGACCTACAACAAGCCCCTCTCTCTGGGGCTAGACCAGCACCACCATCAATTTTGGGGAGGAGGAATGGAGGACACCCCAGGTCAAAGGACAGAGACTGGGCTAAGGGCTCAGACTGACCTCAGGCTGTGTGTGGAACTCTCAGTTCTAGACTCTCCAGGAGGGAGGCCAGGGTCTAGGGCAATCTCCACTCCCTCCCCCATGTCAGACCTTAGCACTTGGAATCACTGCAGAAGGGGCCAGTCTGTCTCAGGTTTGGGTGGTGGCTAATAATCCATGGGCTCCTGCCTAGGAAGAAGGCCATTCACACCCACCCTCACCCCACCTGTAGCTGCATGAAACAGGAGGCCTTGGGATTATGGAGTTTGGGAAAGGTGGTGAGCTGCAGTCCCTGGGGACCCCATCTGGCAAGGGCTACCGGACCCCATGTTTGTCCTTTTCAATCAGTCTGTCTGTCTCACACATGGGAAGACTGAGAGGGGCCAGGGAGATGGCAGGGAGTGAACCCTCAGGATGTCAGCACCAAACAGATCCAGAGAAGCACACTTGATCTTCATCTGGCTCTAACTCTCCCAACCCAGCTTTTCCACCCCCCCACTCCCCCGCTACTGCTCCAACCTCTTGAGGGCCTCCAACTTCCCAGGTCAGGTGGCTCAGAATTATTGCTGGAAGCCCAGAAACCAGGATCTGGGGACTGGTGAGGTGCTCGCAGCAGGCCAGACCAATCCCTCTCATTGAGCAAAGAGGAAAACCCGAGGAGAGGCTGGGAAATGACTTGCCCAAGGCCACAGAAGTCGCTGGGACAGAGCCGGACTAGAAGCTGGGTTTCCACTTCCAGAGGGCTCCTGTTTCTGCCACAGCCCCTTATGCCACCCGGTGGAGCCTGTTCGGCCGGCCCATACTACCCGGAATCAAGCCGGGCAGCCCTGGAGTTGCGGGCAGGACAAGGCAGGGCGGGCGGGGCCGGATGGGAGCCGGATCTCCCCTGGGAGCAGCGCACAGCCTCTCCGTCCCCGTACGGCGGCGGCGGCGGCAGGTGCCTGCGTGGCGGTCGAGCCCGGCCCCCGGGCGGGTGCTGAGAGGCCACCCCTGCCTCACGCGAGCCGAACGAACAAAACGCTCAGGTCCGGTTTGTGCGAGGGGCTCGTCGCGGGGCGGGAGCGGAGGGCCAGGGGGCCTGGCTGTGGCCCTGGGCGATCTCCTGGTCCTGGTCTTCTGCGAGCGCCGTGCCGCACAGCGCGCCGCTAGCCGCCGCCCTCACCTGCGCGCATCTGCGGCTGACACGTCGCCCGCCCAGGCGGCCACCGCAGGTGCGCACCTGGCCCGCCCCTCCCTTCTTCCCTTCCTGGCCACCCTTCACCTGGCTGGGCTCTGCTTGGCTTGGTCCCCAGCCCACTCCCCGGAGCTTGTGCAGGAGCCTGGGCTCAGCGCGCTCTTATACTGCCTGCTCAGTCCCCGCCCCTACACACACACACACATACATACACACACACACACTCACACCTGTCCGGGCGCCAGTTTGCTCGGAGCAAATATTGACTCAGAGGAGGCGGAGCGCCCCCACCCCCTCCCCGCCCCCGCCTGGGTTCTGGGGCCGGAGCTCTTCCGAGGCCTTGGCTGCGGCGGCAGGGGGGGGGGCTGTCGGGGACCTGGGCGCCTCTGGAACAACACCAGATGTCACTTTTCCACCCACCTGCCTGGAGGGGGGTGGAGTTGCAGAAGACAGAGGCTGCCGGGAGGAGGTTAGGGGGAGCGGGAGGTGGGTATCCTAGGGAAGGCCGGACATCACCTGGGCTGGGGATTCAGGTTCACGATGGGAGTCGCTTAGTAGGGCCTGTGGCCCGCTGTCTAGCTGTGACCTCCACCCGCAACCCAGAGTGTAGCTCTTAGCCCTCCGCGACGTGCCTCGGTTTCCCTTTCTTCTCAACCTCTCAGCACAGTCCCGGGAGCCCGACACATGCAGAGAAAAGGCTGGCGATGCAGGGACCGAGCCTCGGAGCAGGCGCAACGGGGAAAGGGGAGGGGTGGTCACCTCGCCCTGCAGCCACCTGCTGCGCCGATAAGGCCTGGCGCTCAGTTCCTGTCCCCCAGGCAATGCTGGGGCAAAGGCCAGTTAGGCCCCGCCGGAAGCGCCCTCCACTGGCCAAACCAGGTCCAGCGCCGGGCAGCGAGCAGCCGGAACTCTGGCCCAGCTGCGCTGTGGAGGGGAGAGAAGCAACCTCCCAGCACCCAAGGCTGCAACGAGTCGCTGCAGTCCACCTCGGCCGCTCCAACCATCTGTCCCTCCCAGAGCGCGCTCGAGAATTCCTCCTACGTCGGGGAAATAAAGTCAAGGCAGATACAGAAGGCTAGATGCTTTAGTGGTGGGGCGGTGGAGAGGGGGGCCCTGAGGGCAGCAAGTCGGAGGGGCTGGACTGTGGCATCCTCAAAGAGTCGGTAGGGGGCCGCGCCACCAGGCAGGGCACCTCGGCATGCTGCAGCCCGAGGGGCGCCGCCGAAAGCAAGTCGGGAGTCTCAATCCTGGAAGACAGAAAGCCCCAGGGAGAGGTTGGAGAGAGACTTCGAGCCAAGTCTGCCCGCCCCTGCCGCCCCTCGCGCCCCTCCGGCGCAGTCGGCGTCCCCACCTGGAAACGCTGAGCGGCGGCTGGGCGATGACGCGCGGCCGCGAGGTGAGAACCACCTCCCCGCGGCTCGCCTCCACCAGGATGTTCTGGATCATGTTCTCCAGCAGCGCCTCCTGCAGGTTGGCGAACGCCGGGAGCCTGCAGGGGGTGGGGTGTGTGGTGGGGGTGGAGGATGCGGATGTCAGCACCGCCATCGACTGCGCTCGCCTTCTCCGCGGGCCTCTTGCTGCTGTACACTGTGTGCCCTGGGCTATATCTCCGCGGGTTCTCATTCCACCCCCCGCCCTCCCAGCACTATAAGGCATCCTTGTTCCAATTTTACAGACGCTCAAATTGTGGCTTAAAGGCACCAAGTTGCCAAACGTCCTGCTGCTGGAACAAGTGGTGGGACCAGAGTCCAGGCAACTGTAGGTCCCATCTCAGCGCCAGGTGTGGGGAGGAGGCATCAAGCTGTGAGAGGGCCCCAAGGGACTGGCTGGGGCCTAAAGAATCCCAACATGGACAGGGAGGGCCACAGAGCAGCCCCGGGCAAAGGCCCTCCGGGAAGCGGTGGCACTTCTCTCCTGGCTCTAGAAATCCACTGAACGACCCCCTGAAAGTGGTGTGCTAGAAAATGTTAACAGCCAGGTCTTGGAGGGACAGACTAAAGCTCAGAAGGCCTTAAGCCACCAGCGGGATGTCAGTGAACGCGGAGCTGGGAAGAGCCTTACACCCAGCCAGAGGCTGGCCCCAGCACCCCACTGCCTCCTGGGATCCTTCTGCACACCCTGCCGTGCGAACCCTCATCTGGGTCTGGCTGCTCACCGGCTGGTGGTCTCCTTCTCATCCTGTTCTTGCTCCTCTTTCACCATGACCTTCAGCTGCTGCTGCCACTGACATTTCAGGGACTCCTGGGCCGTGGGCTGCAGTGTGGGCTCAGTCCCCATCCAGGGCACCTTCTCTTCCTTCTCCCCCCGCTCCTCCTCCTCCTGCTCCTCCTCTTCCATCTCCTCCTCTTCCTCCTCTTCCTCCTCCAGCTCCTCCTCTTCCTCTTCGCTCTTCTCCTCCGCTTCCCCCATTTTCTTCTCCAGCCTCAGTTTGTCGTCCTCAGACTCCTTGTCTCTGCTGCCCTCCCAGCTGCTGGCGGATGGAGACAGGACTGGTGCTAACTGCAGGGTGTTGTTCTGGGCCGTGAACTTGGCTGACTGCTCATTCCAGAACTGGCAGAAGTAAGGCATCTTCTCCACCAGGCTTTGGTTCACGGCCTCATGGAAGACCTTGTCTTCTAGCAGACCCCTGCATGGCAAGGAGGAGGAGGCCCTTGCCAAGAGGACTTGCGAGGGGGCTTTGCAACCCCTGTGGGGCTCTGGCTCCAGAGTTCCTCAAGGGGCAGTTCTGACTTCGACGTCTACAAATGGGTGCTGGATGTGGGAGGCCAGCCCTTAAGTCAGTTGCCCCGCCCACCCGTCCTTTGGAGGAAGGCTTCTCTGGGCTCCGTGGGTTCTTAAGAGGCAGAGCCAGGAGGTCAGAGTTACACAGATAAGGGACAGGAACCCCGGGGGAAACAGTGAACTGGCTCAGACCTTATCTACTAGCCCTGGACAGGACAAAACTCAGGATCCAGCCCTGAGGATCCTTCCAGCAAGCTCCATTAGAGCTGCCCCATCCTGCAGGGCCTGGGACCACCAGTGGAAGGATCTTGTGAGGAAATTCTATTTTTCAGGAAAGGAAGGGCTGGGGCTTCAGGGGCCACGGGTGGACACAGAGCTGGCTGAATGAGCTGCTGAGATGAGGGGGATGGTGAGGGTCCAGTGGGGGTACCTGATGATGGCGGTGAGACAGTCAATCAGGAGCTGCTTCTCCTGCTTGGAGACAGGTGCCCAATTGTCTGGGGATTCTCCCTCAGAAGCCTCCAACTCCTCCTTGGGGTATTTCCTCTTTGGCAGCTCCCTGGAGCAGGCCATGACATTCTGAGTGGCCTGGGCAAGCCACCAGGCTGGGGGTAGGGTCACGAGCAGTGGCAGTGGCCATGCAGTCATGAGAACATAGATGAGCTTGGGACAGCCCCCCCGCCTTGGCCCAAGTGTAGTGCTACTGCATTTGGGGACGGAAGCCCAAACCTCAAGGTTGGCGCAGGACCTGGAGAGGCTCCAAATTGGAAAGGGGAGGAAGGAGGTGGGGCAGGAGGCCTAGGGGTGTTCCCCAGGGGGTAGAGACCCCCTCCCTCCCTGAGAATTCACCGGTGCAGGAAGTGCTGGGGAAAGTCGGAGAAGAAGTTGGCCAGGAAGTAGTCAGTGGCATGAGCACGGGCCGTGAGGCCCAAGCACAGCATGTCTGGCAAGGGTGGCTGGGGACAGAGCCAGAATATCTTCTTCTTTGGGATCTTAAGGTTCCAGCTGACAGGCCGGTTGAGAGGCTGCTGATTCTTGATGGGGGGCAGTGTCTTTGGAAAGGGGAAGACATGGATGACAGGGGTTTGGGGACGTCACTGCCTCACTGCTGGGTCCCTAGCCCCAACCAGGCCTTTGGAGCCAAATCGGAGTGTGACCCCACCCATTGGCACTTCCATCCCTCCCTTCTAGGAGGCTGGGCCAGCAGTTGGAGGTATCTCTGGGAGCAAGCAAGGACCTCTCAATTTATCCCAAGGAGACGGGGCTTATGAGCTCACCCTGTACCTCCTCCTAGGTGCACAAGCTCTACAATATGCTCCTCCCTGTGAAAGCAAAGAGACCCGTGTTTAGGATACAAGAAGCCTAGAGGAGTTCCTCTCTTCTTACCTTTCTGCCAACCCATGGGGTGAGGGTGAGGGGCTGGAAGCCAATGCCAGGACCTGCTGCCCTCTTGATCTCACCCAACTCCCAGCCACACCCCCTTCCAGGACCTTCTTTAGGGAAGTGCTCCCTGCAGACAAGGAAAATCAGATCACCCAACCAGAGGAAAGAAAAGGTGATGCCACCAAATGTAGGCAGGCTGTACCAAGGGTGCTTGTCCTTGTGCCTCGGGTCACAAATACTCTCCTTTATGAAGATTTCATTCAGAAATCCCTTCTCCCGCACCGTCCAGACATGATTTGCATTCATAGTTGGGCCAGAGCTTCAGAGGGGAGTGGTGCCTCCCCGGGGGCTGAGTGTGGTGAGTGCAGAGGTGAGCAAGGTGCAAGAATACCAGCACAAGGAGGCTGGGAGACTGGAAGAGGGAGAAGGGAGCTGTTCTGTCTCACATTTACTCTCCAGCTCCCCTACAGATACGAATAGCCTGCTTAGTGCATGCTTACTGCTTACACTGCTGTAGGCACTGTACGTGCTTTAGCTCATTCAATCCTCACAACAGTGCTGCGAAGCAGGCACTATTTTACTTGCATTCAAAATATTTTTTAAACCTTTACTTTTAACCTTCTTAATATGGAAAATTTCAAATGTATAGGACAGTAGAGAGAACGTACAGAGTCCTCTGTTACCCACCACCCAGCTTCAACAATCAGCAGCTCATGGCCAATCTTGTCTCATCTGTGCCCCACCTCTGGATTATGTTTTTTTTTTTTAAGATTTATTTATTTATTTGAGAGAGAGAGAGCACGTGTGCACACACACTTGTGGGAGCAGGGGGGGAAGGGCAGAGGCAGGGAGAGAGGGAAAATCTCAAGCAGACTCCCTACTGAGGGCAGAGCCTGACCTCAGTCCCATGACCCTGAGATCATGACCTGAGCCGAAATCAAGAGTCAGACGCTTCCCCAACTGCGCCATCAGGTGCCCCTGGATTATCTTGAAGTCAATCCCAGATGTAACATTACCCCTATTTTATAGTTGAGGGAACTGAGATGTTATGTTAAGTAACTTGACCAAGATCCCAGAACTAGAAATCATCAAAGCCAGAATCAAAACTGGGCAACTTGTCTCCAGAGCCTGCCCCCAAAACCCTTGTCCCACACCGTCTTCCATCAGAAGGTGAGCTGTCTTGTCTCCCCTGGGTCCCCGGTGCCCAGCGCTTAGCATGCACCCATTAAACACTGGCTACGTGAGGCAGGGAATGGTCAGCCAGTCTTCTGAGTCCAGAAGACAGTCTCTTGGGGAGATGCTATGCTTGGTCTAATGAAAGCAAGCTAATCTAGGACAGGCTGGCCAGTTTTGCACATAGGACCACCTCACATCACCGCCTCTGTCGCCCCTTGGTAAAGCCAATCAGAAAGATCTGTGGTGTTCAAGGCTCACTCTGGCCTCCTCACCTTCCCTTTCCTATCTGTGATGGTGAACTCCACCTCCTGTCGAACTTCCTCATCCTTCCACTCCTGTAGTTCCTTATGGTACTGATTCAGGAGTTTCTGTCGGTATACCTATAGCCCAGGACAAGGAAAGAGAAGGCCAAGGTCTGGAGCACCTGTGTGCCATGGACCCCCACCCCCCACTCCCCAGGGGCTGGCCCCCGCCTTTCTGTGAAGGTCTGGGGATCTCATAGCTCACCCACATCCCAGTACTGGGAGCCATGCTCCATCCTAGCTTCACTCTGGTGCTGGTCCTACCTTGCATACCAGGTCTATGCTGTAGAAGCTGGCATGCACTGAGGTCTTCAAGGTCACCACAAATGGGACTGTTTCTTCAGGAGCCACCTTCCCTGTCATGGGACTCACAGACACCTGTTTGGGGGAAGGGGTCTTTGGAGCTTCACAGGAATGGGATAGAGTGGGATGAAATGGGGTGGGTATGATGGGGTGGGATGGGATGGAATGGAATGGGGTGGGGTGGGGTTAGATGGGGTAAGATGGGTTAGGATGGGGTGGGATTCAGTGGGATGGGGTGGGATGGAATGGGGCGGGATGGGATGGCCTAGGGTGGGTGGTGGGGTGGGACGGGGTAAGATGAGACAAGATGGGATAGGGTGGGGTGGAATAGGGTGGGGCTGGAGCCCTGCTAGAGGTTCTGATTCTGCGGAAATAGGGGACTCTCACCTCCCCAAAGTCTAGAGGCTTCAGCTGCCACTCAAAGACAACTGGCTCGTTCTTGGAGATGTTGTTGAGGAACAGCAGGCGGCTGCACTTAGTCTGCACAGGAATGTTCCCCAGCGAGATATGGGACTGGGACAGGAAGACATTCTGTTGGTGGAGACAACACAACAGGCACTTTGGGCGGTGACAAAATCATAACCATAGCAACCTCTCCCAGTTACTGAGTGCCTTCAGCAGGCACCATGGTAGGCCGTTCACACACATTTGGTCCTCACCATGGCCCTGTGATATTTGTATTATCGTCCCCACTTTACAGATAGATGTGCTGCTAAGGTTTAGAGGGCATAAAGAATTTTTCCAAAGGTCTCTTACAGGCACAGTGGGGATAAACCCAGTCTCACTCTAAAGTCTAGGCTTTTGACCATTAAAATAGGCTTGGAAGGGCTGAGAAATCAGAATTCGCTTAAAGAAGACAGAACTAAAGCCAATGTAATTTGAATCCCTGAAGGATGGTTGTAAATGAATGGGGGGATGGGCAGTTGGCATCTTCAAATAGGAACAGAACAGTAGGGGGTCTGGAAAGACTGAGGCCACATGGAAGGGGCACTTTCTCTCTGTCCAGACCCTGAGTGTCTCCAGGTCTGGGACTTTGGCTCTTCTTTGTGTCCTCAGGGCCTCCATAGTGCTCATCATGCAGTTACGGTCCAGAAAGGGTAGGAGTGGAAGGGTGGACAGGCCGATGTATGGGTATATAGTGACTGGACGGGTGTATGGAAGGATGGATGGAGAAGTGGGTAGATGGGTGGCTGGATGGATCAGTAAATGGACATGTGGGCCAATGGGGAGGAGATGGATGGATGGGTGGATGAATGAATGGGTCAGACATCCCAACATTGGGGTGTGTTTGAACTAAAGATGGGGTTATTGACCTTGGATACCTTACAGCAAAATCCATCTAGGTCCAGGAATGGACTGTTCTGGATGAAGATAATACTTTACAGCCCTAAAATGGGAGAGCTTCCTTCTACCCCTTCCAAAATCCCCATCCCAATGCCCAGAGTGACTTGAGCAGGAACACCTATGGGCACTAGGTGGCAGGGTAAGCCTCTCATGGAGCGGGTGCTGCCTGCTGGAGCTCGGTGAGGGCTGGTTCCAGGCTTCCCCTCTGCATCCTTCCCTTATCACCTCCATCACATTTCCTTCCCAGCTTCCCTCTGCACTGGCCCCCCGGGGCCCTTCTAAGCCTCAGGCCTTCCTACCTCCCTTCCCCCTACCTGTCCAGGAACCATCAGCCTAGTATGCTTGGGGTTGTCATGCCAAGAGGAGATGTTGTGGAATGGGGCTGTGTCTCCCATGACATGGGGGTCATAGCCCACTCCCTGGAAGCGGATCATGGCTGAGTTCCATCCCAGGACGTGTATGGGCACATCCACCTAGGAAGTTAGGAGGGTGGGGAAGGGACTGGTCAGAGCACGGCTTGCTGAGGAAGCCAACACCAACCTCCACCCATAATCAGCCCAGGCTGCGGCTCACAGTGTAGGTCTTGGCCTCAATAGGTGAGAAGATCCACAAGACCTGAGCAGTTGTGCCTGGCTGGATCTCCCCTTGGGGGTTGAGGCAGCTGAAGATGGGGTGATTGAAATTTTTTTCCTGAACCTGCGACAGGATGTTCGTCTGGATCTCGTATGTCACGGGCACCGAGCCACCATTATACAGCTCATAAATCTGCAGGCGGGGTAGGGGGGCGGGAATAATGAAACCTCCACACCAACTCAGGGCTGCAAAGCAGAGAGCCTGGGGTCCTGTGTCCACTGCGGGAGGGCAGGCTGATCTCCATGATGTCCCCCTTACAGCCCCAGAGCCCCCTAACTACCTCTAATTTCCCTTATGGCCCAATGATCCAAGAAGTATGTAATTGTATTTTCAGTCTGGGACATTTTAGGATAATCTGTAATCCTTATTTTATTTGCTCTTAATTTACTTTTGCCAAGGTATAAGGGGACACTAAGGCTCGTGTCTCTAGTGTGGGGATTTACAGAAGTGTCCATGCACACACCCTCCAGACCCTTCAGCATCTTCAAGGCTCTCACTCTAATCACCCGGGAAGCTGCCACTTTCCACGTCTGCCCTTACAGGCAGTCCTGCTTAAGGGCAGATAAGGGAGGGAAAGGAAGCTATGACATCCCCCAAGACTAAATCCAAAGTGTGGGAATCACAGAATGTCCTGGAAGCAACCTGAGATCTTCTGGTCCAATCCCTCATTTTAGGATTAGAAAATGGAAGCCAGAGAGAGCAAACAGTTTGTTTGGATCTAGGTCTTGGCCCCTCATCTTTCCCAGCACCCACTCCTGAATATGCTGATTTTATTTCTCTAGCCTGGGCCACCTCTGAGCTCCAGACCTGGTATCCAACTTCCACTCCACAAGCCCTCCCTGCCCCCTCACCAGCCACTGATTGTCTCACAGACATCTCAAATTTGGTAAAAACCAAACTCTTCACTAGAAAGTTCTACCCCCACCCCGGAATCTCCTTTCAGTAAATGCTTAAACTAGGAATTCAATACATCTCGATCCCTCCCTTTCTCCCACTTTCCCAAACTGGCCCCAGCAAGTCCCAATGATTCTGCCTCTAAAATGTAAATTAAATCTGTTCACTTCTACTTCTGCTGTCCTCTTATGGATCCAGGCCACCATCTGTCATCATCTCATGAATGAAAGCAGAAGCTTGGCCACAGTTGTGGAGATTGGTTGGAGGCACAGTTGGGTCTCCTTGCTCTAGATCTGGGGGCATTTTTCATTGTCTATGTTCAGAGCCACAGGGAAGTGGTCTAGTCTCTCAGGAAAGCTCTCCAGGGGGCACTGAGTCTTTGCCTTCCTTTTCAAGGACATGGGTCTCTGCAGCCCTGTTTTGGGGGGGAGGGGGTGGCTTCCAGGAAGCCAGTAGGGTAGAGGGTGGTGTAGGGAAGCATACAGAGCTCAGGGCTAGGGGTCCCACCCTCTCAGGTTCAGAAAGCCCATTCCTCTGACTCTAGGCTGGATGACCAGAGGCCTCTGCTCAGAAATACAAGGACTTCTAAATAGTTAGAAATTTCACAGCTATGGCATGTTTGGGAAAATACTCTGTCCCCCTCTGGGAGATTTCCAATGTACATTTTCAGAGCAAAGGAACCCAATTCCCTCCACTTGATAAAGAAAATTCTATGGTTTCGCAAGGATTCAGTCTCGTTTTTCACACTCCAGAAAAATGTCCTTCCTGGAGCAGTGATTTTCAACCTGGGGCTGAGACCTATTAGTGAGCAGATCATGAAAGCAATTTAGCAGGTGGAACAGAATAAAATAAAAACGGAAAACATCAGAATGCTTTGCGTGTAGTAGTGTATATATTCATTTGTGGTACTTTAAGTATATGTGTATGTATGTACTTACTGGGTTATTATCCAAAATATATTAGTGTGATTCATGATCAAAGAAGTTTGAAGAATCTTGTGCTAGAAGAGAGAACCCCCTGCTTTTGCATGGGGACACAGGAACAAGGCCTGGCAAAGGGCTTACTTAGCACCAAGCACCAGGAAGCGGAAGCCTCTCACCTTGGATCTCTCCTAGTTGCCCAAACTCAGGGTTTGACCTGTAGCCCCACCTCTTAGAGTGAGGACTTCTGGAGGGTAGGGTCTTTGTCACCCTGTAAAAGGCTGATGCAGATACACAGAGATCAATGCTTAGGCTTCTTGGGAACCAGGACAATGTAGACCACTGACCTGCCTTGGGGGCAGTGTGTCGCCGATGGGGACAGGGACGAACTGGTGGCTAGTGGAGGTGAAGTGCACGTACTTTTGCTCCAGCTTCACTGTCACACCTATGAAATTTAGCTGGAAATACAAAACCCATGAGTAGCATCCTTCCCTGGGAGAAACGGAAGTACCCAGCAGAAAGATCTGGACCCTAGCTCCCCGGGGGGCATAGTTCCCTGCTCCTCTCTCAGGAGTCCAGGACAAGACGAGGTCTGGGGTCTCACCAGGATCTCCCGGCCATGGGACACTTTGAAGAGCACCGGGAGGCGATCGGTGCCCACGAACACGTGGCTGGAAGGGAAGAGATGAATCTGGGCTGCGTTATGGAGCCCCGGTACCAGCAAGAGAGCAAAGCCCCTGGAAGCATGTGGAAACCTCTGAGCTGGGATGGGGCAAGAGGGACATGAAACCTCCCCGCCAAGTGGGTGGACGGGGTCCTCCCCTGGCGGTGGGCACTTAAGGTACTCTGGAGTCACAGAGTGCAAGGCCAAGCTCCTCCAGGAGCGCAGGGAAAGGGAGGGGTGGGGGCAGGGTCTCCAGGACTGGAAGTGTAAGACAGGCAGTGGGAGGAGCACCTGTATTTGAGTTCCACCACCTGCTCTTGTCCAGGACTCAGGCTCCCAGCCTTGGGGCTGATGGAGAATATGCAGTTGTCCTGCACACGCATTTGGTGAAGCTCGGTGGCGTCAAACTCTGCTTGCTGTGCCCACAGCTCCACGTCAATCTGCTGGTCACTTGGAAAGAGGAAGGCCCTGGAAGAGGGGTGCAAGCCTCTTAGAACAGAGAGGCAGGGGCTCTGAGCTGCAAGCAGAGTGGATGCTCCCCCGATTTGGCAAGCTGCCCCATGCATGGCTGAGCAAACACGCTATGGTGGATTCTCACTTCATAATGGCCCCCAAACCCAAACCCAGGAATGGCAGCAGGTCCCTGGTGACAAAGTGGAAAGTGGAGATTGGGGCTTCCGTTGTGGGGGACAGGGGTCTAGGGGGACTACTTGTGTATGTGGGTAACGGTGAGCTAGCTAGTCACTAACCCCAGGGGGGAGTAGTTTGTGTGATAAAGCTCTTAGGAAGGGCCATTTGAAGCATCTAAAAACGCCAGCAGCACCAACCAGGCACCCCGCCCCCCCACCGAGAGGGAGGGTGTCTAGGTCAGCAGGAGCATAGGGCAGAGAAGAGATGCCCCAGCAGGGCTGGCATTCTTGAATCTGGAGCAAGTCTGGGCATAGAATTAACGCCCCCCCCCCAAATGCCTCACGTTGTAGGAAAGTAGATACTGCACTCTAGCTGGTTGACAAAACAAGCAGTGAAGGGTTCCCTGGGTTACGATCTGAAAAGGAGGACCCCTTCACTTGCAGAGACATGGCACAGAACTGGCCTAACACTGGGCAGACGGCATGAACGGGCAGCAGCCAAAAGGGGAAATGCTCAACAAAGAGTCAAGGAAATCACAAATCACGACTCTCTTCAATCAGTCTTAAATAGTTTCACATTAGCAACGGGGTAAACAGTTCTACTCGATACTGGTAAGTTTAGAGAGAATGGACACCTTCAAACAGGTAGAGAGAGAAGGTATGGCTACACCTTTTGTTGTAGGAATTTTGACAGTGTCTACTAGAATAAAAACCGCATGAGCCCTTTGACTCAGACATTCTCTCCTGGGGAAGTACCCTGCGGGAATAAATGCATGCGTGCTCACGCTCACACACAAGTTTATTACAACTTTCTTTGTAGTGGCAATAAAAAAAACAACCCAGGGGCGCCTGGGTGGCTCAGTTGGTTGGGCGACTGCCTTCGGCTCGGGTCATGATCCTGGAGTCCCGGGATCGAGTCCCGCATCGGGCTCCCTGCTCAGCGGGGAGTCTGCTTCTCCCTCTGACCCTCTTCCCTCTCGTGCTCTCTCTCATTCTCTCTCTCTCTCAAATAAATAAATAAAATCTTTAAAAAACAAACAAACAAAAAAAAAAACAACCCAGTACAGGGAGTTTAATAACTTAAGGGCCATTCATATTACGGAATATTATGCCAAGTATTACAAAGAAAGAGTTAAGGGGCGCCGGGGTGGCTCAGTGGGTTAAGCATCGGTGAAGCATCTGCCTTGGACTCAGATCTTGATCGCAGGGTCCTGGGATCAAGCCCCTTATGACATCCCATCATTGCATGGGGCTCCCTGCTCAGCGAGGAGTCTGCTTCTCCCTCTGCCCCTCCCCCTGCCCCTGGTTCATGTTCTTTCGCACGCGCTCTCTCTCAGATGAATAAATAAAAAATCTTTTAAAAAAAAGAGTCAAGAGTTTTATGCGTTAATCTGTATTGATCTGAAGGGAATGTTATTGGCACAATGCTGAGTGAAAATGTTAATGATCCAATGCTAGGCGGAAAGTAATATGTACAGCATTGAGCTGTTACTGCAAAAAAAAAAAAAAAAAATTCAAGGGAAACAGAATAACCCCCGGGCTGCGTTTGCGTGTGTGTGTTGTAAGTGCTGAGGATGGAAACTCCCTTCAAACCCTCCATCACCCCAGCAGAGTGGACATGCAGCAGGAGCTGAGGAGTTTCCTGCTTCCATCACCTTTGTGTCTTTTGACTGGTGAATAAACTGCTTTTGTTATTTTTTCGAAGGGATACTGATCAGCAGCAAAACTGGAGATCTTGCTACTTTGGGGTTATCCAGATCGTTTCGACACCTCTGTTTCCCTTGCTGCCCTCACCCAGTCCCCGGCCAAATAATCCCAACCCGCTCTTCCCTGCCAGTCCTCTGGTGTGGGCCCCCTCGCCTGCTCCCCTGCCGCAGGCTGCTAGTCCATTTCTCTCCCTGCACCCTGCACCCCAGACCAGAGTGGCAGGTCTTAAAGGCAGATCATGTCTTTGTCCCCCGGCCCCTCTTACATCGCCACCATGCCCTCAGGAAGAAGTCCAAACTCTTAGGAGAAGGATGCCAAGGTCCCGATGTTGTGGCCCTCGTCCACCTCTCAAGTCACATCCGGCACCCCTTCCTCCCTATCAGTGCTCCAGCCAGGCTGAGCCCTTTTCTGTTACCTGTGTACATACCAAGACCTCTGTCTGGAAAGTTTTTCTTTTTTAATTAATCAATTAATTTGTTAGAGAGAGAGCACAAGCAGAGGGAGCAGCATGAAGAGGGAGAAGCAGGCTCCCCACTAAGCAGGGAGCCTGATGCGGGACTTGATCCCAGGACCCTGGGATCATGACCTGAGCCGAAGGCAGGCTTAACTGACTGAGCCACCCAGGTGCCCCTGTCTGGAAGGTTCTTTGCAGCCTCTCTGTGTCTTCTCCCTAAGCTGCAGGTCTAGCTCAGTTGTAGCTTTCTTCAGCATCCATCACCCTGCCCCAGACCCCTGCAGCACCCGGAGGGCCAGGCTTGGACCTGTCGGCACCTTGATTCTGAGGGCCAGGGCGGGAGCCCAGGCCTAGAAGCCCCCCGTAAATGTTTAGTCAAGACTTAATGAGTGCACGAGGGACCAGGAGATGTTAACTACTGTATCTGATGTCAGTAAGGCCCTCCGCCTCCCTGGGCCGGGAGCAGAAGCATCAGAGAAGACCCAGAGGGAGCGGGGCAGGCAGCTATAGGCTCCTATTTCCTCCGATGCTCCCCCTCCCACTTGGGGTTCTCACTCTGTCCTGCCTGCTGCTGCCTCCAGGCCAAGTCCACACTCCCCATTTCTTACTGGTCTTGGCAGGAATAAAACCTTCAGTCTGTTCTTTATGAGCTCAGCAGAGACCAGCTAGAATTTTCAAAAATAGCCTTCTAAGAAATTGAAAGGAAACACAACAACACAAAAAAACCTAGGAGAGTCAAGCCTTCCAAGGAAGGTTCGCTGTGCTTGGACTCCTGGAAGAAGCACGGACTCCCTTCCTGAACCTCAGATGATCTCCTGATGGATAGGCTCAGCTCAACGGGCACTGTGCCTGGGTTTCCTCCCACCTCGGTTTCCAGCCACCTGGCCTCTCTCCACAGAGAGTGTGAGCTGGCTTGCTCCTACACAAACACACTTGCATGCATAATCCACCAAAATATCCTGCTCCATGCCAGGACGGACTAATGCTGCTTTTCCTGTAGCGCCTGGCTTCCGGCCATTCCAGTAGCCCCAGTGAATGGCGGGTCTGGAGCTCAGGCGGACCCCGGGCCTTCCCCACCAGGCCAGCAACCCTGCCTGCCAAGCTTCCTCAAGTCATCACGGCCAGGAGTCCTCAGCTACTCGTAGTCCTGGCCCTTCTCAGACAGGAGCCACGTAAGGAGCCATGTAAGGAACCAGCTTCCCCAGTTGCCTTTATCCCAGCCAGGGGCAGGACAATCCAGAAAGTAAGGGCGGCCATTGCACCCCTGATGGTGCAGCCCCCAACCCAGCTTTGCCCCCACACACCCCAAGACTCTGCTCAGGCAGGAATGTTCCTGAGATCACAGAAGCACCCCCTCCTCCCCCTCCCGCCGCACGTATTTTCCCAGGCTGGGCCCCTGGCTCTCTCTCCCAAGCCTTACCCAGATGGGCGCACTTGTTTCTCACCTCCGTTTAGGCAAGAAATGTTAGAAGTCATCAAAAGGAAATTTACTAGGAAGTCCAGACACGTGGCAGAGGCAGGGAGGAAGAACAAGAAAAGGCCCTGGCATGGAAACAGGATGTTTACTGGGCACAAGTTCGGGCCCCGACGGGAGGAAAGTCAAGCACAGGAAGGTCCACGCTTGGCAGGCTCAGGGCTCCAGGCCTGGGCCCCTGTGACTGGAGAGGTGCAGCCTGCCCCGCAGCCAGCCTCAAGCCTTCCAGTAGCCCACGTGGCTTCGCTCAGCCACATCTTCCTCCCCGACACTGGCTTGGTGGCAGGCTGTCCCTGTCCTTCCCCACCAGAGATCTAAACTCGCTCCCATGCAGGCCTGGCCTCCCCAGACTGAAGCTCTGTCGGGAGCACCCCACTGCCTAGCACAGTGCCTGGTACACGGGAGCACTCTGAAGACTTCTTGCTGACTAACCTTTACCAATCTGGCTTTGAATTTGGCTCTGCCTAACAGCTGAGCGGCCTTAGCTGAGTCCTTAGCCTCCATTGATTGGCAAAAGAGTCAGCAGAGGAGGATTTTTTTCCCCAGGGTTGGTGTGAGGCTTGGAGGAGAAAAGGCTCGTAAATCAGTGGCCTGGCACGCAGCAGGTGTCCAAAAGGATACTCCCCACTCGTTAAGCTTAGGATGACCGTGCTGGTCTCCATCAGTCTCCCCCACTCTTGAGCCTATGGACATGTCTCTGGCAGTGACAGGTTTGGAGTGCTGAAGGGTGATCCCCAATCCCACGCTGGCCTCCCCGCCCTATCAGTGAGGGGATCCACTTCTCACAGACCCCAGCCAGGTCCACCCCAAGCCAGAGACGGCCTCCTGCGCCTGTCTCCTGGGTCCCTCAGCAGCCCCCTCCAAGCCCGCCGTACCAGTCCAGGGGAACCACTCCGCTGTTCTTCAGGGCCAAGAGCACCACTGAGGGTAGGGCCTCTATCGGTGCTGCCCCAAAATTGAAGTCAAGCTTCAGAGGGGTGAAGATGGTGGGGATCTGGCTTGTGCTGTGTGGAGCAGAGAAACAGACCCAGAGACAGATGGGGACAGTATGGGGCCCTCCCAGGGCTGCCTGGCTGGCTGGCTGGGCAATCATCTTCCTGCAGGTGGGAATTGGGAGAACCTGGGACTCAGGGGCAGGGGCCAGACTTTGAGCCAATCCCTGACTTCTCTAGGCCCCTCCAGGGATGGGCAAGAATTTGGGGGGGAGATGAGGAGCCACTCCATGGACAGGTCCTCGTACTGGGGGGGGTGTGGGCAGAAAGCTCCAAGAATACACCCAGATAGGTCCTGCCCCTTCCCTGGGGCCCACCTCACCTGTGCCGGGTGGGCACCTTGTAGGTGAGCTCCCAGGGGGTGGGGTCACGCTCCAAGTAACTGTTGAGCCTGTCCAGGGAAAAGAGGTGCCACAGGTGTTTCCGGGTGATGCCCTTGGCGCTGCCCATGGAGCAGACATCCAGGATGGAGAGTAAGGGGTACACAGCCATCAGGAAGACGCGACACAGCTCCTGCCTCTTCCCAGCCTTGTTATCTAGGATGGGGTGTGGAAGAGAGGAGTGGCCTCACCTCCCAGCTGCCCTGGGGCGCAGCATGCAGGCTGAGGGTGTAGGACCCCTGGCCACCTGCCCAGGACCCTTGTCAGGAGCAGATGTCTCCCAGGCTCTAGGATGTTTCCAGCAACAGCCAAGCCTCATCTGGTACTTTCTATGTGTCAAGCATTGTCCGAAACGCTCCACATGCATCACTGTGTTAACTGTGCACTGTTACTTGTTTTCAAACTGACTCTCACTAATGGCTTTATTGAGATAGAATTTATATACCATAAAATTAACCCTTTTAACCCATATAATTCGGATTTGTCGTATATGCAGAGCTGTGCAACCATCACCACTAATTTAGAGGATTTTCGTCATCCCAAAAAGAAACCCAGCACCAAACAGTTGTCACCCCCATTGCCCCCCCTCCCCAGCAACCACTGATCTACTTTCTGCTGTATCTACAGATTTGCCTGTTCGGGATATTTCACATACATGGAATCATACAGTATGTGGCTTTTGGTGACTGGCTTTTTTCACTTGGCGTAATGTTTTCAAGATTCATTCATTCATTCATTCAAGCACATATCAGTGCTTCAGTTTTTTTTCTTTTTTGCACACATGCACACACATACACAGACATCTGCACAAATGGATGCGGTTGGTATGAGGCATACATGCCAGTCCCCCAAAGGCACACCCTAGAATGCTAATGCTCACCCGGCCAGCCCCGTCTGGACCCTCAGCACCCTCCCACCCCAAGTCCTGCTCACACAGTCCTCCCCCTTTCCTCCCTGGCCCTGACTCTGCCAGATGGCCCAGGTACCTCTGTGGGAGAGGAGAGAGTAGCTGATCTTCCAGCAGTACTGGGACCGCTGGTGGGGACAAGCAGTCAAGCAGACGGTGTCCTGGGACCGGGGTGGCATGCTCCCCTCTGTGCGGTCCAGCTGCAAGGCTGCTCAGGGATGACCCGGGTGGGGCCGAGGGCAGAAGAGGCACTCAGCACAGGCCAGAGAGTCCCGGCCTCTCCTCCTGCTCCTTTCCAGATACCCTTCCCCTGGGCCAGCAGAGCACTGGCCAGAGAGCAGGCCCAGAGCCAGGAAATAGGGAGCAGTCCCTCTTCCCAGACCAGACAGAGGAAACCAGTCTTTGGGTCTTTGCCAGCAACAGTCCCATTTTACAGATGAGGCAGCTGAGGCTCAGAGAGTCACCGGCCCATGCCACACATGTAAAAGGTGGAAGCACCAAGTGTTAAGCCCTGCTCTATCTGCCCCCAAACCTTGATCTGGTTAACCATCATCCCTCACTGCCTGCCTCCCCGGCCCCCCGCCCCCATCCCGGTCCAGGCCCGAGTACCAAGGGGGCCGTCGTCCACGACCTCAGGGCTGCACTGCTCCAGGAACAGGCGATAATAAAGAGTGCAGTTGCCATCGTTCAGAAGCATCAGCAACCTGGACTGCTTGCTGTTCACCAGCACGTTCCCAAAATCCAGCTCCTTTTCCTTCACCTGAGGCCCAGAGTCAGCCAGCCACAGCCCTGGCTTTCCCACCCCTGGCCTCAGATAATCTCCAAGTCAGGGCAGGTCCAGAGGGCCAGAGGGCTCCCATCCCCTGCCCCCTTGGAATTGGGCACCCTGGGGCCTTCCCTCCCACCTGTGCCCTGGCCCCCAACTCCCCAGCCCCACCTGCCACGGTTCTCCTACTCACGGAGAGGCTGCTGGTGATGCCCACACCCACCAGCCGGAGCATATAGTGGGTGGTGGTAGGGGGCTTGGTGTCTGGGGGCAGACCGGCTTCCCAGACCCACATCCCCACTCGGAACAGGTACTTGGTCTCCTCCAGAGGGCTGAAGGTCCACGTCAGCGTCTGGGGCCACAGAGATCATCCCTGCGTGGGGCTCTCCAGAACCCCCTACCCAGACTCCTGGCCACCAGAGGTCCCACTGCTGGAGATCAAGCTATGGTACCCCTTTCTGAGTATTTGCCCTGTGCCGGGCACTTTCTATACATCCCTCAGCCCTTCCATCCTTTATCCCCACGAGGTAAGCCGTATTATTTAGTACCTCGTTTTCTGGGACAGAGAAGTGGGGGTAACTTGCCCAAGGTCACACGGCTGGCGAGAGGCTTGGTGGAAGCTGGAGTATAAACTCCTGAAACCAAATCCAGAGCCTATGTGGTCTCTTGCCTCCCTGTCTACTACCTGGGTTCTTCCAGACACCATGTGTTGGTGGTTCTTGGCCCAAGTTTGGCCAATTAGTCATAAGGCCCTAGTCCAGGGAATGGGGCTCTGCTAGATTGGGCCCCAGCCGGTGCCCCCCTCCAGACTGCTGCTGGGACCTCGAGGATGCCCCTTCCTCATGCCTTAATGAAACCCACCCATTTGGCCCCCAATCCAACTGCTCCAAACCACCTCCCAGTGATCTCGCAGCTTTGGGGAACAGGGATGGAGAGCAGACTCTCCCCTTGAAACTGGATCAAGTGCCAGCCCCACCTCCTCATTTGTAATCTTCATAAATGGCTTTTTCTTCTCTAAGTTTTGATTCTTCTTTGTAAAAAGGGCGTTTTAAGACAATGGTAGCCATCCCACCCACTTCTAAGGCAGGGGAGGTGATTACGGATTAAATGGGAGGGGGCACACTGTAAACCTGGCCTCTGAGAGGCATGAGTAAAAGATGATGGTGAAAGCGAAGAGGACCTTGGCTCTCCTTGGAGACAGCCCACCCCAGCTCACGCAGACGTCCCTGAGTGCGTGCCTTGGCTGGGGGGCGGGGAGCAGGCAGACGGGAGCATGGGCCCCCAGCCGTGGGGCGGGGCACTCACAAGGCTCTCACTGGGCTGGATAAGTCCCCGAGCAGGCTGGACGGCCAGCACCTTTCTGTGCAGCTGGGAAATCCTCCATTCAAACTCCAGGGGCAGACGCGAGGGGTTGTGGAAAGTGAAGAGGCTGGTGGAGGAGCAGCCCACCCAGGTGGGCTTGAAGAACACGCGCTTACAGGTGTCCAGCTTCAGCTGCAGAGGCTCCTCCCGGCTCTGCATGCTTACCTCCTAGGGCCGGAGGAAGGAGGGCAGTGCCCTGATGTCACCCCGCTGCCCTGGCTCCCTCCCCCAAATGTCCAAAAAGCCTGGGCACGGGCAACTTCTGGCAAGACAGAGTAGGTAGTGACCAACCCAGGAGATGGTTCTTGAAAAGAACTCAGGGACTGAGAGAGGCGGTACAGACCATTTCATAGGCCAGATATGGGCCCACCACCCTGGCCCCTTTCCCTGGCCCAGCCCCAAACGCCCCTCTGCAACCTGCAGATATGAGTCTTATATTGCCCCCACTCATTCCTTTGGGACCTCTGCACCCCTTTTCTTGTCCCAGACACCTTGAGGTGGACATGCTGGGCCCTGAGGGTGGGAAAGTTATTCACAGATGTGGCAGAAGGGTCTTCTCCCTGCTATGGCACTTCCTGGGGGGAGAAGCAGCCCCTTGACTACTTTAGGGGAGCAAGAGAGGCCAAACCCAGAATTTGGCTTTGAGAAGGGAAGCCCCAGACTATGGCCCACTCCTCAGGACCCAGTCCCCTAGCCTTGCTTTTTACCTTGAGATACCGGGGGCAAAAATTGAACTGCAAGTAGAAAACGTGCTGCTTCCAGGAGTTGCCCTTGGGGTAGGTACAGACGAGGAAGATCTGGTGGGCCCTGGGGGCCACGAGGCCCGAGCTGGGACGCAGGGAGATGTCTGAGCAGCTTTGGGGGGCCAAGTTGAAGGTCAACATCATGGAGCCTTTGTTGATCAACAGCAGGCTACGGTAGGAGGGTTCGTTGGGGGACACTGCAGGAAAGAGCTGGGGTGCATGACAAGAGGGACCCACGCTCAGATCTGTGCGCTTCCCTCTCCCCTAACCCACTGATCTGCACACGGGCACCACATCCCTCGATATTCCCTGGATGCCCAGGGGCTCAGAGAAGTCTATGTGGGTTTGGGTGGGCCTGTCTCCAAAGAGAACCAAGTACCTCCACACATACCAGTCACTACCCTGTGAACAGGGAATAGAGGGATATAGCTTGGCCCCCAAAAATGCTTTTGTCCTCCAGAGACTTCCAGGCAGGGAGATGGAGTGGCTATAGGAAGTGGGCCCAGGAAACGCAGGCATCTGAGACCCCCCCACACCCCTGCAAAGTTAAGTAGGTCTTTCATTTTAGGGTGCCCTCAAATCATCCTTTGGAGAATTCACTTTCAGAGATTCTGGTCCAGAAGCTCTGGGATAAGCAGCCACTTCTAGATGATTCTCTTACAGATGGCTGAGGGGAACCTCCGAGAAAGGGAAAGCCCCAGAAATCCCAGCTTCCAAACCTTCCTAAAGCATGTAGGGTATGGCCAGCTGCAGGCTAAGAGCTAGGCCGGCCATATCACACAAGGCCCGAGATCGCTGACCAGGGCGCCCAGGCCAGCTGGGGCAGACGTGCCCGTGCCCGTGCGTGAGGCGGTGGGGGGCAACCCAGGCCCAGAATCGGCTGGACAGCAGTAAAGGCCACAAACTGCTGGGACAAACCAGTCAAAGAAAGGGACGGGGGTCCAGGAGGGGAACCCCGGGCAGTCAGGGAGGGACTTGAGCTGAATCTCGGGGGTGAAGTCGGTTGGGGATTGGAGAGCAGAAGTGTAGCTGGTGGTGGGGGGCAGGATCACCTCCAGCACAGGGCCCCAGAGTGGCGCCTTTCCAGCACTATGAGGCGTGACAGCAGTGGGGACGGATGGGAAGGGTGACAAAGGTAAGGGAGGCTGGGAAGAGGGATCGAAGGAGAAGCCAGGACTGGAACTTGGCCGACTGGCTCTGGAGTTGATGCTTTTAAACCTTCTGTCATCTCGCTGCTCGGGTCAAACAGGGCCTCCAAGGGCTCCTCAGAGAGGCCGGGGAATTATGACTTAGGAAGCTGAGGGACCAGCTCTGTGACCCACAGCAGCCTGCGCAATCTCCAAGGCCAGGGGCTCATGGTGGGTGGTCGGATCCCTAGCAGGTGCTCAGCAAACAAGGCACAGAAAAATGAAGGAGCTAGAGAATCTTCAACCTCAGTGCGAGAAGCCCAGGGAGTATTTCAGATGGAGCAAGGAGGGGTCAGGGGTCTGAGCCCCAGACCGGCCCACAAGAGAGCTCTCCATGACCAGAGCCCCAGGGGCTGGTGGTGGGGAGGTTGGGATGGCCTGGGAGGGTGCTGGGATGTATCTGAGGCCAGCAGAGTGTGGACCGAGGCAGAAGCCAAGCTCCCCTGTCCCACCTCCCACTGCTCCTGGGGCCACGCTCACCTTGGGGGCCTGCAGGGAATATTGAGGGATGTGGTGCTCCAGGGCAGCACGATAGCTGTGGCCTCGTGCCCGGAGGGTCAGGCACCAGGAGGGACACACGGTACAGTCCTCCTCGATGTTATTGTAGCTCCGCAGGACCTGCACGGGGGCCGGACCCAAGGACAAGCTGAGAGTCCTGTGTCGGACCCTGCGGGGCCCCCCAGCCCGCCCCTCTGTGCTACAGGAGTCCCACACTGGGCACAGAGGGAGGAGAAGGGCTCTCTGGGAAGACAGTGCAGAGACAGCTGTCAAAACAACTCTGACCGCAGCAGCACCAGGACAGCGCCGGGGCTGGGATGCACAGACAGCATTCATCCTGCAGGAATGTGCCTAGAAAAGTGACGGCCAATAGAAACAGAACGAGAGCCACAAATGCAAGCAGCAAAGGTAGTTTTACATGTCCTAGCAGCCACATTAACAGAGGGAAAAACGAGAAATTCATTTCAGCGATACGTCTTATTTACCCCAAGAGATCCAAAATCTTACCATTTCAACCTATTATCAATATATAAGTGACACGTGAGACACCTTACATTCTTTTTGCGCCAAAGTCTTTGAAAGCCGGTGGGTCTCATACAATGTGTCTCAATTTGGACTCGCCACATTGCAGGTGTTCGGTGGCCCCATGTGGTTGGTGGTTGTCATATCAGACAGTGCCGGGCCAGAGCCAGTAGCCTAACAATCTGGAAGGCTCAGCCTTGGCAAAGCCAGGTGTCCACAGCCTTATTCCTATAAGCCTCCACATCCCCCCACTGCCAAGATATTAGAAGGGAGGCAATTAAAATCTCAGCTTTGGAAAGCCTTCTCAAAAGTTCAGATACGACCCCAAGTTTTTAGATGAGAAGACCAGGGCTCAGGGACATTAAGGGACTTGCTCAGGGTCACACAGCCAGAGGTCACACACCTCACCCACAGTAAGGGATGCTTATCTCTCAGCCCCAGCACTCTGGCCCCTGGGAAAGAACAGCAGCGTAGGCAGAGCTGACAAGGAAGGGAAAAGGCAGGACCAGAGATGAGGGAGCGACCAGCGTCTGTGACCAAGAGGCTGGGCTGAGCACAACCAAGGGAGGTTGTGCTAGAAGCCCCTCCCCCCCACACCTAATTATCCGGCCCCCCTGACTTGGTCCCCCAGGCTCTGGTTCCAGCCCATGGCTCTTTTGGCTGGACCACTTCCTACTTCAGGGACTAGAGAGAAGCCAGGAGCCCCAGGGAGTGACTCCTTGTGTGCTGAATTTTCCCAAAGGGCTTGACCCCAGCTGAGTTCTCCCTCTGGAGGGAGTGGAAGGCCACATACGCGTGAGATGTAATCAGATGGGGCAAGAATTCCCTTGGCCAAGGCAGCCTATGAGCCTGGGAGCAGACAAACCAGTAAGGACCACCGTGTGGCCAAGGAGGAGCTTGGCACATTGAGGATGGATCCCACGGCAGCCCGCATCACTCCCTCCAACCCCGCCCTGCCATTCAAGCTCCAGGGCAGAGAGGCAGCCCTCCCCCGGTGTTGGAGGGAGCGGTGGGGGCTGCCCCGTAGAGATCCCCGTGGGATCTCTACTGCCCCCACGCACCTTATAAACAGCGAAGGCCTCGAGCTCCACAGCATACAGGCGGTTGGGGTAAGGTGGATGGAAGTGCAGGCGCATGGCCATGGACTTGAGTGGAGGCACGTCACAGGTGTCTGGGGTCACCCAGAAGGGGCAGTCAGACCTCTGCGTCCAGACCACCGTGATTGTGCCTTTGGTGTGGTTCATCAAGCACAGGGGGACAGGGTAGGGGTTCTTGGGCCCAGGGCAGGCACCAAAATCCACGTCAGTGGGCTCTATGCTGACAGGTGGGGGGAAGATGGCTATGTCGCTGGTACCATCGAAGAAGTACTCAGTCATGGGAGGAATGAGAGGATACTTCAGGGCTGACGCGTCTGCCAGGTCCTGTGCGGGGAGAGACAGGTGAGTGGGGGCCAACTGCCATTCCTCCTGCCACTGCCCCTCATCTGCATGCCCCTTTCATCCCCAACTACTAATGGTGCCCACAGGGCTCTGGGGGAACACGACTTGCCAAGAATTTCTAGAGAAGGGGGCATGAACCTGGGGAGGGGAGCCTGTCTGTAGGGGGCCCAAGACAGTCCATCAAACCTCAGTGGGAATCCTGAGGGCCCCATTCTGATCTTGCTCCAGCTTCTTCTCCCTCAGCAAGATGCCCAGGATGTCAGGAGGGTAGAACGTCAGGCCCCGTGCCAGGTGTGTGCGGTACCAAGCGAGGTGCTGAGGCCTCAGGATGGCTGGCTTGGTGCTGTCCGAGTGGCAGGTCCCAATCAGGTCCAGGAACAGCGGGTCCTGTGACATGTGTCTGTGTAAGGCCAGATTTCAATCCCCGCCGAAAAGGGATGTGACCAGGTGCCAAGTGGTCAGGGCACAATTTGTAGGATCTTGCCCACGGCCCTGAGTTGGGTCCTCACTTCAAGGCTCTCTACTCTGAGTCCAGTCCCCCCTCTCCCCAGCCCATCAGCAGCAGCAGCAGGAGCAGCAGAAAAGCCCTTGACCTGGCTTGGAGTGAACCTTTCTGTGCTGTTAGCCGAGCTCTGGCTCCAAAAGCCAGGCCGGGGCCCTGGTAGAGATGATCCAGGCAGAGGTTCCAGAATACAGGAGAGGGGTCACCAAGCACTGTCTTCATCACTGGGCCGCAGATTGGCTCCTCCAAGGCCCAGGAGAGCCCCTCCTTGCCTCCTCCCCCACTGCTCACCTGGTGGTGAATGAGACAGGCCACTCGCCGAGAGTAGATGATGGGGTGAGTGGGCTGGAAGGTACAGTGCAGGGTCATGCGGGCCTTGCCCACCAGGGTCCCAAAGGCTGGTCTGATGCCGAAGACACTCTCTTGGCAGTCAATGGCAAACTGGAAGTAGGCTGTGCAGTCCGACTTGTTCTCAATCCACAGAGGCTGCTCTGAGGTCTGCCCGAGGTTGACACAGCTGAAGTTGACACAGCGATGTTTCAGGGACACATCAGGACCTGGGTGGAGATGGGGCTCCTGTGAGCAGCCCCATCACCTGGGTGGGGCTGGGCTATCAGCCTCCCAGAGGATGTCTCAGAATGGGTCCCCCTGATGGGAGGTGGCCTTCCTGGAGACTGAAGGCTGGGCTGGAAAGACCCAGAGCCCCAGCAACCTGAGCTGACCTCCAAGTTCACCAGGGGTGAGGGCAGGAACATTATCTCCAGGTGTCCCAAACTGATTCCACACTGAGCCACCAGGGGGCAGCAGACACCCAGGCTGAAGGGCAAGGAGGCATCAGGCCCTTCAAGCAGGCAAGGAACCCTTCCCAATCCTAAACGGGGGCTGCTCCTGGCCCCAGAGGCAGTGCGGCGTCCTAGGGTGGCCAGTACCTCTACAGAAACCAACGACTTTGAGCAGGGTTTGGGAGGCACAGCCAGACGGCATGATGGATAAGTAGTCAGTAGTTCTGACGTCCAAGGTCTCGGGGTGAAAGGACACCGACACTAACTTCTCCCCTCCTGGAGGCACAATGCCATTGGTAGTGGGGCACGAGAAGGTGTGATCTTTGACCAGCATGTCTGGGGCTACTTCGATCCGGAAGGGGGCGCTCACCTGTGGGGCGGTGGGGGGGGGTGGCAGGAAGGGTCAGGTCACAGGGTGAGGCAGCTGTCCTTACCCAAGTGCCCAGCTGAGGGGGTGAGGGCAGCTGAAGTCCAGTCTGTGCCCCACTTGTCAGCTGGAGCATGGAGGCCACCTCTGCCAGGAGGAAGGAAGTGTGCCGGGCGCTGGGACTGCCTGGGGGGCACTCTTTTCTTTCCCAAAGGTACCAGAAAGGCTAGCTGTGGTCCTGGAGGTAGGACCACCTTAGGGCTGCTCTTGGAGTTGCTTTGGGGATGGTCAAGGGATACTCCAGCCCAGCCCCCAGCTGAGATGAAAAGACACCTGTTGCCTGACACATGCGTGTATCAACAGACGTGGGTTATGTGAGGCTTGGGGCCAAAAGTATGGAAAGAGGGCATCTTGTAAAGGGGATGGGTTTTAGGAGCAGCCGGTCCTGTGGTTCTGCCCCCTGCACCCCCATACACACACACAGGACACATACCACTGAAGGGTTATAGAGCTTGATCTGCCTCTCGGCGGTGCGGCCCACAGCGACGGTGCCAAAGTGCAGCACTTTCTGGATGCCTTCAGCATCCTGGTCCTCTGGTCGCTTCTGCTTTATGCTCACCAGCAGCTGGGCGCATTTGGCTGGGGCAGAGATGAGGGAGTCTTGGGAAGAAACCCACCAGGGCCTCTGTGGCCCCAGCGGAACAGTCCCTCGAAGAAGGCAGGTATCCCCAGGGAAACACTGGTCTGCCCCACCAAGGAAGGCAAAGGAAAGGCAAAGCCTGCAGGGCTAGGGGAGGGTGGGAAGCTGGCGGAGGTCCTGTGGAGGACAGGCCAGCGGGGGACGTGGGGGGGCACATTGAGGCTTTGAGACCCAGGAGGGGCAGCAAGTGGGCTCTGGGGACAGGTGAGGGGTCGGGCCTCACCCACAGCCTGCAACTGGATGCTGCTCTTCTGCTTACTGCCCTCTCCATACCAGCATGTGGCCTGAACTTCATAGATGATGGCCAAAAGGGGGTGAAAGGTCACCTTGATGTAGGAAGCCTGGCCTGGCTCCAGCAGCCCCGTGGTGGGCAGTACATGGAATGGGCTGGAGAACTCCCAGGTGAAGAAGGTGGGCAAGTCCCTGGAGGGGGGGGATACAGATCGGAGCCACTGGGCTCATTCTGACCCCTGCCCCTACTTTAGAAAGGCAGAGATGCTGGGCCCCTCTTCTCCTCCTTTCCCCCACCAGCACCCCGGGACGCTCCTCACCGAGCTCACTCTCCCCGCCTCTGAGCCTCAGCTGCTCCCCTCACCCCACATTTTCCAGGCAGAACCAGGCCTCGGCCGTGTCCCCCACAGCACACATGGGCAACTGCAGGGACGGTGGGCAGATCAGACTGTGGCAAGGCAGGGTGGCCCTCAGGTCCACACAGAACATTCCCTCTTCTTTCTCAAACCAGAGCTGGTCCATGTACTCCTTCTGCAATGTGGGGGGTGGGAGGCCGGGGGTGGAGGCAGTCGTTGATGGGTGGTATCTGCATGGTACTCAGGGACCACACATCCCACCCCAGCTCTTGGCCATGCCCCCGACACAGTCACCGAGGGCGGTGTCCGAGGAGGTGTCCTCTAACACGGTCTTGGTCTCAGAGACAGGGGGCCTCTTTTGTATTTGGGGGAATGTTTTGAGAGTAGGAAGAGGCTAAGGAATCTAAGGCTTTCTGGTGGCTAACACAGTAGCACAGATTTTAGCCCCCAACATCCAACTAGGAACTCCCCGTGGTTTCATGAGTTTAGGGTCGGAGCCTCTCCAGGGCTTCCCAAGCTGGAGTTTCTGCTACAGCTGTCAGGATGAGTATGTGTGTGTCCTGGTGGGGAAGCGGGGGGTGCTCCCTGCTGCTCTGCCCTGCTTCCTGTTCCAAGGTCACAGTGCCTATGTCCCTCCCTGCCAGTGCCCTTAAAGTGGCAGACCTTACCTCCTCCAGAGGTCGGAAGATAATGGGGAGTGTGAAGGTTATGCCCGGGCTCAGCAAGATGGGCTGGGGGATGACTGTGAAGAAGAACTTGGTCTTGGGGGACCTGCAGGAGAGAGCCAGGGCTTAAGCACTTTAGGATCAGGGCTCAGAAAACAAGAAAAATCCCCGAGTGCTGAGCTGGGGGGGAACCAAGGCTGAGAACAGAGGGGCCAGGATGCCGATCCAAGCAGAGATGTAGGCAGGGTTGTAGAGCTTCAGCATGGGTCAAAACCATAGACAGTGCAGATTTAAAAAATAGTCACAGAAAGACGATACTGCCAATAACTCTATACCAATCAATGTTAAAGTTTAGGTGACATAAACCCATTTTTAGGAAAGTTTAACTTACCAAAGTGGACTCAAAAATTAGATAATACAAGGGTGCCTGGGTGGCTCAGTGGGTTAAACGTCTGCCTTTGGCTCAGGTCATGATCCCAGGGTCCTGGGATCGAGCCCCGCATCAGGCTCCCTGCTCAGCGGGGAGTCTGCTTTTCCCTTTCTATCTCCCTCTGCCCTTCCCCCCTGCTTGTGCTCCCCCTCTTGCCCCCATCTCTCTCTCTCAAGTGAATAAAAAATCTTTTTTTTTAAAGATTTTATTTATTTATTTGACAGAGAGAGACACAGTGAGAGAGGGAACACAAGCAGGGGGAGTGGGAGAGGGAGAAGCAGGCTTCCCGCCGAGCAGGGAGCCCGATGTGGGGCTCGATCCCAGGACCCCAGGATCATGACCTGAGCCGAAGGCAGACACTTAACAACTGAGCCACCCAGATGCCCTAAATAAAAAATCTTTTAAAAAAAGAATTAGATAATAAATTTTATGGCCACCTCACCTAAAATCATCAAAGCCATTAAATAAGTAGTCAAAAATCTTTCCACAGAGAAAACACTAGGCCGGATGGCTTCACAGCAAGTCCTACCAAACATGTGATAAAAAATAACCTCAGCCTTACCTTCCCAGTAATATAAAATGAGGAAACACTCCCCAAAGTATTCTATGGATCCATCATAATGTTGTTACCAAAATCTGACAGAGGTAGGAGAGGAATGGAAAATTACAGGCCTATCTCTCTCATAAACAAAATGAGAGAGCCCAAAGAATTTAGCAATGTACAGAAAGAATAGTGAATTATGACGAAGTTGAGCTTACTCCAGGAAATACATGGTTGGTTCAACAGAGGAAATCAATGTCCTCCACCAGGTTAACAAATTAAGACAGAAAAAAAAAATCAAATGATCACCTCAATGAAGAAAAATATTAGATAACCTTCAACATATTTGTGAGAAAAACTCTTAACAAACGAGGGATAGAAGGGAATGTCCTTAACCTGATAAAATCTTTAAAAACCCAAGCCAAAACAAAGGCCACAGGAAACATCTAAACCAATGGTGATACACTGGAATTTTTCACGTTGAGATCACAAAGGAAACAAGGATAAACATCAGTGGTGGAGGAGATCATCAGGGAAAGTATGAACTTTTCAACAAATGGCTTGGGGACATTTGGACATTTGTTTGAGGAAAAGAATTATTGGATCCCTACTTGAAACCATTCACATACACACACACACAAATAAAAGAAAACCATTCACAAAAATCAATTCTGCATAGATAAAAGACAAACATGAAAAGCAAAACTATCGTTTTTAGAAGATACTACAGGAGACTGTCTTCATGACCTAGGTAGGGGGAGAGAAGGACTTCCTAAGCAAGATACAAAACAGCACCAACCATAATATAAAAACATTGATACATTTGATTCCTTTGAAATGAAGAACTTCAATTCTTCAAAAGACATGGTAAAGAGAGGAAAAGACAAGTCACAGGTGGGAGAAGATATTTACAAAACATAACTGACAAAGGATTAGTAGCCCTAAGAATTTCTATTAGAGACAGGGGCGCCTGGCACTGGGACTCTTGATCTTGGGGGTTGTGAGTTCGAGGCCTGCATGGGGGTGGAGTTCACTTAAAAAAAAAAACAATCCAATAGAAAAATGAGTACAAACTTGAACACGAATTCCACAGATGAAATGGTCAATAGCACATGAAAGACACTCAGCTGTATCAGTAAGATGGGAAATGCAAATTAGAGCCACAAAAAATTACCATTGTTGGAAAAATTGTAAATTCTGACAATAACAATGGTTGGTAAAAATGCAGAGGTGCGGGAATTCATGCATGGCTGGTGGGAATAGAAATATAAATGAGTACTTTAGAGAACAGTTTGGCTTTATCTATAAAAGGCAAACATGGACACGCTCTAGGTCACAGCAATTCTCCTCCTATGTAGCTACCCTAGGAAAAAGTCCTGTAAGTGAAGATCTATACATGAATGTTGATCACAGTCCCAAAGCAGAAACAACCAAAACATCCCTCAACAGAAGAATGGATGAATATACTACAATATAAGCATCTGTTGGAATATTATACCGTGATGACAAAGAATGAACTATTGTTGCATGCAGATGAGTCTTCCAAATGTAACTTAACAAAAGCCAAGGAATTACAAAAATATACCATACTATTCCACTTATGCCAAGTTTGTAAGAAAGTAAAATTAAACTATATCATTTAGGGATGCAAACATAGGTGATAAATCCATTCAATTGAGAAAAGCAAGGAAATCATTATCATTAAGTCAGGAGAGTGGTTACTTTTATGGTAGAGAAGGTGTTTCAACAGGGGAGTGACACACCATGGGAGAAGGTGAGCTTCAGACACTATTCCACTCGTAATCTGGTCACATGGGCTCCACTTCCAATAATCATTCAAACTGTGCATGTTTTATATAATCTTCTAATTTTATACGATAACTTTATTTTTTTTTAAATGTATTTATTTTAGAGAGAGTGTGGTGGGGAGGGCCAGAAGGAGAAGGAGAGAGAGAATCTCAGACTCCCCGCTGAGCGAGGAGCCGGATGCAAAACTGATCTCACGACCCTGAGATCATGATCTGAGCCAAAACCAAGAGTCGACACTTAACTGACTGAGCCACCCAGGTGCCCCTAATTTTATACGATAATTTTAAAGTTTGTTTTCTAAAGAGTGACGGGGGGGCTTGAGGGCTCAGGGGCTGGGTCTCTGACCCCTGATACTGGTACCTGTATGTCATCTTCTGGGTTTTCAAGGACAGATTTTTCAGAGCCAGGCTCTTGGTGATCTCCTTCCCGAGTGTCCAGCCTTGCCACTGCAGCACCTCGGCCACCTCAATGCCCCAGATGACCCTCTTCTTCACTTTGTCTTGCTTTTTTGAGAAGCACATGCGAGTGTCCGTCAAGCTGGCAGCCTGGAGAAGAAAGGACGCATTAGCGGGGTAAGATTGAAATACCCAGAGAACAGGCAAAAAGCTCCCATCTCCAGAAAGCAAGGAATTGACCCGACCCTTGGTCCCTAAGGGATGGTCTGGAGAGAGAAGATGAGGGGCAGTCAGATATTACCATTTCCGAGGCCACTGCAATGGTTTTCCAACGAGATTCTCCATGACCCCTTCCCTGGAGCCTTCCCTGGACCACTCCATTGGGCACTGAGCAGGCTTAGCTGGTGGGTTCTGTTCCGCAGTGCACCCAAAGATACCAGTCCCCTCAGGTGCTGCCTTTTCCTTTCCTTCCTTCCCATCCTACCCTTTTGCTGCGGAAGCCTCTCCTAGCTGGAGTGGTCTATCCCACGCACTTTGTGAGACCACAAGAATACTCTACCATTCCCTCTCCCAACCCTCAAGTGGCTGGTGGAGCAGAGGAAGGAGTCAATTTGCCTTCAAGAAATCCCCACCCCCTGTCGTGATGTGGGGGCTACTCCAAGCACTGCTCCTGACGATGTAGAGGCGCAGTGTGCCAAAGCTTCCCATCTATAATGGAAAATCCTTCCCAAGCTGATCCCTAGTCCCATCTACCTGAGGAGGGAGGGGGACGGAGGGGGCAAAGCCCAAGTGAAGGGAAAATGAACAAGGTACCTCTTCCTACCACAGTCATTGCAGTGAACATTCCACTCACTGCCATGTTATTTTATCTTTGGCCAAGTATTGCTTCTATATTGTTACTTAACATAAAGAATTATTCATCCACTGGACAAATATTTGTTGACTACGTATCATGAGCCAGACATTGTGCTAGGTGCCAGGACTATAATAGTGAACAAGACAGACACATCTTTCCTGTCTTGGAGCTTATTACACTCTCAGCTTAAATATTTACAGAGAGTATCAGGTGGCCAATATAGTATTTTCTTTCCTGGTTGGCCCATAGAGGAAAGGTGACATGGATGAGCCAGGGTAATTTATGGTAAATATCAGTAGGGACATCAGTCAGGGTCCAATCAGGAAAACAGAAGCCACCATGGGTGTTCAAAACAAGGACTTTAATGCACAACCAAGGCACAGTGAAGTAACCCAGAAGCTAGCGACATCAAGAAGCTGCTACCACGCTAGGTTAGGGGAGGTACTGGGGTTCTCACAGCCCCAAGGCCTGTCTGGTGGGGACTGGAGTCACGGGGAGATGCAGCTGCTGATGGGAATACTGTCACGAAAGTGGGTGAGGGGAGAGAAATGCCCTGGCTCCTCCCTTCCTCCCCACTTTTAATCTCCTCCCAGCTCAGCGCAGAGTGGGTAAGGGCCGTGAGGGAACATGGGGCAAACAGGCCCGGAATGGCACAGATGGAGGGGTGAGGTGACCCCCGGTCCTCAGGAGACACAAGAATGCACACACGACACAGACACACACTGCACCCCACACAGTCCTACCCCACAGTCACACTCCTTGTGTGTGACTCCTCCCCTGCTATGTCAGCCAAGAGCTGCAAAAAAGTCAGCAACATCCACATCTTGGTCAAACACGAGGGGTGAAGCCCAGAAGAACTTTCTGAGGCAAGAGAGAACCCTTGACTACTCTCTCAGCTCTGACTGGCACCTCCCCAGAGTTCTTCACATGCACCCCCACCCCTCACGGCCACTCTTGCTGCTGCCACCACTCCAGGCGGCTTGGTGCTCAGTGTATGCAGGGTCTAGGGTCGGGGTCTGGACAGGGGGAGTCAGGTCTTTCCAGATTCCTAAGCACCCCTGCCGGCCCTGCAGCACCCCGCCCCCCCCCCGGACACGTGCTCACGTGGGCACTGGTGTTGCTGCCGCAGGCACTCAGCACCACACTGCTGCCAGTGACGGTGGGAACGGCCACTGTGCTGGTGCTCAGGCAGGAGCCGGAGTTCATGGTGCAGTCCCTGCTGTCCCTCGTCTTCATCAGGGGGCTTGAGGCTGCCTGGATGAGCATTAGCCACCTGGAACACAAGTCCAAGGGGAGCACTCTGGCTGAGCCAGGAGTTCTGCCAATGTGGAGCTAGGAAGAGACCGGAGGGGACACAAGAGGGACATCAAAGAGAGAGGCTCGTGGAGTAAACTGGCCGTGGCCATCATTATTACAGGGGGGCCCGCTTACCAGCTGTGGCATGGAGGTACGAGGTGGCACCATGAGCAAAAAGCCAGGGTACAAGATCCAGCGCTCTGCCCAGGAGCCTAGAAACTCATCATTCAGGAGAGGGACTCAGGGATGAGGCCCACCCAGCCCTGCCTGCCATGGCCACCCTTTGCATTTCTCAGGAAGCCCCCAGTGAGTGTCACTGAAGCACACGTATTACTTTTATCTGGCTTTTGCTCTCTACTTGTTTCTTCGGAGTGTGTCTTGCCTCCTGTGAGAAGGAGAAGGGGCAACGAAGTGGTAAGTGAGACTGGATGAATCCCGGTCTTTCGGGTTTCCTCTATCGGTATGCAACCTGCAGTCCAGGTTTAAAGTAAGCATTCACTGAAATAATCACTCAATCCAAAGATAAGCGAGTCAACTTCTAGGGCAGAGGGATCCATGGAGAGACTGCAGCTGGAAATTATATGCAAATATATGCAAGGGTTATATGCAAACCATATGCAAAATGTCATATATATGGCGAAGTGTTTTTTTTCCAGGGAAAGTGTCCACAGCTTTCACCAAATACTCAAAAGGGTGTTTGGTCCTGCTCTAGGGAACACACACGGGGCCTAAACTCCCAATCCCCTCTTCCTTTAGGAGATTCCTTCAGCACACACACACCCAGGTGTGGCTACCATATTGGACAGCGTCAATCTAACACCTTTTTGAAATTATGTATATTTTTCAGACTACTCAGTGTCCTTCCCCACCTCTTTGAATAATAATCTCAAAAATAGTAACAACTTTTACTGACATTTATTGAGAACTTATGTGCCAAGCAGTGTTGTAAGGCCTTCTCACGTATTTTATTTTATCATTTTTTAAGATTTTATTTTTAAGTAATCTCTACACCCAACGTGGGGCTCGAACTCACAAACCTGGGGTCAAGAGTCACATGTTCCACCAACTGAGCCAGCCAGGTGCCCCTTATGTATTTTAATCTTTACAACAATTTATGATGATATGTAAGCTGTCTTTTCTTTGGCCTAAAATTACCTCTCTTCCAGGCACCCGGGTGGCTCAGTCGGTTAAGTGACTCTTGATATCAACTCAGGTCTTGATCTCAGGGTTGTTGAGTTCAAGCCCCATGTTGGACTCCACCCGGGCGTGGAACCTACTTAAAAAAAATTACCTCTTTTCAAGTTTGGGGTTCAGCTTTCAACTCCTTATTATAACATATTACACTTTAGTCAATGATTTTATGGTTATCCTTTAAAAATTTATACAATTTCATCAGACACTCCCATCCCCTCCCCACCACCATCCAAAGCAAAAGATTCTGTTGATTCAGTTTTTCCTAATTGGCAACACCTCCAAAACCTCTGGAGAATATCTTAGATTCACTCACTCATTCATTCATTCATTCATTCATTCACTCACAAAGCATTTACTGAGTGCCTGTTGTATGTACAGTGCTAGGCAATGGACAAGACAGGCAAGGCCCCTACCTTCCCCTGTAAAGAGGATATTCAGAAGGAATCAAAGAAATGCCAGCTGGGGAGGCAGGGAGGAGAGTCCCATTACTTTTCGGCTATTGGATGGCTTTGTAGTCCTGCCTGATTCAGTAAAGTCTGTGACCTCAGGGGATTCTATAAATAGCCAATACCTCAGAGTTCTGAAAAAGTCACCAGTCAACACAGGTAGAAGAAATTAGAGACAGTGGGGTAGAAATCTCCTCCAGATCAGGTCTTAGGGCTTAGGGAAGAGAGCGCTGGTCCCGGAGAGCTGCATCTGCTCAGGTTCACTGAGATGGGCAAGTTTCTCCATTTCCTGGAGCCTCAGTCACCTCACCAAATGAAGGTTATCTTATTCCACAAAGTTGATGTGAAGTTGGAATGAAATAGGGGATTTGAAAAAGCCCTAGAGGAACCAATGTTACTGTAATTAACAATCATAACTTCCATACTCGGTTGAGCTACTCTTCCAAAAGACACCCATCTGCAATCACTGTGAAGACACTGGGCAGAGTAGGTGTTGTTTTTAAATCCAATTTTCTAATATTGAGGACTTTAAAAAAATATATCATCAGCTTCCTTTATTTGCCTCTTTTCCAACGTAAACATTCCTAAGATGACCAGTGGGAAAAGTGGCGGGTCGCCGCGTAGTGTGGAGTGGAAAAGAAATTGGTAAAATGAAGTGATAAAAATACTTAAGGTCGTTCCTCTGTTCTCTAGGATATCCCCAGACTGAACTCACCGTAGTCTCAGTCCCACGGGGCTCTCTAAGGGACATGGAAGGGACCCCCGGCCACAATTTCCCAAAGGAGGCGGTCTTCCGGGACAGATACCTTCGGTGGCCACTCGCGCCGTTCCCCTGGTCCTGGGAGCAACTCTCAGAACTCACTCTGCCGCCATGTTGATGTTTCCATAGAGACAGGACGCTCAGGACAAGGTGTCTCCCGGTATCCCAGGACAACGACGGCATCCCGAATGAGTCATGCTCAGAGAAGGCGAAAGCACCGCCCAATTTTAATGCTTACCCTTTTTTAATTCTCTGATTTTCCCTACTAGTAGCCACTGAGCTTCTGCCAGTCGCAACATGCAATGTATAGTCTCCTAGTTGTCGTGACGTCCTCGCAGTCCTTATTTTAGTAGACGACCAAATTCATAGGCGGTTACTCCATGGGCTCGGCACCTGAGTGGGAGCCGTTCCAGTTATTTCCGGCCGCGCGATGGTGACGTAGGGTCAGAATCTCAACCGGAACTTCAATCTGTGATCGCGATTGTTAGCTTGAAAGCACCCCATAGTTATTTTTCACTTGCATATTGCTTTACAACTGGAGTCCTCTGGCAGGTGGCAGAGAAAGTGTCCTATCCGTTTTCTGCCGGCATTACCTCCTCCCTGGCACCAAGCTAACTCTTTTCTAGGGATCTGGAGGTTAATGTATGAAGAAGGCGCTGGTATGCTAATGTGGATTCTTGGAAGCGCATTTGTTGATTTGTCCGCATTTGCTTTGTGGAAAAGGTCTGTAAAATAACAAAAACTCAAGGGAGTAAACTTTAATCTAATTGGCTTTTTAAAATGGATTTATGAACTGGGCAACATCCCATCTACCAAGTAGAGGGGAACTCCAGGGCGTTATGCAAAAGGGAAGGTTTTTATAGACAGGAGGGTGGGACAAGATGTTATTAGCAAAGGAAAAGAAAGGATTATTTCAGGCAAGATGGCCTTCCCTTATGGGGAAGGGCAGGGGCTCTTATTACAGATTGCTTATCTTCTTTTGGGGGTTGGAGAGGCCACCTGTGACGGATGACCTCATTGGTGCTGACCAGAAAATTCCTGTCTGACCCGTTAAGACTACATTTCTGGGGGAGGTTGAAACTTGGCCTAAGTGACACCATTTTGGGCGTGTGGTTTTCTTTGTAACAGCTCTAATTTGGTGAAGACTCCTTAGGTGGGTGAAGCTGAAAGCCTCAAAGTTCATTCTGAGCAATTAAAGATGTTTCACTACCCAGGACGGTGATGGGGGGTGGTGTTACAGGGAGAGACCTTAATGAGTCTAGGAGTAAACCCAGAAAATAAACTCTCATTTTGGGAAAGTTGGCATTTACTTGTGAAAGTAAACAATGGATGGACTAAGGATGACAAAGTGGCCTGAGTTGGCCTGGGAAATCACATGGCCAGAGGCTGGCTGAACTGGAGGGAAGGGGCAGGCCAGGGGGCCCATGAAGTTATGCCAGCACCATTAGGTCTGGAATTTTCTTGGAATCAAGGAATGTGGAACTCAGTGAGCTTTTCACCGGTTTTAATGTTATTCTCAGAATCTGAAACCTGCACTTTGGACATGACAATGTCTATGCTGTTTGTAGTTTCTATAATGATTTCCTTTTTGTTTTCCTCTAAGCTCTTTTTGAAATGGTCAACCTGACTCAGCTGGACCTTAAGGACAGGGAAAGGGGCCTGTTTTTCCATTCTTAGGCTGAAAAGAAATAGGAGCAGTGACTCTGCAGACAGGGCTTGGTTGTGGTCTCAGGAATCCCAGCAAGAACACCCCAAGGAGGTGAGAAAGCTCATGCTAGGAGCCATGTGTCCTTGTGCCTCTTCAGTGAAAGAGTGTCCCTCCACAGCTCTGGTATGCCTAAACCTTGGTGGATTCATTGTCCTCACCCTGTGTGCTCCACTTCAGTGGGGTTCTGGCTGCCTCCTGAGAATCCTGCTGGAGAGCTCTGACCTTGACTGACATAGTGGACTCCCAGGGAGAGGTCCAAGCCGGACTTTGCTCCAAAAGGCAAACAACATGGAAAGGGGTGTGGCAACGGGTTGAGTCTCAGGAGGAGAGAGGAAGCTGAGTTTGCTTTGGAAGTCCCCTTTTCCAGGAGGCCAGAACCCATGGGAAAAAATGGGTGCTAGGCCCTGGTGACTGTATCTTCCATGGACCCAAGAAAGACAACAGGGTGGGTGCTGTTTGGTTCAAGGCTGTGAACGAGGGTGGGTGATGACTCAGGAAATTGATGAGGACCAGGATGTGGGAGAAAAGGAGGAAGGAGGATGGGTAGTAGGCAGACTTGAATCCTTTTGTCTGGAAACCTTGGCTGGAGGTAATAAAGATAAAGCATACACTCAGTAATTTTGGCTTCAGCACACTCAAAAATATCTTTTCTAAGTCTTGCCTCTCTTCCCCCACCAAATAGAATAGAGGGGATTCTGGGCTGGGAAATCTGACCTGAGATTAATCCTGACTGTCACTTATTGACTGTGTGATCTTGAACAAGTCACATGACCTCTCTGAGCCTTAGTTTCCTCAACTGCTATCTGGGGGTAATTATCAAAAGACTCATGTAGCAGGACGCATGGGTGGCTCAGTCGGTTAAGTGTCTGCCTTTGGCTCAGGTCATGGTCTCAGGGTCTTGGGATGGAGTCCCAGGTTTGTCTCCCTGCTCAGCATGGAGTCTGTTTCTCCCTCTCCCTCTGCCTTTCCCCCTCCTCCTGCTCATGCTCTCTCTCTCAAATAAATAAATAAAATCTTAAAAAAAAATGGGACACCTGGGTGGCTCAGTCAGTTAAGCATCTGCCTTCGGCTCAGGTCATGATCCCAGGGTCCTGGGATCAACTCCCACATCAGGCTCCTTGATCAGCGGGGAGCCTGCTTCTCCCTCTGCCTGCCACTCTCCCTGCTTGTGTGCGCTCTCTCTCTGACAAATAAATAAATAAAATCTTTTAAAAAGGCTGGTGTAGCGACAGAGTGATCACAGAGTGATCAGACATGTGAAAAGTATTTTAGGCATGATAGATAATCAATAAAGTTAGATGCATGTGCATGGTCACATGCTAGAAGATGGTCACTCACCAAATGGGAGGTCCTTATAATTAAGCCACTCGGTTTTCTGTGCACCCTCCCTTCTTACCACCTCCTAGCCTCTCTGCTCCACACTAGAGAGGCAGGAAGTTTTTCTTCTCTCCACATCCCGCTCTTTTGTTTCTACAAGAAGGAGCCTGCCTTGGTGCTCTGGGATGGAGAAAGACAAAAGTAGGTACCAGAGTGATTTTCTGTCCAGTTGGCAAGTCAACCCAACTGCAGAACTTGCAAAGTCCCCTCCCGTCTTCCTTCCCTGCAACTCTGACTCCATTTCCAGTGTTGGTACTGAAATCAGGTCTGCATCCAAGATGTACTTAACTTAGGGGAGGGAGATGAGGAGATGAGTCCTCCCACAGAAATTTCTGACCTCTGAAATTAGTGAGGTAAGTTCTTCCAAGCACATTATGCCAGGCTTTAACCCTTTTGTTGTTGGGTCATGGGGAGAGCTGGGAGTAATGGTGAGGGTACAAGGGAGAGCAGCCACAGCAGAGGAGGACTCAGCCAGTGACTATTTCCCAACTGGTACCAAAGTATTTCCAGATTTTAACAACCAGTAGAGCTATAGTGGATAGTACTAGTTGTAAGTGAGACCTGAGGAAAAATCCTACCTCACCAGCTGCTGTATACACAGTTACTTATTTCTAGCCAAAACTTGGTGTCTCCCCCTTGAATTCCCCCTCATTGGTGAAGAATCAGTCACCACGTCTAACTGCTCTTCCTTTCTAGTCTGAGCAGTGCTCCTTCTCTGTGTTAGCTTTCCCAGCTGTCTTCCCCTAGACCATCTCCTCTCTCCAGCTACACGCCTCTCTGGCCAGCACCATGGACAGCTCTGGCTGACCAGCCCATCCCAGGCCATCCCCTTGCCCCCTTGCCTTCTATCCCTACAACGCTGACCCACCCCAGTGTGGAATCCCTGAGGTATGAACTGAATGAGGGTCATCCTTGAAAAGATAGTACAGTGGAGTGATTAAGAACAAGCTCTGGAGTAAAAAAGTTTGGATTTGAGTCCCAACCCCGCCAACAAACTCTCAGTTCTATGATCTTGTTCTTTTGCTTCTATAAGACCCAGTCTGCTCATCTGTAAACAGGGAAAACTAACACCTACCTCAAAGGTTGTGAGGTTTAAGTGTGATAAAAGATTTAAAGAACTTAACACCATGCCTGTCTTATTATATGTTCTAAATAAAGGAAGAACATCATTATTCTGTGACTTTCTATCCTATTTAATTCCTCAAACCCTTTTCCAATCCATTCCTGACCAGGGCTCTCTCTCAAGTAAAAGTATCATTACATGACTGCCAGCTCAGTGCAGCTGCCCTCCTTTGGGTGCAAAAGTTGGCTTGGACTTCAAGGATGGTAAGGGAGCCCACCTTGACTGGTCCATGAGGTTCTGACTTTGTTAGACTTTAAAACTTTGAGTTAGTTTTATTTTTTATTTATTTTTTATTTTATTTAAGATTTTATTTATTTATTTAACAGAGAGACACAGAGAGAGCACAAGTAGGAAAAGCAGCAAGCAGAGGGAGAAGGAGAGGGAGAAGCAGGATCTCCCTGAGCAGGGAGCCCAACATGGGGCTCAATCCCAGGACCCTGGGATCATGACCTGAGCTGAAGGCAGCTGAAGGATCATGACCGACTGAGCCACCCAGGCACCCCGAGTTAGTTTTAGATGTATGGAAGCATCTCAAAAATAGTACAGAGAGTTCTCATAAACCCTTCATGCAGCCTCCCCTTAGGTTAGCATCTCATATGACTATAGAACACTTATCAAAACTAAGAAAATTAACCATGGTACAACACACACTATTAATGAAAGAAGAGAATTTATTTAGATTTCATAAGCTTGTCCACTAACGTCCTTTTCCTATTTCAGTATCCAATTCAGAACCTTACCTGGGGCATTTCCTGAATCTTTCCTTGTCTTTTATGATCATGACTCTCTAAAAGAGTACTGTCAATTATTTTGTAGAATGTTCCTCAATCTTGGGTTTGTTTCGTGTGATTAGAGTAAGGTATGTATTATTGGGAAGCATAATACAGAGGTGATATGCCCTTCTCAGTGCATCATATCAGAGGGCACATGATGTTAGTATGCGTTAATGGTGATGTTAACTTTGGTTACTCGGCAAAAGTAGTGTCAGGATTGTCCACTGTCAACTTGCTACTTTTCCCTCTTTATTAGATTTTGATCATGTCCATCTTTTGCTTGTCTAGGATTAAGAGCTCCCCCAACCCCATAGTATATAATCAGTCACTCCTCACAACCCTGGTGCAGCATCTCTTTCTGCCCACGGGTCCTGTCCCCATGGTTTAAGAAAACCACCATTTTGCACCAAAAAAAAAAAAAGAGTTCCAAACCCAAGAAATATGTCCTCGAAATAACCTTTCTACCCTTACACTCCCAACCACTCCCCTGAGACACACCCAATTCCCTAGTATCTGCCTGGTCACTTTCCCCTCAGTCTTCTTAAGTCAGGCATTTGGAGGCATGTGCAAAAGACAAAGGCAAACATACCTGGAGTTTATAAGGACAACAGGGTGCTTCTAGTCCATTTTCAGGAACCTTCTTTTGAGCCCCTGCAAGTTTCTGTGTGCAGGGGCACTCTGAGAAAACGTGGCCAGCAACTGTTCACAGAAACGTCCAGTCTATCTCTCAGGTCTGGCCTCAACCCTCGAGCACTCTTTTCAAAATCTAGCATTTGGGGTTTTTAAAAGTCTCTAACAGCATTCTTTTCATTTGGCCATGGATGACTCCTTACTACCCACTAGCCCAGATCCATGAGCTTCCCTCCTCCCAGAAGGCTCTTCACTTCTCCAGGAGTTTGCTATCATCAGAGATCCTGCCCCTAAAATGGATACATAACATACTTCTAATCAATTGAGTGTGGAGAGATCTGCTTATCCAATCCTCCCCTTTGTTTTCATCTCTATCTGCCCCTAGTTTATTCCAAATCAGTGTGTCCTCCCATGCTGCTGCTTTAGAAGATTAAGAGCTGGGGCACCTGGCTGGCTTAGTTGGAAGAATATGCAGCTCTTGATCTCAGGGTTGTGAGTTCAAACCCCACGTTGGGTGTAGAGATTACTTAAATAAATAAAAACTTAAAAAAAAAGATTAAGAGGCATCACACCTCCTCCAGCCCACTAGTGACTCCATTTAAAAAAAAAGATTTATGTATTTATTTTAGAGAGAGACAGAGAGAGAGCGCATGTGTGAGTGGGGGGAAGGGCAAAGGGAGAGAGAGAGAATCTCAAGCAGACTCTACACTGAGCCCAGAGCCCAACACAAGTCTTGATCTCAGGACCCATGAGATCATGACCTGAGCCAAAACCAAGAGTAGGACATTTAACCAACTGAGCCACCCAAGCGACCTATGACTCCATTTTTAGAAGCTTTTGTGTAAAAGCATGAAAGACCTTAGAAGATGCTTTTATCCGTCCCCATCCCCTCTTTGCCCTTTGTTCTGGTTACTATTGCCGTGTAAGAAGTCACTCCAAAACTTCAAAGTTCCAAATGCACATTTTATTTTGCTTATGATTTTGTGGGTCAAGAATTCAGGAAGGGCTTGGCCAGGCAATTTTTAGAGTCTGTCATGTAGTTACATTTAGTTGTTGGCCAGGGCTGCCCTCTGAAGCTTCCATTGGGCTGCAGCTTCCAAGATGGTGCTCTCACATGGCTGACAGTTGACACTGGCTGTGGTCTGGGAGCTCCCGCTAGCCTATGGACAGGAACACCTATCTGTAGCTTCTCTAGCTCGACAATCTCAGGGTAGAACCAGGCAGAAGCTATATGGTCTTTTCCAAGGGGAGAGGAGTGTCAAATGATTTGTGGACATATTTTAACCATTGCTACTCCCACCAGCATGGGATCCCCTCACAGCTTCTAGAACATTAGTCCTCCAGGACCACCCTCCCTGATGGGTTCTTAGCCAACCCCGGCCCCATCAGATCTTTTAGGTTGAAGCCGAAATGCCTTCCTCCCATTCCTCTGGGATGGTGACTCATCAGTTCCCACCTCCTTCAGTTTGCTGCTGTAGGGCACCTGGATTCTGATCTGGACTCTGCTACTGTGTGATCTTGGACAGGTAACTTCACTTTTCTGGCTTCAGTTTCTTCTCTGCAAAGTAGGAATTAAGAACAATGTCACTTCATAGGCTGTTAGGATTTTAAAAGATAAGTGAATAGCAGACTTAGCACAGCTGATGCTCCTGATTATGAAAGAAATAACTGGGGGCAAGTCATTTTCCCTCTTGGAGACTTGATTTCTGAAATGGGGATAATTCTCTTAATCCAATTCCCCCATGCGGATGAGAGGGGGTCTTAAATGGACTGCAGGGAGGGCCAGCCCACAAGATGCCCCCTGCATCTATGCCCTGCTGGGGCCCCATGCCATGTGCGTGCAAGGTGGCCAGGGTGTGGCTTGGGGTGGTGCAGCGCACGGGGCGGGCCACTATCTGCCCCACCGGCCTTATCAGATCCGGGCTGGCCACAACTCAGCCCCATGGAACAAAGAGGCTTTGAGAACCAGGCTGGGGTGTGGGACATGGGGCCGAGCCCCATCAGGCACATTCCACCCAGGGGGCAGAGGGCATGGGGTGGGGAAGCCATTGCTGCCAACCCCTATCAGAGAGGTTTCTCTGCACTGGGGGCACCCTTCTGTGTGGGGAGCAGGGCCTGTGCCCTCCCCCAGGGCCCAATGTCCGACTTCTTTGGGGCATTTCCTCTCCAGATCTTCCCACCAGGCCCGCAGCTCCCACCCCTTCCATGGGGCGCAGTGTCCCCCCACCCCCAGCCCAGCTCCCATTTCCCCTCCTGGCCCCTTTAGCCCCAGCCACACCAGTTCCCAGTTCCTGAGCGTGCCCTGCCCCTCTCCCCGCATCTGCTCCCAATAATCTGTCCACCTACCCTTGCCCCAAGCACTCAACCTAGAAGGTGGCAGCGCAAAACCACTTCCAGGAAGCCCCCCGGCCACTGGTGTCATTGAGCTCATCCTGTCCCCACCCCGGTCTAATTGCTCTGCACTTCCTCCTGTGTGACACTGTGGGGGAACTTCTCTCCAAACTTGAATCACAGGTGGGGAATCTGCTGAGCCTAGCAGAGAGGCCCCTGCCGGCCGTCAGGGCCAGAGTCAAGGTTGTACAAGTTGTACATACGGGCTCTAGGCTGGGCAGGCAAGCTGGGGCTGAAATCCAGGTGTGCTGGTACCCCAGTGTGCCCCCTGCACTGGGTTCTCTCCTAAACAGGTTTGCTGGCACCAGGCCAGAAGAGTTGTCTTTTCTAGTTGGATCTCTTTGCAGGGCGGGGAGGGAGGGATTTGCTAAAATTTTTAATGGAGGGGCTCCTATTTCTAGTTCCCACACTAGGGCTGCCCGTGCCAGCAGCAGGCCTGGCTGTCTAAAGGATTGATGCATTCAGCTCAGCCTTTCCCAGCACAGCACGGCAGACTGTCAGAAACCATCCCGAAGGCAGCATCTTCAGGTAAGTGCATCCCACGCAGCTTCGGAAGGGCCGTCCCCAGGGTCATTGGGTCTTTCCAAACCAGAGAGAGGAGCCTCCAAGGACAACCTGGGGGTGGGTACCTGAGCGGGCGCCTCTGCACAGACGAGTAGGAGAGCTGGGGTGTAGTGGCCCGTGTGTTGAGGGCAGTCGGTCCAGGCAGCTCCACAGGCCTCCCAGCCAGATTTCCCACTTTGTCTCCTGTACACCAACACTCCAGGTCTCCCTATGTCCAGTTCTCCCCAGGGACTTGTGGACTCAGGCACAGGTGTTGCAATTTGCCTGGACTGGGCTTGCGGGGCTACTCTGCATCTTCTCCCCATGCACTCCCAATGGGGGGTGGGCAGGCAGAGAGAACAGGAGCCCTGAGGGTCACTCGAACCCAGTTAGACCGGCCTTGGGCAATGAGGAGGGAGGATATCTATATAGAAAGCCCTGGATTTCTCCCCCACAAGTGCAGGCACTAAAGGCTGGAGAAGAGCCAGGGTCAAGGGCTCTGGGCCTGGGGGAGCTGGATCTCATGCTTCAACACCTGAAGTTGACTTGAACCCTTTCCTCAACCTCACTACTCACCCAAACTGGCCTCAAGTCCTGGCCATTCTACTCCTAAACATCTACAGCCCATCACCTTCTTTCTGACCCCATGGCTATCTCTTTAGTCCAGGCCACCAACTTCTCGCCCCCGTAAATGGACTCCCCGCTTCCGCAGCTGCCTTCTCTGATCCATCCTCTACACTGCAGCTGGGCGAGCTTTCTGAAACAATCTAGTCGTGAGCTTCCCCGACTTCAAACCCTCCAGGCCCTCCCCAAGCCCTCAGGTTCAAGTCCAAATGTGTGGCATACAAAGCCCTGTGACATTTGACCCCTGCCTGCCTCTCTGCCTCAGTTTGGCCAAGCCCACATAGCCTCGTGACGCAGGCCTGGAAGTCCCTCCAAGCCCCAGACTCACTCTAGCCCCCATGCTTTTGCATTTACTGTGTCCTCAGCCTGGATCCCTTCCTTTAATGACCTGCCACGCAAAGCCCTCCTTGCCCTACCTGTAGCATCCTCGCCTCCAGGAAGCCCTCCAAGCTCCCAGCCTCCGTGGCACTCCCATAGCCCCCCTGTGAGATGCCAGCCACAGCACTCAGCACACAGCACAGGTGTGTCTCCCCATGCTGCTTCCTCCCACCCAAGAGATCCCCTTGGCAGGGACTACCACTTTCCTTCACGCACAGGACCTAACACAAGAGTATCCAATGAATAACGACCAAACAGGTGAATGCAGCTCACAGTTGTAGACGCCGCAGCCTTGGGGGCTGCACTTGACCCTGAGAGGAGAGGCAGGTATTGGGTCAGTAGCTGCCTGGGCAGCACTGTTGACCCTCCTCTGGGCCTTGGCTTTATAGACACTGGGGCGAAGTGGGTTTAGGTGGGAGGGATTGGGGCCACCATCATATTGTAATGGTGGAAGATGGCAGGCTGTCTCCCCGTGTCTCCTCACTCACAGTCTGCTCAGATCTGCTCCCAGGATTCTTGGAAAAGCCTCAGAGCCCCACGTCCACACCAAGGTTGGTTTTTTAGGGTCTGAATTCAGGTAAGTTTTTTTCTGAATCTTTGCAGCCTTCTCTGTCTGAAGAATGAATTTGTTTCCTGAGGAAGCCCATCTAGAACAGAAAGGTCTGGGGACACCAAATGGCCCTGCGTCCGCAGGACAGAGTGTGCTCAGGCCCAGTAGGAGAGGCAGCTGGACCCCATAGAGGAAAGCCTCTCTCTCTTCCTCCCCCTCCCCCTTCCCTCCCTTTCTCTCTCTCTCTGTGTCTCTCCCCCACCATTAAAGAATGTCTATAAGGGAGAGAATGTACAAACAAATGGACAAGAATATCTTGACCTTGATCTTCTGTTTTTCACTGTAAATGAGTTCATGGACATTCTGGACCCTGTAGGCCTGGTCCATGAGCGTCTGCCATGAGTCCGTTCTAGATGTGCTGACAAAGCTGACAATGCTGAGAATACCCTCCAGAGAGAACCCAAGTTCACCAAGGGAAAAACCTTGTGGTCAAAACTGGGCCCAAAGGCCAGGATGCATGGGTTCGAATCCTGCTTCTGTCCCTTGCTGTGTCATCTCAGACAAGTTACTTAACCTCCCTGTGCTTCTGTGCTCACCTGGAACGTGGTGATATGAAAACATACACCACCTAAGGTTGTTACCAGAATGAATGGCTTCATATAAAGCACTTAGAACAATGCATAGTGACGGTTAGTCTTCACTGAACAACAGCAGTTGTCACTATAGCCTGTGGGGCCTATTTCCTCCCAGATGACGCAGTATCCAGGGCAATGACATTTTCTCCGGAGTTTTCCTCCATGGAGGTGGGGAAAGGGTGAGGTAAGAGTCTGAGCTGTCATCCCTGACATAGTGATCTTTGTAAGCGGGGAGAACGTGGGCAGTGGTGTATTTTAGCAACTGGCTCTCCATGGTCGGGGGAACTCTACTTCAGAGCATACACCAGTTTCCATGGTGTGAATACTCCCGCCATGGCCTATTTCAACTATTTCAACTGGCTTGTGGAACATCTGACAATTTCACAAGTGTACCGCTGGACCTGGGAATCTCAGCTGACCTGTAGTGAGATCAGCTCAGAAAAACCTGCCTTGGGCTAGAGAGACCAAGAGAAAATGAAGAAGGGGGTCACCTTGTCTGGACAACCAACTGGGCCTTTTCTAGACTGAGCAATGTTTCTCCAAGTGCGGTCCATGGACCATCTGCCATGTTTGGTATGTTTGTAAAAATAAGTTCCTGCACCTCGCTCAGCACCTATTAAAGCAGAATCGTTTGAGTGGAGCCAGGAATCATTTTTAAACACGCTGCCCAGGTGATTCTGAGGTTTGAGGCCTGCTAGATTAGGGACCCCTGAGTTATCCCAGAAGTCAGAAGGGGCCACGAGGCAGATGCGAATTCTACAGAATCTTTTCATACCGTGGTCCATTATTCTCACTGAAGGAAGAGAACCCCAGGCCCTGAGAAAGTCTGGAGTAAGCAGAAAAAGCGCCTTGACTAGGCACAGTGAGGTGGTTCTAGATGAGTAAAGTGACCCCGGGCTAGTTACCTCAGTTCTCTCTCTGGTCCAGTAGTCTTTATGGCAAACTTGGAGGTCAGCGTGTGAAAGGCCTTGCCTGGCGCAGAGCCCAGCTCTCTGTGGGGACTTTGCTGGGCTGCTGGGTGAGGAGGGCCTGCAGAGACGATGGGAGCGTGGGAGGTTTTGTCCGGGGAGGAAGGTGAGCACACCTCCGGACAGACCCACCCATGGCTCCGGGCTGTCTGTGTATTGGCCCCACTCAGCATCCTAGACTCTATGGCTCTAACAACTTAAATAACTTTTATTACAAAAGGAAGAAAAGACCAAAACATCCCCCAAATTCTCCCATGGGCTTCCCCCTCCGCGCCAATAAATAAGGTGGGGGAGACTGACCGGAGGGGGTGTGGGGGTCATGGTTCAGCAGAAGAGGGAGCTTAGCCTGGGCAGGGGCGGAAGGACATCCAGCCCCTTCCCCTGGTCCCGGGCACTATGATCACATTGGCTGGAACCCAGAACTCTGGCCACGACAGCAACAGTCTCTGGATATGTCCCGGGGAGTGTGGCCAGGGAGGAAGGTCATGCCTCAGGGTGGCCAGGCTGGCTGCCCTACCCCGCAGCCTTGGCAGTTCTGGGCAGCAGGTGATGAATCCGGCCAGCTCCCTGCTGGCTCCCAGGGAATCTAGCAGCATCAACTGAGGTGCGAGCCCACCTAAGAGGGGCCTGAGACAGATGGAATGGGCCCTCCCCCATGGGGGAGGCGGGCGTGAAAAGTCGAAGGGAGGGCTGGCTGGGTTGGCCCCACTGTGCCAGCCTCGAGGTCTCTAGAATAGAAGGCTAGACCAGCCCCACCCCACCCCAACTGGCTCGTCATCGAGGTGGGGTGGTCCACACCAGCACTGCCCAGTCAAGTCGCAATGGTGTGTCTCTGTCGAAGAGGAGATGGTGGGAACCAGTGCCCCCCAACTCAGGCCCCGGCCAGCGCCAGTGCCCTGCTGGCAAGGAGGCCTTTGGACCAAGTTAGGCATTTGCAGGAGGGCAGCGAAGGGGCCTTTTCAGCTCCCTGAGCCGGCCATGCCCAGCGAATGGAAGCTACCCTCTTCCAACAGGAGCCGTCCCAGACGGTAGAGCACCTGGGGGTACCAGTGCACCCCCTCTCCCGGGCTCCAGCTGCCCCACGCCAAGCTGTGAAACAGTCGCAGGGGCCAGAAGGCCAACTGAGCCAGACGGTGGTCAGCCACGGCCGCGAAGCAGGAAGCCACCACATCCTCCACCACCAGCGTCCCGTGCCGTGTTAGCGGGGCATAGGCCCCAAGGGCCACGTGTGTGGAGACAGCCGCCACTCGGGCAGGCTGCAGGCCTGGCACCCCGGCCACCAGCACATACTGGCCGGGCTGCACCTGGCTGGCAAACGTGGCCCGGAAGTGGGCGGCTGGCTCCGTGTGATTGTTGGAGGTGAAGAGCAGGTGGGCGGGCGTGAGTGCCAGGCGGCGCGGGGGGTCCTGGGTCTCAATGACCCGGAAGGCCCTCAGCCTGTCTGGCTCGCGATCCAGGAAAATGAGCACGTCGCTGAAGGTGGGGTTCCCATCCTCCCCCATGGCCAGCACCCGGTCTCCGGGCCTCACGGCTGACAGCGCCACGCGTGCCCCACTCTCCAGGCGCACCTGAGCTCCGGCAGGAAAGCAGCCACCTGTCTTGGCAGCAGCCGAGTGCTCTGTGGGAAGAAGGGACATGAAGGTGTTACTACTGTGTCACAGCACTCCTCCCCAGAGCTCCTCTCGCTCTCGCTCCCGGAGACCACCCCCCCCATCACCATTTCCTGGCTCTGCTCCACACTCCCTCCCCCAGTCCCATGCAGCCTTGAACCCACCCCACCCCACCATGTGAGCTTCCACCCTCCCACCCCCAGTCGAATCCTTTGCCAGTGAGAGGAGCGTATTGCGGCGCCAAGACAGCCAGGGAGGAGGAAAGGGCCCTGCTGAAGCCCAGGTAAAGCCCCCGCCAGCTCTCAAGCCTGACAGTGCCGTGAAGCAGTCGGAGAGGCCAGGGGCCGGCTGAGCTGGGCAGCGGTCAGCTGTGGCTCGACCCTCAGAAAGCTGCAGTCTCGTGGAGAAGGCACTTAGCTCCTCTGGGGTCTGGATGTCCCATTATTTCTCACTCCTTGCTCAGACACTCCCCAAAAACTGCCCTCTCAGACGGACTCCCCAAGTTCTGTGCCAGAGCTGGCCCTTGGAGTCCATAGAGAAGTGAGAGGGGGGACCCGCCATGCACAAACACAGACTTCCGGGGGGGTCTTGGAGCGAAGGGTCAGGCCAGGGTCTGACTCAGTGGCAAGGGTAAAATCACCGTCTTCAGTTCATGTGCTGGGTCCTTGTGCAGGGACAGGACACAGTGGCACTGGTGAGTGGGATGGAGAGCAGTGTTGGGGGTCAGGAATAATGATGCAGGTGGCTGCTTGGGGAGCTGGCCCCAGGCCAGTGGTTCGCAGGTAAAGGGTGGAGGTGACTTGAAGCAGATACAATTGGCGGACAAGTGCTGGAGGGGGGGTGGGGGCCCCCACTGTGTGTCCCGGTGGGTTTGGGAATAGGAAGCAGTGGGCGTGGTCTCAGTGTGCCAGGTCTTCAAGCGTGACTACTGCCTGGTGCCCGCGCGGAGGGCTGTGCCTACAGCCAGGTGGGGCCAGACTGGCAGTCACGCAGGAACCGTTTGAAGCATCCATGACTGGGTTCAGTGTAGGTGACAGGGACGCTGACAAGATCTGAGGGAGGGGCGAGGCCCCCATGCCTGCCCATTTGGATCAACAAGGCGGCCAATCTCGGAAAATCCATTTTATTGAGTCCACTCTGTGTATTCTGGCCCTCGTGGCTGGCTTTACCCCAAAACGCCCAGCTTCAGGGCCCTGGGGGCGGGGGGCAAGAGGTTGGGGACGCCTGCACCCCCTGGAGGAGCATACAGAGTGCCCCAAAGGGCCTGACCTGCAGCAGGGTTGTGGGTTCTGAATCTCTGGGCGCCTGGCCCCCCGTCAGGCATGCCGGTGTCTGGGCACGCCCTGGCCCCCGGCCCTTGGTCCCACCACCCGCCTCCATTCTGAGTCAGCTGAGTGGGGAGGCCATCTCTGTCACAGCCTGGCTTCCATCTGTCCAGCTTGCTCTGTCTTGCACCTCCTGTGGCAGGCTCTGGACTGTGGACCACAAGGCCAGCCCCCAGCAGCGCTGGGATGGGGCCCTGTCTCCCTAGGCTCCTGCCATGACACTACCAGGCACGGGATGAGCAGGGGGTCACAAGCAGCAGCAGGGAGTGCCGCGGACGTCCTCTTCCCTGGGCCCCCTCCTCCATCCCCTGGCGGGCCTCTTCACCTTCCGGGCAGCGGTGAGCCCTGTGCCTGCCCACGCCCTGCGGCCCCGGCCCCGGGCCCAGCCCCCAGGCAGCGGCTCACCAGACTTGACGGAGCAGTGCACGTGGGCCTTGGACTCGTAATACACCCAGTCGAAGCCGGCCTCCACTGCCAAGCGCGCCAGCAGTCCATACTTATTGCGGTCGCGGTCCGAAGTGGTAATGTCCACCGCGCGGCCCTCATAGTGCAGCGACTCCTCCGAGTGGTGACCGTCCTCGTCCCAGCCTTCGGTCACTCGCAGCTTCACGCCGGGCCACTGGTTCATCACCGAGATGGCCAGCGAGTTCAGGCGGTCCTTGCAGCGCTGCGGGAGGAAAGTGCGCCGAGTTAGGGGGAGATGCTGCCCTGCGGGCAGGTGGAGGTGCGCCTCTAGCCTCTCCCAGAGCATCTGCTGGATTTGGGAAACCAGGGAGGGTGCTCTGTCCCTGTCTCTTCGGGACAAAGAGCCCTAACTTGCTGCCTTGCGTTCTAGCATCTGGCTGCTCCAGGGACCTGGACCGCACGGTGGCGCCACAAATATGGAGGGCCCGGAGGGCGGTGCACCCTTGGGCGACCTTCTCTGATAAGTGGCCCCTCCCTCCTGCACTCTCTCTCTCCCCTCAGATCGGGGTACCGATCCCTCCACAGGCTGGGTGACACTTATCCAGTGCCCAGTCCCTCTGTCCCACCAAGGCACCGGAGACCAGAAACCGCCCTCTGCCTGCAGGGTGGGGGTGGTAGCGAAGCCGACTGCCTGCGGCTGGCCTGCTAGGCGTGCAAGGCCGGACATGCCCAGTAGGTGTCACCGTAGCCTCAGGGCTGAAGCCCCCCAACTCGGGTCCCCTGGACCCGGCAGGTGCAGAGCCCCCCAGCAGCGTGGGGGTGTGTTGGAGGGGAATCCCAGGCCTCCCAGATCTCTCAGGCACCACAGAGTATTCCTGCTGGGACTTAAGATCCAAAAGCGTCCAGTAACCAATCCGAGGATGCGGAAGCCGGGGAACCAGAAGCTGGTGGAAATGCTAGCGCCCAGCCTGGCCAGTTGGAGGGCCGAGGCTGAGTGACTCCTGCTGCATGGGGGCACACAGGGTTGATAAACCCAGGCAACGTTCTCCCTGAGTCCAGAGCCTTGGGCACCTCTGCGCTGCCCCTATCAGGGAAGAGACCCGAGAAACCGAGCCTCTGATCTCAGCGAGCCGGCTCCACGCTCTGTCTCACATGGGGGTGGGAGTAGAACCGCACCCTGCGGGAAGGACGGGAGAGCTCACCCGTCTGTGGTGACTCCCCGCGTGCCTGCAGCCCAAAGGACCCTGCAGTCGACTGGGGGGAGGGGCCTGTGGGAAGAGGGGGCCCTTTCACAGTACTTGACTCAGGTGCGAGGGGCCGCTAAGTGTGGGCAGACGGTGTCTCAACCTACCCCCACCTCGCAGAGCCCGGGCCCCACAGACCCTTGGACTCGGGTCTCCCAGGAGCCAACCGTGGCTACAGCCCAAGGCCTGGCCGTCCTCCGGGCGAGCAGCCTAGCTGGGGGCTGCTTACTGCCCAGGGAGGGAGCTCTGCGTGCTCCTTGCCTCCAGGCTTCTAGCCCCCCACCTACGCCTGCCCCGCGGGCCCCTGCTCCCCGCCCCTCTCCCCCTCCCCCGGGTCCAGAGCCGGGCGCGCGCTGTCAATGATTGCCCAGCCCATGGCCCGGATCCTTATCTGCATTCCTCGGCGCCCGGCCCGGCCCGGCCACCAGCCAACCTTCGGCCCCGACACCGGCCGACCAGCCCCGGCGCCAGGGCGCAGGCTGAGGGTTGTGGTGGAGCTGCTCTTCCCAAAGCACCTAGGGAGCAGGCTGCCTGCCTGCGGGGGAAGCCCCGGGAGACCACTGAGGAAGGGCACGTAGGTTTCTGATCCCTTGGGACCCCAGCTGCAGGGAAGAAGGTTTGCTCCCCAGTGCGTGGGCTGAGCGGGTCCTCTTCGGAGCTTGCAGAAACTAGCTAGCGGTAGCTCTGCTCCCTGCCTCCCCGGCATCCTGGTTCTTCTCTTTCAACCCTCCCCGGGCCCGCCACCAAGCCCAGGGATCCCCCAAGTTCGTTCCCAGAGCCCCAAGTTCCCGGCACCCCACCCTTAACCGCAGCTGCGCCGCTCCGCTCTAGGGACAGACACGTGGGCTTGCCCGGCAAGTTCCCTTTCCCACCTCCGCCTCCCAGCCCAACTCTTCCCGCTGTCCCTAACCCCAGACGGGGTTGGGGGGGGACGCTGCTCCAGGAGGGAGCGGCGCAGCGGACCACGAGAGCGCGGGGAGGAAAGGCCCCCTGCGCCCGCAGCTTCTTCGCCTCAGGGGTGCCGAATGGCTTCGAAAGGAGAGGGGCGCAGCCGTGCGGAAGGTTAGGCCAGGAGGGACTGCGTGGGTCCCAGCGGCGCGGGAGGCGGCCGGGTCCAGGTACCTCCGGGTGCCGCGTCTGGCCTCAGCTGCCTGCACACCGGGGCAGAGGGGCTGCCGCCACCCGGCTCGGCCGTGGCGCTTGGCAGCGGGGAGCTCTTCTCACGGCCTCCGGCGGGTTCGCGGATGTCCGCACTGCCACCGGGGACCCCTGGCCGGCCCATCTCGGGCAGCAGGCGGCCGGGCTTGGCGAGAGGGGCAGGTGCCAGGGGGCGTGCCAGCCAGTCGAGAAAAGGTGCCAGGGGGGCGGGGAGGGCCGGGCAGGTGGCGGTGCTTCGGCGGCGGCGCCCTGCGAGGGCGGGTCGCGCTCACCTGGGTCATGAGGCGGTCGGCGCCCGTATTCTCCTCGTCCTTGAAGATGATGTCGGGATTGTAGTTGGGGGTGAGCTCTTTGAAGCGCTCCGAGCTGCGCGCGATCTTGCCTTCATAGCGCCCGCTGGCGCCCAGGGTCTTCTCGGGCACGTTCGGGCTGAACTGCTTGTAGGCGAGCGGCACAAGCTTGCGCGGCGGCCGCCGCCGGCTGCCCACCACCCGGCCCGGCCCGCAGCCCCGCGCCGCCGGCACCAGCAGCAGCAGCAGGAGCAGGCAGAACCGCAGTCGGGGCCGGAGCCGGGCGGGAGACATGGCCGGGGAGCCCGGGCGAGCGGCCGGCGAGGGCGCCTGGTGGGCTGGTGGGCGGGCGAGTCGACGGGAGCGCTGGGGGGCTCAGGCGTCCGGGTGGCTCCGAGGGGCTCCGGGTGGGGGCGCCATGGGCTGCGCGGCGCGGCGCAGGGCCGGCGGGACTCAGGTGCGGGGCGGGGGCCCGGGGCCCTGGCTGGTGGCGGCGCGCTGTCCCCCTCGGCGCCTCGACTCTGAGCTGCCCGGCTCGCCGGCCGCCAATAAATAGGCCGGCCCGTTTGTTTTGGCAACGCGGCGGCGGCGGGGGGCGGCGGGCGGCGGGGCTGCGGGCCGCCGGGCTGGGCTGGGCTGGCCGGGCCGGCGGGCTGGCGGGCTGGCGGGCCCCGCGGTTAGCACCCCGGCCCGGCGGTCAGGCGGCTCGGGCGGAGCGGGAGCTGCTGCCGTCTGCGGCGCAGCTCGGGGCCGAGTGAGAGGGGAAATGGAAGAGATCCGGGCTCGGGCCCCGCGCAGACCGCACCCTACCCATGTCCCTGCCTCCTGTGCGCTCGACAGCGAACCTGCAGCAAGGGCGGCACAGCCTCCTCCCCCTCGGGCGGGCGGCCCCGGCACCAGCCAGCCCTCGTCCCCGCTCGCTCCTCTGCCGCGTCCGCCCGCCCGCTGCCCTCGGCGCCCCCTGCGCTGCCCGAGTTCGCCCTCCCCGCCCGGACGCGCCCCACCCCGCCCGGGCCTCGCCTCTGGGCTCCCCGCGGCTCCGGGGTGCCCCGCCAGACGCAAACCTCCCGGACAGGAGCTGCCACCCCCACAGAGACCGCAACCCACGGCGCGGCCGGACGCGAGGGGCGGGGGGCAGTGGCCGGACCGCACAGCCGCCTACGGTGTCCCCTGCGGGGAAGTAAAGCCAAAAGGCAGGAGGCCGCTCCTAACCTGGTGCCCCACCCTGGCCCAGGAGCCGCGCCCTCTCAGCTTGGTGGACTGAATTCTGTATCATCCCGGTGCACATCCCATGGCCGCCGGGTGTGAAGCTGGGAGTGAGGCATCCAGCCACAAGAAGAGTCAGATAGGGGTTTTTGAGTTGGAAACACTATTAAAAAGAGCAAACCGAAGTTGCAGAGGGAGGGGCCACGGTGCAGAGAAGAGCAGCTAAATGGCGACATCGACAGAATCCTGGCGGAACTGACCACGGCGGAGAGGGGCAGCGCGGGGCTCGGGGACAGGGGCTTGCTAAGGACCACGCCAACGATTCAGAGCTGCGGGCATGCCGGACGATTACTCTGTTAATTCTACTTTACAAATTAAAAAGGACAGAGAATAGGTAGAGGCAGCCAGAGAAGCATGGATTGTGTATGTATTTTAATATGCCATTCAGGACAGCTGAATGAACTCGGATTTATTCTACTAAAACAAGAAAAGGCAAGTATGTTAAGAACAAATGCCACTATCGCAACAAATTATATGATTTGGTTGCAATATATCCTACAAATTCAGTAGAGATAGAAATAAAAAGGTTTTAAAAATGCTCATTCCAAGAATACTAACACAATAAGTACGTTTTATTGATGTGTCTGATGTATAGAAACTATTAGATATTATACTAAGTATTCTACTTGCATTATCTAATTTAAACTCACAACCCCCAATGAGCTATTATTACTCCCAGTTTACAAATGAAGATTTTGAAGTTCAAAGAAGATAAACAACTAGCTTCTGGCTGAGGAGCAGAGAGGAATTCAAATCCTCTACTCTCTACCCAGGTCTGACCCCAGAGCCCCAGCCCTCACCTGTGCAGGTGCACTGGCCCTCTGTCTTGTGCAGCCAGCACAGCCCGGGTTTTGGACGGTGGCGGCTTTTCACAGATGTAGTTACGTTTCCTCTGGATCGACTTTGTGAACAGAAGTTCAGAATTGAAGAGGACACAAGATAGTGCTTAATGCAAGCACTTCATTCACAGAAAAGGAAACTGAGGCCCACAGAAGGGAAGTTAGGATGACACCACCAGGAGTAGCGTGGCATGTCACTTGGATACAGAATGGACTGTTTCTTTTCCTCCCCTTTGCCCCATGTTCCCCACACTGGGTTTCTTCCTTCTTTGGTATTTGGATTCTGTCTCCCAGTCTCAGATCACTCTGACATTGTTTCTTTTCCTTGAAAGCTCTCAAAGAGCTTTAGGCACGTTTTCTGGGGTTCAAAAACTATCCCTGCAATATTCCCCACCCACCTGCCTCTCTCCCACTGATTTCCGGGGCAGACTACTCAGCCAGGTCAGTACTTTCCTCAGTCCAGACAAACTGGGGTCCTCTTCTTATGGAGCTCTAAAGAAGACCACCCCATAGGTTTCCAGGGTCACCTGTCCCAATGTGCTATGTAATAATCTTCTAGGGAAGTTTTGCCTTAAGTTCAGTCTTTCTTTCTTCCCCCCTCTCTAATGCAAATTCAACTCCTTTCCTTTTTTTCTGGCCTTAGAGATCAGGGCCATTATCCCACTTCAGTCTCTGTTAAATTCACTTTCAACCTTCTTTTCTCCAAGTAAAGACAATTTTAAGATTCTCTTAGAGGCTTGAACTTATAAACATGTATTAACTTTGCCATTCTTCCTCTCACTTCTGTCCTTAAACTGTGATCCTGTTGAATACAAATCTCTGGTAAAGATCTGATCTGTGTCAAATAAGCACTATGGGATGCTGAGGCAGCTTGGCATCAGGGGCGCCCCTCAAGCAGTGTAACCTCGATGGTTGAGATTGTGCCCCACCAAGTCTAGCCCCACCTCGGCCTGGCTAACTTAGGAGCAGCGATCAGGGTGTGCACTGGGAGAAGCAGATGTGGGGGGGGGGGCTAATATTTTCCAAGGCTTTTCTCTGTGGCACTTACCTTAAGCACTTAGCCAAATCTTCCCAATAACCCTCTGCACATGGCAATTCTTTTTCTCATATGACGGATCTACAACTCTAAGGCTCTAAGAGTAAAGTAACTTGTCTGGGGTTGCACAGTCAAGATTTGAACCCCGGAGCTTCTTCACTCCGAACTTATACTTTTTTTCTCAGGACACAGTGGTGGTTCAAGATCTGAATCTCAAGTTCGGATCTGCATCAGTCCCATCGCATTCAGTGGAGGGAGGGGGAGAAGAAGACTGAGAGTGGAAGCATCATCATTTCCATGGCAGTGATCCTGGTGCCCTTTTTATCTGAATTGGGGCCCAAGAACCTTGGGGCATTTCTTGGCTGCCTATGTTCTTAGCTGTTAGGTAGATGTAGGGTAGCTTTTGAATTGGGCTAATCCATGAGACCTAGCAAATGAAGCCTGGTCACTGGCAGGTTCCACCCATGGCCTGGAGTTTGAGCAGTAGCAACAGAGCCTGAACAGGGCACCTCACATCTGAGTCCTGGGCCTATTGGTAAAGGCACTTTTCTTCTCCCTCCTTTAGACCCCTTCTCCCCCTCAATCATCTGGATTTGGGATAGAACAAAGTAAAATCTATTTCTTTGGATACTATGATTCATTTTTTGCTTACTAGAGTGAACGTTGGAAAAATAGGTTGGAAAGAAAGGCGGCGGAGGCGGGGAAGGAAAATACACCATAGAACCTGATAATTTAAATATCTGTTGGGGCGCCTGGCTGGCTCAGCGGGTAGAGCATGGGACTCTTGATCTCGGGATCATGAGTTCCAGCCCCACGTTGGGTGTAGAGATTACTTCAATAAATAAAACTTTACTAAAAATTTTAATATCTGTTTATTAGACTACTATGTTAGTATATTTACTCAATCTTGAATTTAACACTGTAGTACAAATATCATGTGCTTATCGTCATCTATTCTTTTAGGCGCGCATATGTATGTGTGTGTATATAGATGTGTGTATCTACAGACACACACACACACACACACACCGTGCTGGTCAGTACTTCTGTAATCAACTAGTCTTTTTCCTCCTAATCCTGCCACTTGACCAGATCAATCCTGCTCTAAATCCATGGGTGCTGAGCCACAACCAGACAAGTTTCAGGAATGCAGTTAGTCAAATATCTTCCAATGACTCAGAGCACAGCAGCCCTGGCTCATAGAAAGAGCACTAGGTCTGGAGTTGGCAGATCTGCACCTGAACATGGTCTCCGATACCTGCTACCTATGTGGCCTTGGGTAAGTCACTTGACTTCTCTAAATTTTCGTTTTCTCGTCTATCAAGTGAAAATCTTAGCACTTACCTTGTAGGATTGTTGAGAGGGTTAGAAGTATAAGCCTACAAAGCTTATGTGTCATTATCCTCTGCTGGGTTCGCCAGCAACAGCGGTTCTCTGATTCCTATCACCCGTCTGGAGGGAATAATATCCATCAGGCTGCTCATACATGTGTGCCCTGAAACAGTAGTGGAACTAAGAGGATTCTTTCTATTAGGGAGCATCTACCTTGCGCACACTAGCGTGATGGGTGCATAAAGACAGAGAATGCAAACAGAAAGTAAAAGACAGTTTTTGTCCTCAAGAAATTTACTACTTAACCTTAAAAATAAATCACGAAAATAAAAGACAGTTATGAAGCCATGAATGCCACTCACAAATGAGTACAGAATAATGCATGATAAACTAGATAAGTTAGTAGATAAGGGCCTAGAAGGGTATGGAATTAAGAAGCCATTAGCCTGGGATCTTTCTTCCCATTGAATTCTTCCCACTAGTTGTCCCAGTTACTTAACTGTTGGAAATGTTTTTCATCATCTTTATATCCTTTTGACATCCGTTTCATAGCTGCTTCAATGCCATCTGATGATAGGGTTAGACCTCTTGAAAGAGATCGGTTTTGAAGGAGGGAAAGGAATACCTGAAAAGAATGAAGAGGATACTCAGTGACAGGCTGTGGCCCAAGCACAGATGATGGCACTAGTGATAATGAAAACCCAAGCTGGATGATCTAGTAAAGGGGGAAACCCCAGTGCAATCTGTTGTAACCTTCACAAAAGCCTTATGAAATTGACACCATTATCTTCATTTTACGAATGAGGAACTAAGGTTCAGAGCTTGTAAGTGAGGGAGTTGGAGTTGGAATCCAGACCGGTTTGACTCCATAATAATCCCATTTCTTCGTGATTCCTGGGGCAAGCACGCTGGGTTGTTGACCTCTGTTCAAGACACTCATTTTCTCTCTAAATCTAAGGGACTCTATTGTTACTTTCATCTTGGATTTTTAAGACCTCATACTCTTTGACCATTTCCCCAACTGGTTGGGATCACTCTGACTTCTGTTGATTTTTTTTTTTTAAAGTAGGCTCTACGCCCAACATGGGGGTCAAACTCAAAACCCCGAGATCCAGGGTCCCACGCTCTACAGACTGAGCCAGCCAGGTCCCCCTCTACTGTTGATTTTTTAAAGAGGTTAGCAACTCCACTAAATTTGGCCCATATACAGAAATGGAAGCAGGCTTGTCTTTCAAGCCTCAGGTCAGACCAGAACACATTTTGGAGATCCAATTAGAACCACTCAAATGCTTTGAAAGCCAGCTATTGATTAGAAATGGGAATGTCAAGTTACCTTCACCCTAACAATAAGCTCATTACAACGCACTTCAGAGGGATTCAAGCATTAAAGACCTTGCTTTGATGACTTTGAAAAGGTAGGGAAAAGTAGCAAGATTAGTTAGGAAGAGAGTTTTTCCCCTCAGATCAGAAACTAAAGATTGTTGGAAACTCTTATAGACTGAAAGACATACATACAAATATATTTGTGTATGTGGATAATAACGTGTTTATTATTAAGCTTTATTTCAACCCCAGTGTCCCTATTTGGGCAAAAATTAGTTGTTTAAAGGGAGTCTTGGAAAATACTAGTTCAGTGAATGTTCGGTACAGGAGAGGGTACTACTCTTTAAGTACTCAAGCGATGCTCTTGACATGCTTTCTGTAACTGGGTTTGGATTGGCTCACCTCCACTCTCTCACCAGTCTCTCTTGGTACAGATAGCACCCTAAGGGTGCTGGGGATGTGTAGCCAAAGAAAGCAAGAAGGTATTCTGTCACTTGTTTTTTATAACTTGTATTCTTAGTTTCTGCAAAATGACAACTCCATTCCGTTGTGGTTCTAGCTAACATGGCATTCAGCCCCCACTCTTGCCTTCTGACTGGTTGCTCCAAACCAAAAAGATTACATTCATTTATGTCTACAAGTTTCTGAAACCCCTTCAAGATACTGCCGGTGTGGAGGGGTGTGTTGTGTGTGTGTGATCATCTTTCTTCAGATATTCACTCATGAAGTATTTTTGAGCACCTATGAAGTGCCAAACGTTGCACGAGTTGCTTGGGATGTGAGAGAACCAGAAAAACAAAAAAAAGATTCCTGCTCTTGTGGGGCTGTAGTCTAGTGGGGAAGCATTAGGGATACTGACAATTAAAAATAATGAAGTCGCATAATGTGTTACAAGGGAACCTGAAGGACCATCAGCCCAAACCCTAAAAGGGAGGAAAAGGATTGGGTGGGCAGCCCGCTTGTGGGGAGGGTGTGAGGTTGGGAGGCGGATCACTCTGGTAAGTAGGGTGGTCAGTGGAGTTCTCCCTGAGTGTGGCTTGACCCAAGACCTGAAAGAGGTGAGGCCTTCAACCAAGCAGATGTCTAGGGAAGAGCATTTTGGGGAGAGCTGCATAGAGCAAAGGCCTTACATGCTTGCATGTCAAAGAAATAGCAAGGAGACCAGTGTGATTGAGGACGAAGCTGGGGGGGAAATGGAGTAAGCTTGGCTTTCCGCTTGCTGATCATGAGTATGATTCTTAAGCTTTTTATAACGCTCATACTGACGACAATTAACCCTTTAAAGAGATTTATGTTTGACATGTAAATATGGACACAACACAGTCAAGTAAAAATAAAAGCAGGTAATAAAACAGTATGTGTAGAAATGATTCTTTTAAACTTTTTAAAAAACAGACATAGGCATGGCTCTCACTTTCTACTTTATACAGTTGAAAAAATCTATCCCTTCACTATCACCTTTAGATTGCAGGCTTCTTGAAAACAGGAGAGACGTCTTTGTGGCCAGACAGCAAGTAGCATAACGCCCCTGGTTGGTGGAGATGCTGGTGAGTAAGCACTCAATATATACGGGATTTGAATTAATATGTTTAATTGTGCCTGTTTGTTGTTGAATATGGGTTTTTCTATTTCATTCCTGACATATTTCCTACAAACCTGTGCCTTTCTTTGAATTCCTTTGTGATGATTTGGAACTGCCCTGTTAGACTTTCCCATTCACAGACCTAGTCTACGTACTGTACAACACAAGGTTTAACCCACCAGCCTGGCTTCTTATATCCCCCTTCCAGGTCAGAAATACGGCCCATCCTCTGGAGCTTCTACTGGGGAATCTTTCTTCCCACTGAATTCTTTCCATTAGTTCTCCAACTTACTTAACTGTTGAAATGTTTTCCATCATTTTTAGATCATCTTGATACCAGTTACGTACCTGCTTCAATTCCATCTGATGACGGCCATTAGGGTGGTTTCAAGATTCCTATCCAGGAGCATACTTATGTCGTAGATTCTCACTCCCAAGAACTATTTTCCAGATGTCTTTCTGCCAGTTTTAAACCAGTCCCTGCTTTAAAATGGCTTTGGTGAATGACCCACAGGAGCCATGCCGGTCCCTGAATTACCACATAGCTCCCTAGTTGAGAAACATCAAATGCTCCCTCCTGGTGTTCCATCCTCACCCTATATGAACTGATCAAATATAGTTTCATTTGGCACAGTTCTGCTATTTTCATTCTCCAAATCCTAAAAATGCACCTACACTTTGACGGTTCAATAGTCCAAGGTGCTGGCACTGGGCCTCACTGTACTTCAGCTCACTGGGTGGTGACATCTCCAAAACCAGGGTGGCTGCAACTTGTGCCCAGTGTCTCCTGGGTGCGTGACAGCTGAGTACAAACTCAAAGTTGGCCACTTCTCAAGCCAGGTGCCCTCGTGTCTGCAGGAGGAATGTCCTCTGCCTTTGGCTGAACATATTGCCGTGTTAATTTTCCCTTTAGCACAATCCAGACCTTGCATCTCCTTTTGATTCCAAGTGGCATTGTACAGTCCTGCTAGTACCTCTGTCCTCCTCTTCTAATCATGTAAATTATCTGCCACACTGAATTGGTACTTATTAAAGAGAGCAACATAATGGACATTACCACCAGCCGAAAACCACTCCAGTTGGGGCATCAGGGTCACCTCTGTGCATCATCAGAGTATGACTCTTTACATTGCTGTCCCATCAGGTTACTAATGAAAGAGAAATCCTTGTTGGCAATTCCTTTCCCCCCAGCCAGGGCCTTCCTGTTCCTCCCATATGTGACATAGGACCCACTGGTACGGTGGTGTGCCCCGGGGGGCAGGGCCAGGCAGTGGTCATAAATGAAACTGGCAGGCTTTCCTCCTCGTGTGGTAGCAGGTCTTTTTGTCTTGAATAAAGGATCTCTTTACCACCCAGGACCCCCGGAAGTACTGTTCTTGACCCCTGACCACAGACCCAGACCCTACAGGGTTTCCCCCACCTCCCCACCCCCAGCTCCAACTCAGTGCACCACCCTGCTTACCCTTCAAGGCCTGGGGTGGGAGGGGGAAAGCAGGATGGAGTGCTAGTCAAGAGGATTACCCTTCCCCTACTCCATTCTCCCTTCTCCTGTCACCGATTTCTGACCGGCTGTCGATCCTATCAGGGGTCCATAAAGCGAGGAGGACTCTGGCCCGGGAGAGGGGGGTAGGGGTTAGGCAAACAGGCCAGGGAGGCAGTTGGTTGAAGTTTAACCACAATATTCTTGGTGTCTATTGTTTTGAGTGAGGCCCAATATTTCCACAGCAGGATTATAGGATCTGATTAACCATGTTAGACAACAATGCCGAGCTGGGATGGGCTTCCCCTTCCAGCTGCCAATATGAAAAAGTAAATATAACACCCAGATTTCAGAAGGGACTCCCAGCAGCCCCCAAGCCCTACTCCCCAATTCTAGCCCTGCTTCTGTTTTAGGCCCCAAAGTGAGGGGAGGAAGAGTGTGGCACCGCATGCTCCTTTAACTCCTGGCCCTTGGCCCAGCAGGACAGGTAATCCTGGCACAATCTTCCCAGGTGAGTCAATGGCTGTGTGCTCCCCACACCCTGGAGTCCTTCCAAGGCCTCTTCCGGGTTCCCCTAAGCTGGCCCAGATTCTCAGGAGCCCATGAGAGTTAGGTGTCGAGAGGCTAGCACTCATTCAAAGGGTCCAGGAGTGTAGAGGGCACAGCAGAACCTGCTGGGCTCCAGGAGAGAGAGACCGAGCGCAGGTAGGACTTAACAGCTTGGAAGACCAAAGGAGCCGTAGCTGGAATGCTTTGGTGCCACCTAATGACTTCATGCGAGCCAGGGTAAAGAAATGAGACCCCAGAGTTGAGGGACTACCATAAAGCAAAGTCTTGGGAGATGGAAAAGTATTCCTCCAAGGGTCTGGGACAAAAGACAGGATAGCTGGACTTCCAGCTCAAGGAGCAAGGGATCCCCTAGGTCCCTCTGCATCACACACATGCACACACACAAGCTAACGCAGACTCTCCCTGTCTGGATGTTTCCCCTCAGGGTGGGATCTTCTGACACCCTGTCCGACAGAACATGGTGGCGGGGGGGGGGGCGGGGAGGGTAGGAATAGAGCAATAAAGAGCCCACAGGAATAACCAGTAGCTGTTTCCAGAAGGTCATGGCAGTTCAGGAGAAGTCTCCCTCCGAAGTGGGGCTCTCTTCCCTTCCGACATTCCTCTCTGTAACTGAGTGCCCAGCATAACCCATTGCAATTCAGTGAGCCCACATATTTACTGATGCCGGGAACAGGGACTAGGAACCCAGAGCCGTAGGCTCCAAGGCTGGAGGTTTCCTGTAGTAGGTCACTACTCCTTTTGAACAGTTTCTTCTTCAGGAAAACTAGAATTAGGAAATACTTCAGGGCAGAGCTTAGGAAAGCATACATCCTGGGGCACTTGGCTAGCTCAGTTGGTAGAGCATCCAACTCTTGATCTTGGGGTTGTGAGTTCAAGCCCCGTGTTTGGGGTAGAGATTACAAGAAAAGAAGAGAAGAGAAGAGAAGAGAAGAGAGGAGAAGAGAAAAGAGAAAAGAACACATCCTGATCTTGTAAAAACCCGTTCGGTAGTATAATACCACCACGGTGATATTTTCTGAGTTAGGGTTAAAACGGAGTCTGTTCTCAAAGAGTATTTTACTCCTTGAGAGTATGAAAGGATGAAAACAAGAAGCACACAGAAGATGGGCACGCAACACAGATGACATTAATGGTACAAATAGTGAGGGGGTAGGCAGAACAGATAAAGAGCTTATTACATCATGAGGATGGGTTATTAAGAGCATGTTAGGTTTCCCCTATACTCCTGGGAGCAAATCTTTCTAGTTTTGTAAATAGGAGACCATGAGGGGCAGAATAATTGTGGAGAGAAGGAGATGCCCCTGGTGACAACATCCAGAACAAGACTAAGCTGTGGCCTTTTCCATGCCCCTCCTCCTGCCGTCGCCAGTCAGAGGCTGACATGTGAGGCTCCTGCTCATCTCCCACCAGACCAGGGTGAGGAGCGGAGGTAAGGGCTGGGGGAAAATGGGAGGTTTCAATGAATAGGAAGGCAAGAAACGGGAGTTCAAATGTACCACCAGATAAAATTAAGAAGCAGTAAGGGCTGAGTATTCAGGAGACTTGACCATCCCTCCTTCCCCCAGGTGCTCCCTGTAGGTGAAGTGCATCAGACCCGGGGAAGGACGTTGGTCCGACAGGGACAGATTCTTTCCTGGCCCGGAGCACAGGAGCCCTGGTCTCTCTCTTTGTTACATTACACTCTAGAAATTCCAGGGTGAGCTCCTCCGGGTTCAATGGGAAGATGGAGACCAGAAGCTCCTTTTTCCCTTCTCAATAACTTTTCTAGCCTTTGGAAACACTCCTTGATCTGGGAGACCGGCTGACCCGTGACAGAGTGAATGACCCTGGTGGGATTTTTTTCCAAGGGGACGGCTGGGGCGCGGCCCTCAAGGCTGCTGGGAAAGCCCTCAGTCAGGCCTGACTGAAGGAGGTGCTGCCCAGCTGGAGCGCTAAGGGATGAAGATTTCTCTTCCAGCCAAGAGCTTGCCTGTCCCAGCTGACTGTGGGGGCAGGGGAGCCGGGCAGCAAGGCCAAGTAGGCCTTGCAGCCTAGGTGGCGCTATTTCCCTATTTTTAGGTCAAGCGGCTGCACGAACTTCCTCGAGGTCCCTAGTCCTGCTCCTGGTTTGCTGGCTTGCTCGTGTAAACCACCTTATATTATTTTTTTTTCTAAAAATACTCCAAAGCAATTGAAAGAGTCCCTTCTCCCACCAGCCAGCCCTGGCCCCAGCCCCGGCCCCGGGGAGCGGGCGGGTAGGCGGGGAGGTGGGCCACTGCTTTATTAAACACAGGGAAAACTAATATTTACGGAATAAAATTTATGGAGCAGCCACGAGAATTCGACCCTTTTATGTGCATGTGGGGTGGGGGTTGGGCCAGGCTGGGGGCCTCAGGGAGGGGCCCAAGCCAGGGGGCAGGGCTGGAATACAGCCTGGCTAGGCCAATTTGTCGAGGCAGGGATTTCCCTGGAGTTGCCCCAGGATTCTCAACCACCACCCGCAGCTCTGAGGGGCAAGAATACCCACCCAAGGCAGAGCCTCCAGGAGCAATGTTTCTCTAAGGATGTGTTTAGGCGAATCCCCACGGAGGGAGCAACCTTTGGGGTAAAGGGGGCGGTGTCAGGGAGATCACTAGGCATGTTCTTACTTAACCTTTTAAAAAAAGTCACGCATTCTTTTGAGAACACGAAAATGTTATGATCTTAGAATTTTACTCACAATTTTAGGGGATTCACACACCCGAGCCCCCTCTGATTAAAAATGCATGCTCTTAGGGCACTTGGATGGCTCGGTTGGTTGAGCATCCAACTCTTGATCTCGGGGTTGTGAGTTCAAGGCCCTCATTGGGCTCCACGCTGGGTGTGGAGCCTACTTAAAAAAAAATTAAAAATTAGAAAAAAAATGCATGCTCTTGAAACCGTGGTTTTAGCACAGAGGGATTATCCAGGGTGAAGGACGCTTATTTCCTCCCTCAGCTGGCTGGGGAAGTCTTCCTATTTTTTATGTGGTCTCATACCTCATCCATGCCAAAATCTGGCTGTCTAAATTATGCCAAAAAGAAACTAGGGAAGAAAGTGAGCCACCTGATAGATTGTTTTTACATAGTCCTCAGTTCACTTCAACGACAGTCCGGATAGTGGGGCGCATCTTGGGGTGCTGCGGTCTGGAGGCAGAGTTATTGGTGGTGACTTAGAATGAGCCCTTGGGGGACTCTCAGACTCTGCCGGTCGGGGAAAGCATGGGGGTCCTGGAGTCCTGAGAGGCTCTGCCGTGAGGAGCCTGTAGGAACCAGAAGATCCTGCTGAAAGGAGGCAGGTGCATAGGAGAAGGGTGGTTCCAGCGCAAGACAGGAAAGAAGGCCTAACACCCTTCCCGGAGAATGTCTGTCAGTCATATATACACAAATGCAGTTAAGAACTCAGAAGTCTGGGTTTAAATGCTGGCTGTTACTTATTAGCTGTGTGACCTTTGATAAGTCACTTAATCACTTCAAGACTCTATTTCCAAGCGGGTGAACAGTATCTTCCTCCTCTGATGCTGAGAGGATTCAATGTCAGGCACTTATCAGAGCACCTGGTGTATATTAACCGCTGAGTAACTGTTAGCTGCTTATTATTAGTGCTGTTCTTCTTATAATCATTATTATTTTATTATCGCTTGGGTTGTCCTCTCCCCATGACCTGACCTAAGGACAGAAACACCCGTCCCAGACAGAGAAGGCGTGGGGATGAAGAGGCATTTGACCATCGTAAGTAAATAAACCAGGAGAGGCCTCTGTGGGTTCTGCCCCGACTCCTTCCTCCACCTGACAGCTCCCAGGGAACATCTGAGCTCAACTTCCCTTCCTGTCTCTCCAAAGTAATGTTTCAGATGGTCTGACCTGTCGAGGAAAACCTAGCAGGAAAGGCCAAGGGACTTTGCCAGTCCTGGTCTGCTAAATCTTGCCAGATCTGCCTGAAGAGTTGACTTTCTAACGAAGATGCCGCCTATCTCATACAAACTTTGTCTTTTTTCCTGCTAAGGCCAATTGTGTTGTCTCAGAGAACTCTGTGGCCATTCCTGCTCCCTGCTGGCCTGCCTTTTCAAGTTCTTCTAGTTGCCATGTTATCTGAAGTGGCATGAAGGATGGGAGAATAAAATCCCTTTCTCTCCCACTCCAGTGGGAAACTACCTCAGCCCTTGTGCTCAGAGCTCTTTATAATTTCAATCCCAGATTGTGGTTTAGTCTGTTGTCTATGCCTTGGAAACGGACAAAAAAACAAAAAACAAAAAAACACCCTACATGACGTTGGGCAGAGGAGAGCAGCAGTGATCTGTGCTGTGTTGTGCCCGCCACGGAGAGAGTTCTCGAGACCAAAGTTCCCAAATGGAGGCTTAGCGCAGGCCACGAGAGAAGCATGAGAAGAATCTGAAGGAGCAGACTGAGGGCCTAAACTTCATCTAGAGACAACAATGGGTGGGGCCCAGTAAAGTGAAAGAGCTTGGTCATATGTTCCACAGAATAAGCAATCTCGAAAGCAGGGGAGTGTGAGTGCTTTTTATTCCAGGCTTGAGAGAGAAGTGGGTCTCTGAGGAGCTACGGACTCTTGAGAAAGATGGACAAGGCTTCCTGAGCACGTTGTGCCTTTTTTGCTGACTTGTCCTCTGCACATAAAGTCCATGGTAGGATCCTGGGTCTGGGGAACCTCCAACAAAAGAGAGGAAGGTATGGGATTCTCAGAAGCTGGCTTCCACTCGGCTAGGGAAGGCCAATGCCCAGCGGATGGGAGCCCAGATTCCCTGGGTTAACAGTACCCACGCCTGTCCGCGTGAATTTCTGTTACTTCAGCCTTGCTGTGGGGCCTCTGACTATGTAACCCCGCACTGGGGATACTGTTGCTACAGGAGCTCCTCTCGAGGTGACACGAGGAAACTATTCTCCAAGCCCATTCTCCGCAGTCGGGACAGGGACAGGTTAACTGAAGAGCCCCCTTAGCTTCTTCCTCTTGACCTTTGACAGCTGAGGTCTGTGCACAGGGCCTGAAGTACCCTAGAATGAAAAGGAACCCGAGTTAATAGAGGTGTTTGAACAGATCCATTTAAGTCAGGAGAGGAACTTCCTTGCTCCCACGGCCCTGGTGGGGATGAGGGGCTGACACAGGTGTTTTGAAGTCTCTGCCAGACAGTGAATGTGACACAAGACTTCATGCCATGCATACATCCCTTCTCCCCTAAGGAACAACCTCACAGACCATCACTGGAAGTGGCATAAGGAAGAAAAGGAGTCACGGTCCTTCACTTAGTACAGGGAAGATGCAAAAGACCATGACTCCCCTATCTAGAAATCCGTCATCTGGCGGCCTGCTCACAAATATCCTCCAATATTAAGGCAGCACCTCCACTAAGTGACAACTCCAAGGACCTCTGGTTCAGGGGCTGCAGGTGCGTGACTCACTGGGGGTTCTTTCTCAGGCACTGGGAGGGACGGTGCTGGTTCTTCCGGCTGGTTCAGAAGTTGGTTTTCGGTCCCTTGTGGGGAGGCACTGCTTGAGGGCTGAGGATCTCCTGAAATCAGAAAGATCAAGGGAACACAGTGATAAATGCCTTCTTACCAGGGAGGCATTAGCTTTTAGCAAGCATTCTGAGCAAGGCCAGGGTTTAGTACTAATATATAAACAGATGGAAGTAGCTATAAATCCAACTTCCAGCTGACTCTCGGAAAGCCCCGTTTTTACTCTGAAGATTTCCCGCTTCCACTAGGTAGGAGAGGAGTTTCTTTGACTCAAAACAGCCAACTGCTCCTCAACAGACAGGTAGAGAGATGAGTCTTTCTTCTGGTCCTCTCACTAATTCTCCTAAGCACCTAGACCAGTTCCAGTGGAAGTTTCTGCAATGACGGAAATGTTCCGCATCTGCACTGTTCGACTTGGTAGCCGCCGGCCACGTGTGGCTACCGAGCAGTTCAAGTGTGGCTACAGCAAATGAGGAGAGGTATTTTTCATTTTGTTTCATTCGTATTTAATTTAAATAGTCACAAGGGGCGAGAGCTACCATATTGGACAGCACAACCCTACACCGTAACTCTAACCCCAGGGAGACCAAGTACCTTTGGAGCTACTCACCAGTGCCCTGATGCTTCTGTCTCCCTTGGATCTCTTGTCTGGTGACTGCCATATACAGACTCTGTAAATTCATGACAAAGGGCCTTCCATCACCTACACTGCATGCCTCTGGTAGTTTCTATAGGGGAGCGGAGACGCGGTTATTGGTTATACTATATCACCAGAGAAAAGGAGTTTGATATCCCACTGGCAGAAGTGGCATCGACCCCAAAAGAATTTATATAGAGAAGTTCGATTCAACATAGGACGTCCATACCCATACCTTGTTGGGAACAGTATAAAGACCTCTCCTGAGGTCTTCTCTAATACGCAACTCCAAATGTCTATCTTTAATTCCCCCAATACCTATTATGTTTTCCCATGAATACCCCTGGGGTATTCACCCAAGAGTCTCTAGGCTCATTCTTCCAAAGGGATGACCTCTGAGAGGGCTGTTTTAGGAAATCATCTTTCCTAAATTGTCCCTGAGCTGTACAGATCACTGGATTACTTACATTCACTCCTACTAAAGTTCCACACTAGAGAGAAAAGGGATGAAATGCAGGAAAGGGGAGAACAGGCAAAATGGGAATGACAGACTGAGAGACAAGGGTAAATTATGGAGCCACGGTGTTCAGTTGGAGGAGATGGGGTGACTAAAGTGTGCCAAGTTTGGAGGCTTCCCTGCCATTTTACATTGCTTTACTGCAATCCATGAACCCACAAATGGGGGCGACCATTCCCCCAAGAGGGGGGAAAACTGGTTCTTGAGGGGTGAAAAAAATCTTACTCTTTTAAAGTATGAAACATCAACATACAGTACACAAACAGAATTTTACTCTATCTGTGGTATTAAAATTTCCTGAGGGGGAGTGATTAGGAAAAAGTATCTTAGAAAGGCTCCTGAGCAAGGTGATGATGGGGAGAAAGTTGAGAAATGCAGCTACCATCACACTCTATGTACCTGTTTCCTTCGCTGTGAATGAACTGTGGATTTTATATCCACAGGAAAATGCTTTGCCTAGTTCAAGTTTCAGGCATTTGGCTTAACGGCTGTAGGCGGAAGCAAGTGCAGTAAAAACGAAGACGAAGGCATATGATATCCCAGGGTCCCGCACCTGGCTGTGCTTCACAATCTTGGAAAGGACCCAGAGTTCCTTCACCTGTGCAGGCAAATCGTCATGGTTCCCAGGCAAGCTAGCAGGTCTCTAAGGGAAGCCATGCCACCAGCTCACAGGGTACCCACCCAAGAATCCTGGATGGACCCACAGCTCACGTCAAGGGCACTTGCTCTGTGCTCTAAAGGCATTCACTTCTGAAAACCCGCCGTGGGAGAAGGATGGAAGAGAGAACACAGGAGAGGTTCCGTTCCTTCCAGAGAAGGATGGAAGAGAGAACGCTGAACCACAGTCAGGACTCTCTCTCCCTGAGGATGGTGGGATCTGAAATATGTGTTGATCCTCAGGAAATGCAGCATCCATTCGTACTGCAACCCTACCTCCGTAAGGTCTCTATCAGGCTTGGACTTTCCCGGGAGACCACCGATAAAGTCAGAACTTGGCTTCTGGCCAGCAGTCACTGCAGGAGTGAAAGGGCCCTGAGGAGCAAACTGAAAAGGGAAGGCAAACTCTCAGGCCATACACTTTGACCTCCCCTCACTCTCCTTAATTTCAGCTTCCCCAAGCCACATGCTCCAAAAACACGTCCTCTGCTCTCCAGCCAGACAGCCATGACAGCGGAGAGGCCAACAGCTGTTCTCCTTCCTCACCTCTCCTGTCTCCGGGGCCGCCCTTCAGATTGCTCACGAAGCGTGGCCTCTCTCAGGCTGCGGCACACAGGGCTTGCTAGGCCCTTCGCTGTCTGTACAAACGGGCGGGGCAGAGTCTCAGTGGTCCCAGCTCCCCGCCCCCGCCCCTTCTATGGAACCAGACAGACTCCTACATTTTTTAGGGCAATCTTGAGCCAACTCCTGTACCGAGTCTCACAGTGAAGGGGCAGAAATGAAAGGCCATAAAGCCAGTGCTGTCCCGTATCTTGGACCTTCCTCCATCCTTCCCTGTCTCTGAGAGATCTGGTCCTGCAGTTGTTGCCGAAAGTTATCCCACCTGAGTACTCTCAGAAAAGTACCAGAAAGAGAATATTGGAGGCTGCCTGGGCGGTTCAGTCGGTTAAGCGTCTGCCTTTGGTTGATCCTGGGATCAAGCCCCATGTCCTGACTCCCCACTCAGCAGAGAGTCTGCTTCTCTCCGTCTCTCTCCCTCTCTCTCTAGTAAATAAATAAAATGTTTAAAAACCAAAAGAAAGAGAATATTGGTACATTTGCTGTATATTTCCTATATGTTAGACACAGTTCTAAGAATTTAAATGTATTGATGCATTTTGTCTTATTCCCTGCTGTTTCCCTGGCACTTGGACTGTAGTCGGGCTCTATAACCACTTGTGAATGAATGAACATGGTCGGCACGGTATGACCCCATTTTACTGAGGTGGTTCCAACTAGTAAACAGAGCAGGATTAGAATCCAGACAGGCTGACCTCAGGGCCGACGCATATAATGACTACCCTATTTACTTCTCTAAATAGCAGAATTTTAGTCCCAAGGGCCATACAGCCTTTCCCAGGATCACAACCATCTGTGCCTCCCATCACAGATCACTTGCCTCAATTCCCATCCAGCTCAAGAACAAGCTCCCTCGGGTGACAAAACAGAAGTGAGGAGAGAATCTGGAGGTTCTACCTGAAAAGCTGGCCTCACCTGGAACCCTCCGGGGCTGAGGCCATCCCTCAACCCTAGCCCAGCCATTCCGATCACTGATTCCATGCGCATTATCCTCACACTATGCAAGGAAAAGGAGGTTGGAGAGGCCCGAGCTTGGGAAGGAGAAACATTAGCTCCCTGTGCAGGACAATGGCAGGGGCGAGCTGGGGCAGGCCACCAAGATCAAAGGGAGAACAGCGGGGTCAGAACTAAGAAAAGCAAACAGCAGTGCCCCCCCCCCCCCCACCGTAAGTATGAAGGAGCCAGGAGCAAGGTGTACCAGCCACAAAGCGGGTCACTGCCCAGAGTGGAGAGGGGAAGAAGAGACAGGTCGGTCTCCTGTGGAATGCGTTCATCTGATGAACCCAGAATCAATTCCACGCAGCAAAAGGCTATTGAGATTCTACCATGTGTTAGGTACTACACGACGGGGGGCGAGGGAAAGAGATGCACCCTTCCCTCCTCAGAATGGGGCTGAGTTAGCCAAAGATAAATAAGTCAGAGTCCCTGCCTCAGGGAGTTTATATTTGGGTGTGAGGAATAGGCAGATTTCAGGTTTTTTCCCAAGTGTTATGCTATCACAGAGTCAGAAACAAAGGGTAATAAGAACTGGAGAAGAAGAAAGGAAGGAATTCTGACCGTCCAGCAAAAGGCCTGGGGCAGGATTGGGGGGTGGTGAGGGGATGGGGGTGACATAGGCCAGCCTTGCGAATGTGGGGAAGTATTTGAATCACAAAGGTGTGAAAAGACAGGATATGTTGATGTATCTCATGGGAAATAAGACCAGAAGACTAAGTTCATACCTGCCAGATTGCTAAGGGCTTGGTGTTCTAAACTAAGGATATGCCCCTGGAAGTTTCTTTTTGTTTCACAAAGTGGCTTTCTCTACTACACCCGTGCTTGCCAAGGCTTGCTTGGCTCCGAATGACTATTGAATCAAGGGTGAGGGGCCAGAAGCATCCTCTGGGTTTGCCTTCATAGGCTTTCTGCTCCATTTCGTACCTCTTCACTAACTGTACTGCTAGACTGTGATTCTTCAGTGGGCAAAACAGAGCTACATTTCTCTCCTATCTCCAGTTCACTGGGACTTTGGCCCCTGCCGTCTGGCCATATCAGGAGCTTTAGGAAAACCAAAGCTACAGAAATCCTATAGGGCAGGGACGCCTGGGTGGCTCAGTCGGTTAAGCGTCTGCCTTCAGCTCAGGTCATGATCCCAGGATCCTGGGATTGAGTCCCACATCGGGTTCCCTGCTCAGCGGGGAGCCTGCTTCTCCCTCTCTCAGCCTGCCACTCTCCCTGCTTGTGTTCTCTCTCTCTCTCCCTGACAAATAACTAGATAAAATCTTAAAAAAAAAAAAAAGAAATCTTATAGGGCATTTTATTTCCCCTTCTTTTCCTACTGCAGCCCATTTCTGTTCTTGGTGCCCAAATTCCCCCTCTTTAGTGGAGATGTGTCTGTAACTTCCATCACCACCATGAGGTCTCAAACTCACTCCCAGTGGTCCAGAAACTCCAAGGCTCCCTCCTGCTCACTGACCCCAGCAGGATCTGCTGGAGAGATCCCAATTGTTGCTTTCCATTAGAAAGAAGAGGCTGGTGGAGCACCTGGATGGCTCAATCGGTTAAGCGTCTGCCTTCAGCCCAGGTCATGATCCCAGGGTCCTGGGAATGCATCCTGCATTGGGCTCCCCACTCATCGGGGAAACTACTTCTCCCTCTGCCTCTGCCCCTGCTTGTGCGCGCGCTCTCGCTCTCTCTCTCTCTCTCTCTCTCCCGCTTTCTCACTCTCTCAAATAAATAAATAAATAATCTTAAAAAAAAAAAAAAAGAAGAGGTCAGATTTCCAGCCCTACTCTCCGCCCCTCCCCCCGCCCAATTCCATCCCTCCTTTCCCTGAGGCTGTTTCAGAAGAGAAACTTTTAGAATTCTGAGTAAGGAAAGGCCGGACTCTGACATCCTGCTCACCCTACTCAATATGGGCCCATGGCCCAGGAGACGGGTAGGGGACAAAAGAGAGAGAGGCCCCATGCAAACTGGAACTCCCCAGCATCAGCCTTGAGCAGGTCTTTGGGGCGGCCCCCAGCTGTCTTGGTAGCACATCCAGCCGGGCAAGGCCCTCAACACACAGCTTCCAGAGGGTAGAAGTTCCTCTCCTCCCTCCTGCAACCTGGTAAACTCTATGGGTAGCACTCACCAACTCCCTGCCCTGGAGAGCTCAAGCCTCCCTTTAGGAAATCATGGACATTTTCATCATTAGCTCCACGTAGGGTTAAGGGCACATTGGAAAATTCTTCTAAGGTCTCACGTTACCAAAGGGTTACCAAAATAAATAGAGAAGAACAAGAAAAATGGTTTAGGATGAGGATTCTAAAGGGAAAGACTCTAACAAACAGAACTCCTCCCCAGTGCTCCTCTCCACCCTCCATCCATTCACCCAACAAATATTTACTGACCCTCTACGGTGTTCAGGATGATTGAGATGCTGAGGATATAACAGATTGAACAAGAGATAAAAAAAAAAAAATCCCCTGCCCTCTTGAAGTCTACAATCTAGAGAGGAAGATCAACAATAAACATACAGCTGATTAAAACATATGCTCTATCAAATGGTGACAGCACCATGGAGAAAAATAAATCAGTGCAGGCATTATGGGAGAGGGGTGGGGATGTGTTACAATTCTGAATAGAGGCCAGAGAAGGCCTTGCTGAGATGGTAATGTTTTTAAAAGACCCAAACAGAAGTGAGAGAATGATCCACGTGGCTATCTGGGTCAAGGGACCAAGATTCCCAGTTTGCCTGGGTCTAGCCCTGGCTCACGCTTGTTGCTGTTTATTAACAGACGTCCCTTTCTCTCTTATTAGGTTCCAGTTTGCATGATCAATTAGATGGTCACCCTGTATCAGAGGACGAGCATGGCAGGTTGGTGCGTATGTGTCTGTGTGTTTATTTGAAATCATGAGTTAATGTAGTATGTTAGCTTCTGTTCTGTAAGATGGGGACCATGAGAGCTTATAGAGGAGTGAAATGATCTGATTTACATTGTAAAAGCATCACTTTGAGTGTTGAAGGACAGGAGAAGAAGTGGGCAGATCTTCTAAAGGCTGCTAGGATGATCAGGTGGAAGGTGGTGGGAGCCTGGTCCTGGGGGGCAGCAGGGGAGGTGGCGCGAAGTGACCAGATTCTGGGTGTATCTGAAGGTATGGCCAGCGGGGTTTGCCGATGGAGTGAGTGTAGTATTCGAGAGGAGTCAAAGATCACTCTGCTCCAGGGCCGAAGGTAGATGTCACAGGGGGATGACCCAGAAACCTAAAATAAATCCCTAGACCAAAGAAAACCTGAAATGACCCCTACGGCCACAACACAGACCCAGCTTTAGTAGCAAAAGGATGAGAGGAGAAGGAAAGATGAATCTAATGCCCAGGGGAAGTATCACAGTTTAAAAAGAGAAAGCCGGAAGTGGCTTCTCACTCAAAGAGGAAGCAGCAAGATTATCCAGGGATTAGAAAAAAAATTCTTAGAAGAAAAAAGAGAGGGCGCCTGGGTGGCTCAGTTGGTTAAGTGACTGCCTTCGGCTCAGGTCATGATCCTGGAGTCCCAGGATCGAGTCCCGGGATCAAGTCCCACATCCGGCTCCCTGCTCGGCAGGGAGTCTGCTTCTCCCTCTGACCCTCTTCCCTCTCGTGCTCTCTGCCTCTCATTCTCTCTCTCTCAAATAAATAAATAAAATCTTAAAGAAAAAAGAGAAGTAGAAATAAGCTTTAAGTTCTGGCTTGAGAGCCCAAAGACTTGGATTTGTACCTTAGGTCTATTTGCTAGCGGGAACATTTTGGGCAAGTTATTATACTCAATCAAGGTCTGATTCTTGAGAGAGAGAGAGAGAGAGAGAGATGGAGGGATGGATAGATGGACAGGGGAGGGTGCTGAGACTAATAATCTCTATGTCAGGGTTCATGAAAGGATTAAATGAGAGAGTAGGGTAAGTACCCAATTAAAGTCCATCCCTTTCCTCTGCGAGGCACACTGACACTTTTCTTACCTGGCCCTGGTCCAGTGCCAAGGAGGCTCAAGAAAAGACTTAATGCTATAGTGCATACAAAGAAACCAGGTCCGACCCAGTTATTAACCCTTCCCTGCTCGAAGCATATGCTCTTCCAACAACTCAATGACTAATCAAAGTCCAGGGCAGGGACCCACGGTCATGGAAACCCTGGCTGGTAACCTGTGGGTCCTTCACTGTCCACCATCGCCACACGAGCCCCCCCCGTCAGACGCTGGTGAGGACCATGGCTGCGTGGCTTCTGTACCAGCAGGTTCTAGCTTTAAATCCTCACTTTGCCAGTCAGTGGCCTCCTCCCCAGAAAAATGAGGATAGCTACCCATACCTATTTTCAAGAGATTGCTAGAAGGGTCACACGCAATAATACAAAGGTTGTGCGCTCGGCATAGATGATGTCTCCTTATCTCCCCCAAAGCTGCTCTGTTGCTTCTCAAAGATCTTCTTTGTTCTCCCAAAGTTCAGGACCTCCCTGAGAGGTCCAGGTCTCACTTCCATCCCTCTCACTCTCTTTCTGGCGGGGTGGGTGCCATAGTGGAGAGCAAAGCTAACCTCCCCAGAGGCACATGAAGCACAAGCAGCTTGCTCCCCAAAACACTCCAGCGGAAGTATTCCACTTAGCCCCACCTGTCTGAGGACACTTCAGCCGGGGGCCCTTTCTCACCACCCCTTCCTGGCCCCGAATGAGCCTTGTGCAAGAGGCTCCGCCAGGCCATTTCCAAACCAATACACACTCAACAAAGGCTATTGGGAAAGCAGAAAAACACAAGCTGCCGATCCGTCATCCACACAGTGAACAGATAAATGTATTTTGAAGGGATTAATCTCGGCATGTCTTCAGAATCTGAGAGGAAAAAAAAAAAAAAAAAAACATTACCAGGACACAGAAAAGAGACAGGGTGGTGATGTCCAGGTTTTTCAGAGACAACCAGCTCCCTCTCCCTCCTCCCTCCCTTCAATTTCCACAGCAGCTGGCTTGGATGAGCTGTCTGAGTTTCAGGCAAGATCCAGCCTCTGTCTCCTCCCTCATAGAATACCCCTCGGATTCGGATTCTCTCAGCCCGCTGATTGCAAATCTCGCTGATTTGGGAGAGCACACAGTACCCTAAGCGCACAAGGCGTGCTGCCCTTGAAGATGGCACGTGAAGACCAGACAGCTGAGGTTGCTCCTGTGTTTGGTCTGGCTTAGGTCTGTTTGGGTCTGTGCCATGCCAGGCCTACCCTGACCATTCTGGCCGCCGCTGCTGACCTGGCGCTGGTCTCCCCATAGCCCCTAGCTCCCAAGCCGGGCTCTGTGAAGGAGAAGGCACAGACAGGCCTGAACTTCATCTTGTGTTTGGGAGCCTGCAAATCCATTGCAGTCCACCTTGCCCCTCCCCACGCTAAAACAAGGCAGGGGAACGGCGGCACACATACATGCATACATTCAGGCATGCAGGTCTGCAATCTAGTCAAATCATTAAATGACTCTCTTTGCAGCCTGCCCTTCTAATGGGGTAGTTTTGCTGCCTCTCTCTCTCTCTCTCTCATGGTGCCAGAAATACAATGGAGATAAGATATGTGCACAGTTCAAAACAGTTTGAGATAAAGTCCAGTCCTACTTATATTATTCAGATTTTTCTGGTTCCTCTTGAGGCCCAGCTAGCTCCCTGAGCTGTACAGTCAGAAGAGATGAGAGATGGGAGAGAGACTATGAAAGAGATGTCCAAATGGACAGCCTGGGGGCACCTGGGTGGCTCAGCTGGTGAAGCGTCTGCCTTTGGCTCAGGTCATGATTCCGGCGTCCTGGGATCGAGACCCACATAGGGCTCCCTGCTCGGAGGGGAGCCTCCTTCTCCCTCTCCCCATTGCTCATGCTTTCTCTAATTAAAAAAAAAAAATCTTCAAAGAGACAGCCTGAATAATATCAGTAAGATTAACATTTTGGGATGCTTTCAGTGTATTAGGTACTAAGCTAAGCATTTTAATGCATTATCTCAATTAATCTCCACAGTAGCCCTATCAGCCAGGCACTAAGATCATTCTCAATTTATATATGAGAAAACAAAGTCTCAGAGAGGGTAAGTGACCGAACCAAGGCCACAGCTAGAGAGTGGCAGAACGCTGAAGTAGAAGACCCAGGAGGCCGAACTCCAGAACATACCCTTGATCCACTATGTCACACTACCTCTCAGAGTCACCCAGGGAGACAGGCATTCCTCCCTTGTGCTCCTGCCTCCCACTTCCCCAGAAGAAGGCTGCTGGTCCCCATTCTGAGGCCTAGTACTAGAAGCTAGCCCTCACCTGCTTCTTAAATCCCCAAAGAGCCCAAGAGGCTGAGAGAGGGAAAAGACGTAAGGCCCTCCAGAGAAGGAAAGCCTTACTCAAGCCCTGGAGGGTCCTCCGATGGGACTAGAAAATCAGCAAAAGGAGTCTCTGGTATAGGGAGGCTCTAGACTCAAAATCTCCTTTTAAAATAAGTACAGCCCCTCAAAGTCATAGCAGGAAGGCCCCTCAGCTCTGCCCCAAAAGAAAAATAATGGTAAAGGGAGTGGGAGTGGAGGTGGGGGGAAGGGGCCGCTGCGCTCATAAGAGCCCTTTGTGGTGGCTGCCCCTGAAAGGGGGTTTTGCTAGACAAGGTGGAACTTCTCAAGGTGACAAGCAAATGGTACAGCCTAAGCTGTGACCCTTTGCTCGCTCCATAACCACCCCTCCCCTTTGCAGGGCCGAGCCTACACTGTCCCTGAAGCCCCACCCAGCCCCAGCACAAATCGGGGCTTTCTAGTCTGGAGAGTGCCTAACAAGCAGCAAAGGGGCTGGGGACCAGAGTGGTTTCCTGGGGGGGAGGAATCCTCGGAGCCCCTCAGAAACTACGGTAGCGGCTCTCACTCCTGCTCCAAGAACAAGCAGCTCCTGTCAGCTCTGGCTCAGGGAGGGGCTCTGGCCAGCCTGTTCGGGAGACAAGCAGTCTGAACGATGGTCAAGCACCTCTCTGGAGTTCAGCCACCTCACCATCCTCTTCCCAAATGGATATGAAACCGTGTGGTAGAGATCAGAAAGAAAAAGCGTAAGGTTTAATAACAACAAAAATCACAACTACGGGGCAGGCACCTGGCTCTGAAAGTTCTGGATCCCTGCCCTGTGCCACGAGCATGTTCAGGAGTGCAAATTTCAGGGGGTTTTTTTTTCCTGTTCAAGGGGAGAAGAGAGGACAGTCAGCTGGGTCTGCAGGGCACAGAGGTGATTTAGAGGATCTGCTAGTATTCTCTGTAGGACCTCTACCACTAAAGGGATTCCCTTTCACTCCAGATTACACGCTTGACAGCTGGGAACACAGCCCATGGTGGCTGTCATTCATGGGCTCCCTGCTCCCCATCCCCCGCCTGCTGCCTACTCCCTGTAGGGTGACACAGTGTCCTGTCTACCCTATGAAATCTTACTCTGTAGGGTGATACACCGCCTCCCCATACACACCCATGTACACACACACGCTCGTGATAAGGGCCTGATCATGACCTTAGGTAGGTGAAGATTGAACAGGACACAATCACAGGGGAAAAGCCTGATAAATTGGACTCCACTAGAATTAGGAACCTCTCTGCTCATCAACAGACACCACTAAGAAAGAGCAAAACAGCAAGCTACAGAATGGGGAGAAAATGCCAGTAATGCACATAACCAACAAAGGACTCGTTTCCAGAATAGATGGAGAATATATGAAACATTCTTAAAAATCAATATGAAAAAAACAAATCACCCAAGGGAAAATGGACAAAAGGCCTGGTCAAATCTAAATGACCTACAATTACATGAAAAAGTACAGAACCTCATTAGTCACTAGGGAAGTTAAAGCCACAATAGGGCACCGCTGCATATTTACTATTATGGCCAAAAGGGAAGGGGCAGACGGTTCGTGTTGCCAAGGATGTGGTACAACCAGAACTCTTAGATGATTCTTGTATGAGCCCAAACTGACACAGTCACTTTGGAAAACTGTTTGGCAGTATCTACTAAATCTAAACATGTGTATAACTGGGTGCCTGGGTGGCTCAGTTGGTTGAGCGACTGCCTTCGGCTCAGGTCATGATCCTGGAGTCCCAGGATCGAGTCCCGCATCGGGCTCCCTGCTTGGTGGAGAGCCTGCTTCTCCCTCTCCCTCTGCCTGCCTCTCTGCCTGCTTGTGCTCTCTCTCTCTATCTCTGTCAAATAAATAAATAAAATCTTTAAAAAAAAATAAACGTGTATAACTATGAAGCAACCCTCCCAATTCTATGTATATATCCAATGCAAATGGATAAATAAATTGTGCTATGATCTTACAATGAACTATTATCTGGAAATGAAAATTAACAGAGTGCTGGTCACCACAACAAGGATAAATTTCGTGAACATTTTATTGAGGGAAAGAAGTCACACACAGAGGAGTATGTACCATAGAATTCCATTTATATGAAGCTCAAAACAGGTCAAAATAATCACACGAGAAGTCAAGATAGTGGTTACCCTTTAGAGGCGGTATGTACTGAGTACTGGAAACTTTCTAGTTCCTGATTGGGTACTGATTACATGGCCACGTGCATTTTGTAATAATTCTTCGAGCTATATGCTTATGATATGGGTACTTTTCTGTATATATCTTACACTTCAAGTTAAGACATTTATTAATAAAAGATAAACCACCATGAAAAGCAATTTGGCGGTTCCTCAAAAAGTTAAGTGTAAAGTTACTATATGACCCATAGCAATTACACTGCTAAGTCTACACCAAAGAGAACTGAAAACATATGTTCATACAAATACTTGTGCACACATGATCATAGCAGCATTATTCATAATAACCCCAAAGTGGAAATAACACAAGTGTCCGTCAGCTGATGAATGGATAAACAAAATGTGCTAGACCCATATAATGGCATAGTATTCTGCTGTAAAAAGGAATGAAGGACTGACACTTGCTTCAGAGGATGAGTCTTGAAAACACGTTAAGTGAAAGAAGCCAGACACAAAAGACCACATCTTGTATAATTCCATTTGTATAAAATACTCAGAATAGGCCAATCCACATAGAGACAAAGTAGATTAGTGAGTTCCAAGAGCCGGGGGGATTTGAGGAAATAAGGAATGACTGCAGATCAGTACAGGGATTCTTTTTTTCAGGGTGATGAAAAGGTTCTGGAATTAAAATAGTAGCTAGGGCAGCACAACCTTGTGAATATTGTAAAACTAGTGAATTGCACACTTCTGGTAAATGTTATGGTAGAAGAATTGGAACTCCACTTTCTAAAAGGATTTTTTTAAAAGATAAAGTCTCTGCTCTCCCTCTATCTGCTTCCCATTCTCTACTCAGTTTCCTCTTTGAGGAACAGACCTCTCAGGCCCCCAACAGGCCCGGACAACATTTAAAGGACATTAACGCAGTCAGTGTGGCAGATCCCTGCCCAGTGACCGAGTGACTGGACTTAGCACAGAATGATCTAGAGTCACACAGCCTTGGCTCTGAAAATAAGGCCGCCATTTACATATTCATTTTATTATCTTAGCTAAGTGACTTAATCTCTCTTTTTTTAAATTTTTTTTTAAAAAGATTTTATTTAGGGCGCCTGGGTGGCTCAGTTGGTTAAGCATCTGCCTTTGGCTCGGGTCATGATCCCGGAGTCCCAGGATCAAGTCCTGCATCAGGCTCCCTGCTCAGCTGGGAGTCTGCTTCTCCCTTTGCCCTTCACCCTGCTTCTGCTCTCTCTCTCGCTCACTCTCCCTCTCTCAAATAAATAAAATCCTTTTTATTAGAGAGAGAGTGAGCAGGAGAGAGAATCTGAAGCAGATTCACGCTAAGCGCAGAGCTCAACTCGGGGCTCAATCCCACGACCAAGAGATCGTGACTTGAGCCGAAACCAAGACTCAGATACTCAACTGACTGAGCCACCCAGGCGCCCTGTGACTTAATCTCTTTGAGCCTCAATTTTCTCTCTCTAAAACAAGTAAAATAACTCTTATCAATGAGGGTTGTTGGGAAAAGTGTTAAATGAGATTATGTGGGTAATGTGTTAATCCCATTCCCTTGAGTGTTCCAAGAATCTCTGCTCCTTGAAGGCAACCAGAAGCCCTTTAATTCAGCTGAATGGTATGGGCTCTGGAGTCAAAATGCTTCTGCTCAAATCCCAAATCCATCACTTTATCTTGCTAAGCCTTTGTTTCTCCAACGGCACACTGGCAATGATAATACTACCTGCATTACAGAGTTAACCATGAGGATTAGATGGTACATGGGAGGTGCTTGCTATGCTCCCCGGCACACAGAAAGCGCTCAATAAATATTAACTGCTACGATTCACTCAATCAGGTCAACAAAATTGTTGACACCGCCATATGGCGTGCCATGTCCTGAGGATAAGATGGGGTTCACTGCCTTCAAGAAGCTCATAGTCTGGTGGAGGAGTCAGATGCATAAACAAATAATTGTTCTCCCTGGCCAGCACACACTGGAGCCTTTGATTCTGGAACAGTCAGTAGCACTAGGTCTAAGGTATTATAAAACAAAGCTGGGTATGTGAGGAACGGTGTGGGGGGGGGGAGCCCGTGGTGAACACACTGACCATGAATCAACAGTAGACCCTCCCTTTTTTCTATAAATAGCTTCCAAGACTCTAGATACATAGGCACGCAGACTTCCTCCTTGGCATGACTTCTAGCCGGCCAGTTTAAGGGCATCTCCTAGATATCTGTTCTCAACCACCCCCCGGCCTAGGCATCTCCTAGATATCTGTCCCCCACTGGCTTCAAAACTGGCCCCTTCTCATCTTTCAGATCTCAGTTTAAATGCCACTTCTTCAGCTCCCCTGCCCCGACCATATCATCTAAAGTGTTTGCCCTTAGAGAAGTCTATTCTTTTCCCTCAAAACAATTAGAATAATTTCCAACTGTTTATTTGTTTATTCATTTTCTATCTCCTTGACCAGGCTGTGAGTTCCTAGAGTTCAGGTTCATTCTGCAGATATTCACCGAATGTCTACTACGTGCCAGGCTCTGAGGTATGTGCTGGGCACTCAGTTTGGGGGCACAGACATGGCCTTGTAGAGCCTACAGTCTATATTTGCTGCAGAGCTTTGGGATGGAAGTTGATCCCAATCCTGGCTGAGGACCTTCTTTTGGCTAGCCCAGTTAGATATGGGCCCTGGATTGCCAATTTCTCACTGAGTCCAAAAAGCAAGAGGCTGGAACTCTGGGGACTTCTGAGTTCTTCTTCCTTTTACATTCCTAGATCCCCACAACCCAGTAGAGTTTAAGTTAGGGCACAGAGCACAAACTCAGAGCCACTTCTGGCTTTTTTTTTTTTAATAAAGCTATCCATAGCAGCTCATAAGAGCAGAAACTACTGGCATCGGGCAAAGGATGTACTGACTGGGGGAGGGGGTGGGTTGGAGGTAGGGGTAGGGAGACGAGAATCTCCCTAAGTCCCGCAGAGAAGGAATAAGTCGACTTGGAGATTCTGAGCCCTGAGCACCTTTCAAATTCAATGCCCTGAGATTTTCAGATGGCAGCTTCCCACAGTCTGAGCTTCTCTATCATTGAGCCTGACTTCATCCCAAAGGTCGTTTGCTGCTAAACCCAGCCTGAGGTTCTAGGCGATGCTGAATTAGACTTTAGTAAATATATTCTGCTCCGGTTCTCTGGGAATAGGTAAAGGGAACACTGTTTTCCAGGACTGGGACTGGGAGATAATAACATTCAAAGGATTATTGAAAAAGCTGCTTTAAATTCTTTATTAAATAAACAAGGGAGTGTGCGCACACACACACACACACACACACACACACACACACACACACACACGGAATAAATCCTTGCTTAATAGCAGGAGATAATTCCCGAAAGCAGGATCAAGGAGAAAAATCTCAAGCCACAGAAACAAATACATTTATTCACTTGGCACCTTCTCTGAGCCAGATAATTCTAGGTCCAAAGAAATAAATGGATGATTGTGGGTTCAGCGAAATGTGTTCAGTTCTGGGATACAGGTCTAAGCCCAGTCTGCCCTGAGAGAGAACAGCAGAAAAGCAGGCAGGACTTTTCATCCTTGTCAGGGATGTCCCAACCCCACTCCCAAACTCTCTGCTCTTAACCTGTGTTGGAGGCAAACCAAAGCAGTACCATGGGGTGGGTCTGGAGGGTGGGGCCGGGGGAAAGACAGGTCCGTTAATTCAGATATTGAGCTGAAAACAGGAGGGAGATCTATAGGAAGCAGCCAACTTACAGCCTCCAGCCCAAATCACTGCTACCAGATCTACCAGAATTAGTGGCGGGACTGCAGAAAAGCTAGCGAGGAAAAAGTGTCAGGTAGGGAATGAGATTTTGCAGCGAAATCTATGTGAAACTGCCCCAGGGAAAGGAGATTTTCTGGAAATCTCTGCACTCAAATTCCTAACTCAGCCCCAGGTTAGAATGCATGTCCTCAGCATTAACCTCCCTTGCCCCTCTTTGAGCAGATAGTAAGTATCGTGTTGTTTTCCTGGCACAAAGACCGCATATCCTGGAAGAATACGCTGAGCCCATCTATGACAGATTGAACACGGAACCTATAATTTGGAGAAAATGCATGTGGAAAGAGTGGCTCTCCCAGGATCCATGATCCTGGCGGGGGGAAGAGGAGAATTTTTTTTTTTTCACTCAGCATTAAAATTTTACTATTATTCCAATTACAAACTGTGGTTCCTTGCCATACTAACATGATACCACTTAAACCATCAGTAGATCCCTTTCTGGATTCATAATGATCTATCCACATTCTACTGGTTTCTCTGATGATCAACAGCACATTTTTTAAAAGACTTTATTTTTAAGTAGTGTCTATACCCGACATGGGCTTGAACTCACAACCCAGAGATCAAGAGTTGCACGCTCCACCAACTGAGCCAGACAGGTGCCCCCACAGCACGTATTTCCTAGCTAGATGGTACAATATGACTATGGCAGAAAACTGTTCTCTGTATCAAATACAAATGACTTCAAAGTAAATTAAGGTAGCTAGCTTAGTTAAGCTCCCTGCTTTGGAAGTGTGTCTTGTCCACCCACAATGCCCCATAAAAGGGCAAGATGAGGGGGTCAAATCTGAACCACATCCCCTGGACTCAGGTAATTAGACCAACGGTGGACACCTGACCCAAGAGAACTCAATCCTTAGACCAACCAGCTTCTCGCCATCAGGTATGTGACCCAAAAGCCACGCAGCATGGATTCTTAGCCTTTTTTGTGTGCCATGGACTCCTACACAGCCAAGTGAAGGCTGACGACTCTTTTCAAATGCATACAATACAACATAGAAGATTACAAAGAAAACCAATTAATTAAAATGCTGTTATTCAAATATTTTTTACATGAGTGATATAATAATATATATACTTCTTTATTAATACATTAAACTACAAGATCTAGTAGTGGGTCTAATAACTCATAATTTCAAACAGCGATGAACATAAACTATATTTCATGATATCTGCAGCCACTATAAAATGATCTAAAAATATCTGTGATTTCTATTGGTGACAAAAATCACAGATGCCATTAATGCAGTAGTGGGTTTTGCTTAGATTTATAATAGAAGGAAAGGCCAAATGTCAGTTACAGGTTACTGAAGATAAGGTTGCAATCTGCTCCCCCCATCCAATTAATGAAACCCTGAATTCTTTTTTTTTTTTTAAGATTTATTTATTTAGTTGAGAGAGAGAGAGAGCATGAGCAGGCGCAGAGGCAGAGGGAGAGGGAGAGGGAGAAGCAGGCTCCCTGCTGAGCCAGGAGCCCGATGTGGGATTTTATTTATTGGAGACAGAGAGAGAGCATGCACAGGCAGGCAGAGGGGCAGAGGGAGAGGAAGAAACGGACTCTGCCGAGCAGGGAGCCCCATGTGGGGCTCGATCCCAGGACCCTGAGATCATGACCTGAGCTGAAGGCAGACACTTGACCAACTGAGCCACCCAGGTGCCCTGAAACCCTGAATTCTAAGTGTGGATGCTCAAGGGAACAATGGACCCCAGGGTAAAAAACTGATGTAGAGACTTTCACTGGATAACAGCAGATACTTAGAAAGGCCACACAGAGCTAGTCAGAGTGAACAACAAGACAAGCCAAAGCTGGGTGCCAGTCAATAATTTATAGGAGCAGAAGCCAACTGGCCAGCAGGTCGGCATGAGGGCCATAAAGGAGCAATCTTGGGATCCCAGAGAAAGAAGCTGTCTTTCCAGCCCCTGTGAGGCATGGTTAAGTGTCCTAAAATTAGGTACCAAGAGATCTCCCTGTGCTTCTTCAGTAAATTTCCCTTTCACTTAAGCTAATGGAGGAAATTTTTTTCCTTACAATTAATTGCCAAGATAATATTTATTTTATTTTATTTAACTTCAATTAATTAGCATATAGCATATTATTAGTTTCAGAGGTAGAGTTCAGTGACTCATCAGTTGCATATGCCGAGATAATAGTTAAACAAGGAAGCTTACTGACAGTTTATAATATGCTACGTATATTTGTGTATACTAATATTCCACTGGGTTATAAATTCCTTAATAGTGGAGACTCCGTACAACCTTAATTCTGTGAAGCCTGTAGCGGCTGGCTTCTGTGGGCCTGCTGCAGAAGACACTAATCATGTCCAGGGGCTCCCGGGAAGAGGGAAAGTAGACCTGGGCAGTCCATCTCTAGATATTTAGCCAGCAGGAGCCAGACGAAATGGAGCAGGGTGAAAACTCAATGAAGAATCCCTGGTACTACCTGAGTCATTGTGCATCTTTAGGTTTGGGGAGGGCAAGGGCAAGAGGGAGATATAAATGGCCAGAAGAAACCAAAGCTGTCAGAGGTCCTCTTGGGAAATGCATCTTAAATAGACATCCCATTTGATGGGGGGCAGGGAGGGACTGTGTCCTGAACAGCTTTCCTGTTACAAAACGAACACTCATGGTCAATGCCTCAGCTCGACCAGATGGATGTAGGCCTGGGGCCGCTTCTGTGGAGAAGGGAATAGAATGACCCTCGAGACTTCTCCAGCTGCTCTTCCCAACGTTCTTAACCCACTGAGGGTAAACAGGAAAGGACACGCAAGGGCAAAGGAACTGAATATTACTGTTAATTGCTTAAAAACGCAGTGGCTGGTGGGTACACGGTGTTTGTTTTCTTACCCTGTATACCTTAGATACGTCATATATTTTCTTTCATGGGTCCCAAATATTTTATAGCGAAAGTATCTTAAAAGACACAGTGAAAACCAGATCAAATCAAACATCCCAGTGAAAATGTGAAAATTATGTCACATAACATCTGCAGCGACTACCAGAGTCCAAGAACAGAAGTCCGTTGAGCGACATGCTCTCCAGCCTTGAACGAGTGTCTGGCCCCTCTGGACTCCGAGTTTAAGGACGGGCAAGGATTCCAAGGAGCCTGAGGTTCTAGGGGGAAAAAAAAAATTCTGGATACAAAGTCACTTTCCAGAAAGACAAGAAGCCCGCAGGTTGCAGGTTAGAAAGCTGAAGTGCTAGGCCCCAGTCACCTGCCCCCAGTTTAACTCAAAATACTCATTCATAACAGGGCACCTGCTAAAGCCACAGCTGGGGTGGCCATGGAGGGATGTGACCTCAAAGTGTCCAGTGAGGACTCTAAAATCCAGTGCCTAGGAAAAACTGAGCAGGGCCTAACGAGGCACCAGAGGAAGGTGGAGTACAGGGAGACAAAAGGGGAGGTTGAAAGATATGCTTCAAGTCAGAGCTCAACTCAGAACAGGAGTGCGGTCGCACTATGGGGGAGCGGAGGGTGGGTGGTGGGAGACAGGGTCTGGAGAAGGAGAGAAGCGGGAATCTGCAGAGGAGTCAAGACAGGTCTGATGAGGAGGAATTTGCCCTAAATGGATGTGATCAGGCCTGAGGTTAAAAGCTGCTTCCTGAGACTTCAGTCCCTCAGCCCAGGACTTCTCCCCACTCCTTGTCCTCTCTCCTGGCTACGATCCACGTACTCTAAGATCATTTCTAGGTATAGTACATCTCATGCTCTTTTGGATCTAGGTTTCACTGAGGAGGACAGGATGCCCTGGTTACCTAATTTAGCGCTTCCTACTGACACACTCCCCACTTCCTTGCAGGAAGCCATAACCTTGTGGGTTTAAGATTCCCCCTGAGTTTGCTAAACCCCTATCCTCAGGCTCAGTTAGGAGGCAAGGCAGGCAGCTCTGACACCAGGCTGACCCTAGGGAACAGAAGAGCTACTCCAGGGTTCATCTCCAGGTGAGGGGATGAAGGAAGGACCAAACTTAGGCTCTGGTTACAGGGCATCTTGAACACCTGCTGATAATAAAACATTATCTGTCAAGGCTTTGGCCCTCCAACCCTCCAAAACAGAGGAAGAGGGTGGGAGAGGAATTTTATTCCCTCTGATTCCCACCCCAGGGAGTAACAGCCCCCACCCCAACTCCACCCCAAAGGCCACTAGCCAGAGCAGAAGGGACCTGAGGGAGACTCTAAAGGAAGGACTGACCAAGGGACAAGGGACTGTATCGGCCCCTTCCTACAAAGCGAAGGCAGGTAGTGGACACGGGAGAAAGGCTAAGGAGACACTTGGCCCCGTCCACTATCCTCCCTTTCCACTTCTATTGTCTCCAACTATCGAGGTGGCTTCTGTAAGATCTATGGGAGAATAAAGCAGAGAAGGGCAAGGAAATAAAAGCCAACCATGATGAAAAGAGACCAGGCAGCACATAGACGGCTGGCCCAAGAGGCCAGGTCTCCAGGTTTTGAGGAGCGCGTCTTTCACCGAGAACCCTGAGGGCTAAAGGAGCTCACTGCAGTTCTTAGCACGTGGGTACAATGCTTTATACCTAATGGTCACTTTAGAGCTGGCCCCCGCCCAGCTCATTCCCCACACAATTGAAACCTTAGTTTATGCAGACCCCTTAGCCTCTGCCCGATTCCTGTGCCTGGGCCTGATGTGGTTCAGGAAGAGCCTCAGACCACAGCAGTAAGAGCCAACAGCGAATAGGGGTAGCACCATCGATAGCAGGAATTAGCTTCTCAAATTCTTAATAACCTGGGACCTAGTTCAGAGAGGAGGGGTATGGGCACCATTATAAATGCAGTCAGAGGAACGCCTGGGTGGCACAGTTAATTAAACATCTGACTCATGGTTTCCGCTCAGGTCGTGATCTCAGGGTCATGAGATCAAGCCCCACATCAGGCTCCTTACGTAGAGGGCAGTCTGCTTGAGAAATGCTCTCCCTCTCCTTCTGCCCCTCCACCCCCCCAAAATAAATAAATAATCTTTTGAAAAGATAAAAAAATTAAAAATTAAATGCAATCAGAAAAGTGTGAAAGGAGCTTAGGGGCAGGCTTCAAAGACGTAAGACAGGAAGTGAGAAATATGTTCACTGAGGTCATAAGGAACACTGAAAGCAGAAGATCAGAGAAATCCTGGGAGAAGCAATGAATGTATCAGTTAGACCACATCTGGGTTGGGCCCAAGAAGAGAAGCTTTGAGAAGCTGACAAAAAGTAAGAGGCTCAGTAAATCAAAATTTAGATTGGAGGAGAGAAGTGGAGACTCACTTACTCAGGGGCTGCTGGGTGCAAAGCATTCTGCCTCATCCAGAAACACTTCCTAAAACAGGATCCCAAAGCCCAGAAATCAAGGAATCAAACTGAGAGAGGGACACTTGGGAAAGAAAACATGGAGCTCTAAGATGTCTTTCTTTCTAACTCATTCAGGGCGGGACGAAAGTGAGAGGACCACCGTCTTGCTATTTTTTTTTTAACCTCTTTAAACTTTTTATTGTATAAAGTTGGTAGCATTTTGCAAGACTAGTCCCCCGGGGAGGGGGGCACCTGACGAGGTAGAAGAGTTGAGCCGAGAAAGATTCTGTAAATATAAGGTGCTGGAGAGATGAAACTACTGCTCATTGGACCCAACCTGTCGGTCATCTGTGCTCTGTGATCATGCCTAAAACTAGATGGGCATTAATTCAACAGATATGCACTGGGGCCCACTGTGTTCCAGGTACTGTTCTTGGCTACAAAAATGAACAAAACATAAAGCAATTCCTGCCCTGTGGCACTTATATTTTAGTGGTGGAAGATCACGAATATAAAATAGTATGTTAAAGAATGCTGCATGCTACAGGGTGGGGGGGAAGAAGGGTAGGATAAGGAATTGGGAGGGTGGGGATGAAGGGGTGGACTGCCATTCTAAATAGGGGGGCCAGGGGTGGGCTATGACGAGATGACATCTGAGCACAAATTTGAAGGACCTGAGAGATTTAGCTCATGGGTATCTGAGGGACAAGTGTTGGAAACAGAAGGAACAGCTTGTGCAAAGGCTTAAGGCAGGAGTGTGCACAGTGTACTGAAAGAATAATAAGATGGTCAATGTATCTAGAGTGAAGTCAAGGAGTAAGAGATTGTAGGAGAGGTCGGAGAAGTTACGGGGGTCAGATAATACAGGACCTTATCAGCCATTATGAGGACTGCTTTTACCTGAAGTGACATGGGAACCCTTTGCAGGGTTTGGAGGAAAGAAGTGGCTGACTTAGAACCTTAAAGGATCTGTCCAGCTTCCAAGTTGAGAACAGACTGTAGGAGAACCGGGGTGGAAGCACAGAGACCAGTTAGGAGTCTAACAGTCTCCTGAGCAAAAATGGAAGGTGGCTCAGATCAAGGTGGAAGAAGCAATAGAAGAGTTTGTATCTATTTTGAAAGAAGAACCAACAGAATTTCTCAATGGACTGGATACGAGAAAGATAAGAGTTAATTAAACATGACTCAAAGATTAATTCTTAATTCAAACAAGTGGAAGGACAGAGTTGCCATCAACTGAGAAGGGAAGGTTAAAGGAGGAACATGCTTGGTGTAGGTGTGCTGGGGAGAGAGGGGGAAATCAGGAGTTCGATTTGAATGTGTTGACTTTGAGCTATCAGACTTTCTATTGGAAATGTAGAACAAGGAGCTGGAGACACAAGTCCAGGGTTTGGGAAGATCTGGGCTGGAGATACAGGCATAAAAATGGTATTTAAAGCCATGAGATTAAATGTAATCACCAACAGAGGGAAGGCAGGTAGAGAACAGAAGAGGACCAAGGACGGAGCCTTGGATGTAGTACAGAAAAAAGGAAAACATCAAAGGAGATTGTGAAGAAGAAACAGAGAATAGAAATAGAAAAATAAGGCCAGTAAAGTACACATCTCTGGAAGCCAAATGAAGAAAGTATGTCAAGCAGGACTGGCTGGCCAACTGTATGACAGGCTGCTTGTAGACCAACTAAGACAAGAACCAAGAACTAACTATTGGATTTTGCAATGAGAAAGTCAGCCTTAACCTTTTCAAGAACAACTTCAGTAGAGTGATAAGGAGTCAAAACCCCACTGGAATGGTTTCAAGACAGAACAGGAAGAGAGGGACTGAACACAATGAAAATAGACAACTCTTGTAAAGAGTTTTGCAGCAAAGCAGGCAAAGCAGGCTAGTAACTGGTGGGCAAACCAAGAGGTGGTTTTTTGAGATGGGAAAAATAAGAGCACATTTGTGTGCTAATATGATGAGCCTATAGAAAGCAAAAAGTTAGAGAGAGGAGAATTACTGGAGCGATTTCCTTGATAGGAGACATGGAATCTAATGCACAAATGGAAGAAGTGCCTTCAGATGGGCAGATGGCAAATTTTTCTATACAAACAGGTAGAAAGGCAGTGTATGAGGGTATATATGTTAGCAGTGAGTAGAAGCGCTGCTGTAAATCTGTTAAAGTTCACTTCTGATGACCCTTCTTTTTTTCCCGGCAAAATAGGAAGCAGGGTCAAGGTGGCTTGAGGAAAGAGAAGAAGGTGTGAAATGATGGGAGAGTGAATGGGCCAGGGAAATACAATATGAATGCCTGGCAGTATTAAGGGTACGTTTGAGGTTCATGGTCAAGAACTTATTTATTTATTCTTTTTTTTTTTTTTTTTTTTTTTTGAGAGAGAGAGCGACAGAGAAAGGGGCGGGGGGGGGCAGAGGGAGAGGGAGAGAGAGAGAGAACCTTAAGCAGGCTCCACGCCCAGCATGGAGTCTGATGTGGGGCCGGATCTCACGACCCTGAGATCATGACCTGAGCCAAAATCAACAGTCAGACGTCAAGAATTTAAACTGAAATTAGTCAGCATGGTTGTTATAGTTTTGTTTTGTTTTCTTCTGAGCTGACCATGTTTTGCTATATATGCAGGTATGGAAGAGGCCAAAAAGTTGGGTTTGACAATACACAAGAGATGGGCAATAGGGTCAAGAACACATGCAAGGAAGTGATTCTAATGAATGACCACAGGAGCTGAGTAAAGAAGGGAAGCAGGACATCAAAGGAGCCAGGACAATGAAAAGGAGTGAGATCCATGGACTGGAGGTCCCCGTGGGATTAAAGGAAGGTTGAGTTGAGGTAGAGAAAGAGACCTGGAACAGTAAGTGGAAGAAGTGGTTGGAAAGGAAGATGTGGAAAATTGAGATGATGGAATGGTTGTGATAAGTAGCCATGACAAGGTCAGGAGTAGACTCGAGGCCAGAGTCTCTAAAGAGCAGTCACTCTGGGCTGGACAACGCTTCACCATGGTGGGTGGGGGCAGGGGGGCATCCTGCCTACTACAGGGTGTTGAGCAGTGTCCCCGGACGCTTACCCACTGCCGATAGATGCCTGCAGTGTCTCTCAAGTTACGACAACCAAACATGTCTCCAGACATTGCCAAATGTTCCTGTGGGCAAAACCTCCCTTTGTTGAGAAGCATTGCTCTGGAGTAGGACCACAGAAATCAGTGAATGAGGTAGAGCAGAAGTCAAGATAATTAGGGAAGGTCGGAGAAAGTGGCAGTGAGTCAGGAGCTAAAGTCCCCAAGAAACAAATGTGAATGACTCAGAGTCACTGCACTAAAACAATAAAGACTACTGGAGGATATAATCTGACAAGAGAGCCCAAACCGGGCTTTTTAGGGAAGAGGAAGGAGAATGGTCAGAAAGCAGCAATTAGAAGCACGGAGGACACATAGCCCACCACCAAACTCGGTGGTGAGAGGACTCTCAGCGAAGAAATAGCCACCATGTAAGTGGGCTGCAGATCAAGAAGTGTCCTCCACGAAAGTCAGATTTGTGAGCAAGGAGAATGGAGTGCTCAGAGAAGAGACTAAAGATAAAGGAGATTTTCCTGATGATACACTATTAATTCCAGAAGGCACAGTGGAAAGGTTCAAACTGGGGAGGGCTGGGAAGAGAGGACAGAGGGAAGTGCAAGGTGTGTCCCTCAAACTGGAAGGTGGAACCCGGTGGGAGGTCCACTAAGGGGAGTGGTGGCTTAGTGGACACAGATCTTCAAAACAAGAGAAGAAGGAAGCTTCCTATTATTTTAGCAAGAAGGTGGCCAAAAGGTGAGAATCTGCCGGGAATATGGTACATGCCACTAGCAGTCACACTGTAATTACCAACCCCAGGCTAAACTTGGTCTAGAACAAGAGGATCATTTTCTAGGCTTCCCCACAGAACAGCACCAGCTTTAATAGGAGGAAGTCAACCCAAATGGACACACGTCTATCAAGAGATGAGAACAGGGTTTTTAAAAACGCAAGAGCTAAGGAAATCTTCAAGAAGGGGGATGCTTGAGTAAGGTTCGTGCAGACAGGCCTAAAGTCCTAAGTGAGATTCTTTGGGTCAATTAGGCAAGTGCCTTCCTTATTGGAGGATTCGAAATTAGGGTGATCTAAGAGGGGCAGAAGGGATCTAAAGAAGCAATGGAATATGGCCAAGAATCCAGAGGACCTGATTTAGTGCTTACACTCTGGAAGAGAATCAGATGGACTGAGAATCCACCCCCCACCCAAACCAGTCAGGGTTAAGAAAAGGAACCTGGACAAGTAAGCCAGGGAAGCCAAATCAATCAAACTAAGAAATAGCAAAGAATTCTACCAGGATAAGGAATTGGTGTTGGGTAAACTCATCTACTACTTTTTCTTCCTTTTAAAAAAGATTACAAAATGACATTCCGACTTAACACTTAGATACACACTTAACACTTCAGTTTAAACGCCACGGAAGTATAGAAGTAGAAGTAAAAGATGCCCTTCACTTAGCCTCCAACCCATTCCTCAGAGGTAACCACTGTGAACAATATGGCGTGTGTCTCCCCAGGCTTTTTTCTGTTCTTATACAAACATACATGCACAGAGGTGTTTTTCCCCCCAAATGGGACCACATCGCATATATTGTTATGCACTCTGCTTTTTTTCATATACTTACTAGTATATGATGGCTGTCTTTTCAAGGTAGGTGTAGGTCAACCTCATTTTTTTTATTAATTTTATTTTATTATGTTATGTTACTCACCATATATTACATCATTAGTTTCAACTTCATTTTTTTAATGGCTTCATTGTATTACATTGTATGGATAAATCACAATTTTTTTTCATATTTACACAACAACGGGCATTTAAACTGTTTCCAATTCTCCCCATTATAAACAACACTGCTTTGAACATACTCGGGTACAAGTGTTTACACATTAATAATTCTACAGATCACATTCCTACCTGCTGGATTAAAGGATATACCTGATACTTCCAAAAAACCCTGGCCTCCAAAAATAATGTATCAGTCTGTATTCCCACTAAAATTGTATGAAGAATGCCCAATTCCCATAATCTTGCCAAAGATGTAACAATTGATTTCAGTCTCTGCCGACTGACAGAAGAGGATCTCATCCTTGTTTTAATGTGAACTCTATTTTGTTCTGTTTGCTTGGTTTGGTGGGGGATGATACGTCAGTTTGAGAACAATGAGAACTGTTTTCAAATTCTTTTATATGCAGGGCGCCTGGGTGGCTCAGTCGGTTGAGCGACTGCCTTCGGCTCAAGTCATGATCCTGGAGTCCCAGGATCGAGTACCGCATCGGGCTCCCTGCTCAGCGGGGAGTCTGCTTCTCCCTCTGACCCTCTTCCCTCTAGTGCTCTCTATCTCTCATTCTCTCTCTCTCAAATAAATAAATAAAATCTTTTAAAAAATTCATTTATATGCAGACATATTGAGCCAAAAAGATAGCATCTTTGTTAAATATACCGACTGCTAAATGGAAAGAAATATGAGAATAATAATAATTAGACGCACAACCAATACTTTGGAATGTTTACTGTGAGCCACACCATGTAAAGTACTCAAGTATGCTATCTTCCTTAGTGCTTACAAATCTGTGGAGGGCACGAATATACCCATTTTCCACCAAAAGAAACTGAAGCCAGATAGCTGAAGTACCTTTCTCAAAGTCACACATCTAGTAACTGAACGTTTTTAACTCAGACCACCTGACTCTGGAGCCTCCATTTAGACAAGTAACGTAACTTGCTCAACCAATGCCCCATAGGCAGTGGATGGTGCAGTCAGGATTCAAAGCCAGGTCTGCCCAACTACAGAGTACCCATATGTAAGGTGTTTGTTTAACAGAACTTGCATCACCTATATGAATAATGTAATGATAGTGTGGGGAAGAATTTGTTCCTATCTAAACTTTTTTTTTCTTTTTTTCATTTTCTTTCTTTCTTTTTTTTTTTTTTTGGTTCTGGTTTTGGTATTTTTGGTTCTGTTTTGCCTAAGGTTAAAAAAAAAAAATCCTGACATTGCCTCGGTTGAACTAAAGGCAGGGCCACTGCATTGCATTACTCAGGGGCATCATTCTTTACGTGAATGGAGCTCACTGGAGTTGCTCAGTACACAGCCTGCAGGGCTGAATGTGGTGGCGCTGGACCAGATACAGACTGACTAAAGGAAATGGCAGATTTCTCCCCACAGTTGGGCCAACTGAGCTAAGGGAAACAAAGTGCCCCCTAGTGGTTGAGGATCATATTGACAACGGCAGAAGTCTAGCTAGAGATCTCCAGAACTGACAGAATGGGGGTGGTTGCTGAAGTGAAATCAGGAGACATGAAAACGAATAGCTGCTCTACCTAGAGTGTGCCCTTACAAAAGAACGCAAGATATCTCAAAACTACTCTCTGGAGAATCAACAGTGCCCCCAGGAAACAAAGGGGAACAGAGGATAAGTATCGCCCAGAATTCGGGTCTCAAGAATAAGATGCCTACACAGTAAATGATGACAGGAAAGGAAAATGATTTTACTAAACTAGAGGAGGTGGCAGAGAAGGTAGGAACATACATAAATAGTCTCAAGACTAGATAATCAGTCCTTGGAAACTTCTGAGTAATCTTCCAAAAGGCATCCCCCCAAAAACACTAGAAAATTAGGAGAACCTTGAAAATGTTCTCAAGGGGAAAAACGATGCTAAAAGAAACCCAGATGTGGTGAATGTAAAATGAATGGAATTTTGGATTCATTCCTACTGTCAGCCTCTCTTAGAATTGAGGCAAAGGCAATTGCAGACTTGGGAAGAAAGGCTTAACTTGACCAAATTAAAATGGCTTAAAGCCATGAGGAGACCATGGGTAAAACAGAAACACACATCAGCTGGGCAGAAGATGGGCCCTGAGAATCAGCACAGTAACTGCAAGAAATGGGGCAGATGCAGCCAAGGTAAACATGATTACAGCGAGTGCCCATCACTTGCTTGATGGAGGAGGAGATATCCTGGGTAATCGCATTTTCTAGTTTAATGTTTACCATTTGTTACTCACATAGATTATCAGTTTTCAAAGAATTCACCAGTACGTTGTAAAATAAAAATAACACTAAAACAGAAGATGCCTCATAATCTTCCAGTGACATCGGGTGTTTATCAAAAGTATCAGCTGTCACTACTGCCTAAAGTTTGTACAGAATCTGGTCTCAGTTACTGACCTGGCTAAGAAGAAACGATCTAGAAAGATGTAGATGGCACCAAATAAGGAGATGACAATGCCCAGAAGTAAGAGCCATCATTTTTTCTTTCTTTTTTTTTTTTAGTTCAAAGGACTCAATACAGTTAGAAGTATGGTGAATGATAATAGCAATGGGACAGAAGAAAACAATGCCACATGCATCTTGACAACTCATGAGACTGTGAGTTCCACAAGAGCAAAGACTTTGTTTTGGTCACTGCTCTATCCCTGCATCTAGAACAGTGACTGGCACATAGTAGGCACTCAAAAAACTCAAAGGAGGAAAAATGCTGTTCTGTCTAATGCCCTTTTCCCATTCTCCACCCCCCCCTAAGAAAACATTTCCAGAAAGGAATGCTGTTCACTCAGTCTAATATCCTTCTTCACCTTCTCTACTTAGGGAAATTCTCATCCTGCAAGGTCCAGCACAAATGTCTTCTCTTTCTTAGTCTTCCCTGAGATCCCTTCCTGCTGCCCCCAACCCCACCTCCTTCAAAACGCCAGAATTAAACCTTTTTTCATTCTTGGCTTCCAAAGCCCATCACTCGGATCTGTATTTGCTCTCGTTTCGTTCTGCATTGTGTTGTAATTCAGTATTCACGTGTCTGACCCTTCCACTGGGTTATAAGCTCCTTGAGTCCCAAGTTCTTGAGGGACTCGGTGATTCTGGAAATCCCATCTTCTAACATAATGCCTTATAAACAGTCATTACTTAAATGTCTGCTGAGTTTAATAAAACAGAATGACATTCTTGGTGTCTAATAAAAAGCCAGCATCTAACAGGTGCTTAATAAATGCTTATTATATGAATGAACTGAAAGAAAGATACCAACAAAACAAAGTTCTTTGCCTCAAATCCCAGGGCTGGAGGGCATGTCTTGAAGATAGAGCAATGGTCTGAGAGACTTGCCTGATTCACGCACCTGGTATCAGGCACTCCGGCCCCAGAGCTGCTGAGATAAGTCTGAGGGAGTGCCAGGAAATCGAACAAAACGCGTGGGGAGGGGGACGGCGGGATGAAAACGGAGCAAGCAATGAGGGGCACGTGAAGCAGATGGCCTAAGTGACGTCTGGGACCACATGCAATAATCTTCTAAAAACGCTGGGAGAGTGTAAACAATCAAGAGGGGAGGAATTGTTTAGCCTGGGCCGAGGAGCTGAAACTAGGAGAAAGGACGAAACAAGGCATGGAAGGTCAAAGCCCAGTGACAGGAAAGCCAACCAGGAGAGACGCTGCTCTCCTTGGACTCAGACAACAACGTCACTGTCACGTATGTTTTCACGGATATCAACAAGTGCGATTATCCTCACTGCCAGGCCGAAAGGTCTACAAACAGACGGATTCTTGCAATGAGAAGAACTAAACCTAAAACAGAACCTATGCCTGCAACACAAAGTCCTTTTACCGTTATGCAAAATGCAGCCCTGTGCTCAGTGTTATTAAAGTGTCCAAAAAAAACCCCGTGGATTCGGACTGCACCTGTAAGGAAAAGCATCTTCAAGCGAAAAGGAGAAAAGGGGGAGGAGGGAATCAGTGCAGCCACAGGCCTGGAACCCCCCCACCCCAATTCTATAAAACACATGAAATCTCCCTTCTGGGTCCTTATTCACTGCTTTCCATTTTACTCTAACAAAGCCACCTCTCAAAGTGGTGTTTGCTGAAAACACATGCGTTTCTTCCCATTTCCCATTCCCCTGCATGTCTGCCTGCCCGCTCTCAGGAAGTCTCAGTGGGCGCCAACGGTGCCTAGGACATTAATAGTAAGGGCTGAGTGGTAGGGACAGAGAAGATATGGCAGCCCACTTCAAAGAACTCATAATCTACTTGAAGAGACAAAATATAAATATGTGCAAATCGCAAGAAAATCATTGCAAAGCAACACGTGATATATGCAAGAAAAAAAATAGGCTAAACTATTTATATAACTGCCAGTGGTCTGTGAAGTCAGAGCTTGAAGATAAGACGAGACCGATAATTCAGGGAAGGCTTCCCGGCAGAGGCGCATTTTTTTCCTGAAGAAGAAACACTGAAATGGACGGACTGAAATCAATGTATGGGTTGGTAAAAGCTAGAAGGAACCTTGAGGCGTATCCCATCAAAACTGCTCATTGACAGATCAAGTAAACAGAAGCCCAGGGAGCTTAAATAATATGTCCAGGGACACAGAGATAAGTAGAAGAACTAGACTTCAAATCAAAGTATTCTGTCTTCACATCCAGGGCAGACAGCAGGAACAACTGCAGAGAAGCAAGAACTGGCAAATGCCCGTGAAGAAGAAGGTGAGCGGGCAGGCTTGGCTGTGACAGGGGGACTGTTTCGTAGGGTCCTGAGAGTTAAGTCCCAGGCTACCTCCAAACCAGCTGCTCCACGTGAGACTGCGCTTCTTTCCCTGTCCAGGAACACCCAGCATACCTTAGTGACAGGGGCCCTGCAGGACTTCTGCATTTCCCACCCCACATGCCCTGCTCTGAGAGCTCCTCGCAGCCTCCATTCCTATATTCCCAGGGCCTTTCCAGTCCTCAGGACCCCAGAAGCTCCCAAGACACACATATGGCAAAACTAACCAAGAAGCAACTCCACATATGAACCTCTGGTTCTGCTCACAACCCCACCCTCCTCTTTTGCCCCCACCAACACTGAGGAAACCAGATGTACAAATGGTTAACAGAGAGAAAAAAAAAAAAATCCCACCCAGACCACTTGAAACGCGGCTAGTCTGGCTGGGCTTCGAATCCGCTCAGCGACTGCTCCGTGTCTGCTATTTATAGCCTCTGGGTGCCCAGCCCAGCTTCCAGGTCACTAATTGTGGCCCAGCCCCGAGCCAATCCCCCCCATCTCCTCCCCCGCCCTTGCAACGCAGGGAAAAAGAAGCAAATCCGGCTTTGTCCGGCCCAGGAAGAACAGCAAGGAGTGAGATCTGAATCCAAGACCCTATATTATAAGTCCTGTAGAAGGTACCAGAACTGTCCAGAGGGTCTGCCCTTGGAGAGCTGTACTATCCCTTCCTTCTATAGGAGGCATCCTTTCCTGAATTCTTTCAGTTCATCCAAAGTTGAATCCTAATTTCAGGCTCACCCATTCAAATACTAGAGAGGGGAGGCATGGGTTTGGGCCAACCAAGGACACCCGTGAACAGTCCAGTAAAGACCATATCTCTTTGAGTAGGTGTATAAGCATCCATAGATTTGTACGCTTGCCCCTTCTTGGGGTCTGTTTGCTGGATGACTTAACCATTTATTTGTCTTACTAGTCTACAGCAAAGAAAGTACCCAGGGAAGAGGCTTGCTCAGCATTACACCTCTAAAAATTCTCTTCTAGCCCCCACCAAATATATTTGAAACCCCCCAGGTTCTCAGTTTCAGACAGAGGCCCTAAATATGATGGGTTTATTAGGGCGCTATAAATAATCCCTTCAGATTCCAAGATGCTATTATCTGCATATTATTCTATAACATATTTTCCCCTAAGAATGCAGATGACTCTGAGATGAGCGATGACCATTTTCTGACAAATGAGGCTTTGTGAAGTTATCCTGAGTGGAGAAAAGTTGGGTTTTTTTGGTTTTCTTTTGTTTTGTTTTTAATAAAGGCACAAGGGACCAAAAAAACTTGGCAAAAAGACTCAGTAAGGTTTTCTCTGTCAGTTCCGTGTCTGTGGTACCCTGGGGCAACCCCCTGCGGGCCTGATCCTTGACTCTTAATTCTATATCTGAAGCCTTGTGTCCATCCCAGTGAAACCCATCCACTGTCAACAACGTTCAACTTCCGAGCAAAGGACTGGGACCGGAAGTGAGGGGAGAGTTACAGGTTAGAGTAAGAGTGAGAGGTGCCCTTCCTCTCCCAGAGCCCCAGGGCCCAAGCAAGGCTTACTTCTCATCTCAGACAGTCCAACAGACTCACAGCCCCCTATAACCTTGACCACGACTGCCCAAGACTAGGCATCTTGGTGTCAGTCCTCCCCTTCTCGTTTTGGGGTTCATTTGGGCCGCTGGGTAACACGCCAAGGATTCTGGTTATTGGAGCCAGAATCAGAATGCTGCTGTGCTATCTCATCATCACCCACAAATACCAATTCCCAGCCCCAAATGGCCCCAAATCTTTCCTCCCAAGACCACAAGGGGAAAAAAAGTTTCCAAATTAAAAAATCTAAAACTGGCAACAAAGGTGCCCCATGGCAGTAACCTTTAAAACTGGCCATTAAAGTTTATAAGTCAGACGGGCACCAACGTGAACGATCAAGAAGAGAAAAACAGCCCCCTCCCTTGGGGACCTGGAGCCACAGCCTTTCCCCTAAAGCCACAGAGTTGATGTCACAAGAAGCGCTTGCTGCCATCAAGGGCTCTCTGTGTCCCAACTACAGCCACGCAGCCTCTGTGCACCGGAGGTGGGTGGGTGTCCGGCCGAGACGAAAGGAAAGGGGAGGGGCAGGGAGGGTAGAGGCTGAGGGTATAGAGGAGGTAGGGGAAGGTGGCCAGGAGAGCTGTCCACGAGTCACAGGCCAGGAGGGGACAGGCCCATTGGGCTGCCGAGGACAGTGGTTCTCAACTTTTTTCTACCCAACACACACGAAGCATCCCACATATTTTCATCAGTAACTACAGGTCGTTATGCAGTGATTCTTAACCATCCTGGAGCAGAGGGAGCACATATCAGAAAATTTTTGGTAAGGGTATGAATAGTCTGAGAAGGCCTCCAAAGCATCCTGACCACCTCCCCTAGGGGTTATGTACCCCCTATGAAGAATCATCAGTTTAGGGAGACTACTTCTCCTTCCCTCCCTTCCTTCCTTCCATGTATTCAACAAATACATTTCGAGAGCTTACATGTGCCAGACATTGTTCTAGGGGCACTGGGGAGACAGCAATGAACACACAGACAAAATTCTCTGCCCTCATTGAGAATCCATGCCTTCACAGGGGAGAAAAACAACACAATAAAAAAGTAAAATCTGTGGCATGTTGGGTGGTGATAAATGCTAAGGAGAAAAACAGAGCAGGGGGTAGGGGACAGAAAGTGCTCGTGGGGGCGGGGCTGGAGGTGGGGATGAAATTTTAGATAGGGTGGCCAGGAAGTCCTCAGCTTCCTGAAGGAAGAGAAGGGAAGAGCCATTCTTAGCAGAGGGACCAGCAAGTGTGAAGGTCCTAGGGCAAGGCTCATGCCTAGTATGTTCAAGGGAAGAGCCGGGAGGTGGCCACCGTGGTGCTCACAGCCCCTCTTTCTCTGATTCAGAGTCGGGCTGATCGCCTACTGGACTAAAAGCTGTCCAAGCCGGGGACAGGCTCACAAGCAGAAGAAACTGATACAGCTTGATGAAAGGGGACATGGGTGGGTAAGGTGAGCCGAGTCATAAAGTATTTCTTTCTTGAAACAGCGCACATATCATTTTAAATAAAATCTCATCTATTCGCACAAAATCCTTGTAAGGAGCAAAGGCCCTATCCCCTTAACTAAGGACCAGAGGGGACAAATGACTAGCTCAAGAACCAGTTGTTTTTTGGGTTTGTTTTTTTTAAGATTTTATTTATTTGTCAGAGAGAGAGAGAGAGAGAGTGTGCACAAGCAGGGGGAGTGGCAGAGGGAGAAGCAGATTCCCCGCTGAGCAGGGAGCCCGATGTGGGGCTCGATCTCGGGACCCTAGGATCATGACCTGAGCCAAAGGCAGACGCTTCACTGACTGAGCCACCCAGGCGTCCCACAAACCAGTATTTAAATGATTTTAAAGCTACAAACTGGAACCAAATTTATTCTCAATATGCAGTCCAATGCTTTCTGATTCTTCATAAAGTCACAGGATAGTAAAAGTTGGAAGAGGCATTACGAGATTATCTCGCATATTCCCTTCATCTGACTCAAGCAGCAGCTGCTGACATCAGAGCCCAGGATACGGGTCTCACACTCCTTAGAAAGCAAAGTAGGGGGATAGTGCAGATTTTACAAGAGGGGACCATTTCTCTCAAGTCCTACATTCTAGAATCTCTCCTGCAAAGAGATATGGTGATAACCTTAGGATTCCCGAAGACTAAACAGTGTTCTCTGTCCCCAGACCCCTGCAAAAGTCCATCTCCCCATGCTAGGCCCACCGCCCTTTATCTAGCCCCCTTCAGCCCAAATGCCCTCCATGAGACAGAGCCTGGCCAGGCCCGGGGGGCTGCAGGTTCTGAAGACCAGAACTGAGCCTCCAGTGAGAATACAGATACACACACAGACGCATACAGTCAGTGAAGGAGGGGAAGGAGCGCACACGCAACACAACACACCAGGGCAGCTGCAGAAAACAACTGCTTGTTAAGTTAAAATTAAACTCTGCACAAATATTGACCTTTGGAGGGGACAGAAACCGGTCCCATATTTACCAGTTTTATAAATGGGACTGACCACAGCTGCCCCACGCGCTTGGCCAGCGTGATGGCAGGATGGGGCGAGGCTGTGCTTTGGGGGTGGGGGATGAATGAGAGGGGCAGGAGACATTTTCAACCCTCTCTGAAACGCAGGGACTACAGGTAGGTCAAAGTTCCCAAAAGCCTGACGGGGGAATTTCTAAGAAAGCAAATAAGGCAGTCTCTGAAGCGGGGCAGGGGGTGGGGGCCCATCAGAGAAGTAGGGAGGGAGAGGAAAAAGGAAGTGTCAGAAAGAAAAAGAATTGCTAAACATAGTGAGAAATACGACAGAGATTGAAACAGAATGGAGGGAACACTGAGGAGCTTACCCTTTTGAACCCTGGCCCTTGGTCAAACCAAGAGTCATAAGCAAGAAGACCAGGTGACCAACTTAACCTAATGGAACAATCTAAACTGACCCAGGCTGAATCTTGGCTCTGCTGCTTACTCGCTATGTGACCTTGGCTAACTCCGGACCCCAGGTTTCTCATCGATAAAATAGGGGCAACGATACAGAAACATTGCTTTGATTCACGAAGACAGAACCCAGAGAACACAACATAAGTGAAAGTACTTTGCCAACCGTAAACACGACCCCGATATAAATCATTACTTTTATTAATTCTCTCCCAGCTAACCGTGCACCTTTCCACTCCACACTGGCCAATAAACTGCAGTCTCTCTAAGAAAAAGCCAGGGGTCAGAAGGGGAACTTGAGCTTCCCCTGAACTTGCTAAAAGCCTCCTACAGGCATATGACTAAGTCCTTCCCTGGCTGATAGATAACAGGGAGGCCAGCTTGCTGAAATTGGCCCCAAAAGCCATACCGCCAGTTTCAAAGGTCCAGATACAAAGCGGGGAGAAAGGACTCATCAATACTACTTCCCTGAAAGCTGATCTCCGGCAACCCACGTTGTTTTGTTTTGTTTTGTTTTAGGAACAAACATCATAGATGCTGGGTAAAGTCGTTTTGTTCCAAACCTCTGATGCCTTCATCTCTTTTATATTTTCTTTACACTCGTGGCTTCCACGATTAATAGTAATAAGCACAAAAAGTCTGGACCCAGTCTGTATATAGTAGGGCACGAAAACACCCCCCCATCCTTGCATCTGTGCCACCAGGAATCACAATCTATAAGTATTCCAGATAAAAATACTTTGAAAAACGTCTGAAAAGATTTTGCCAAAATCTTATTTATCGCCCGGGTTCCCAAAGAGCTCCTGTACCTTTTATGCTGTGCGCTGCTTACACCCTACACCTTAAAAGCAGAGACAAGCATCTGTCCCTCACGGCATGAGCAGCAGTGATGACGTGAAAACCCTTTGCCTCCTCACTGCTAACCAAACACATGTCGCTCGCATCTTCTGACTCTGTTTCACTTGTTCAATGTTTTACCTTAATATATTACAGTTTATATGGTTAAACGTGCGCCATAAAATATAAGCAATGTACAGCACAACCATGTCAGCAATTCAAGAAGAATTTCCAACGCTGCAGTCTCTGTGGTCACAAGGCAGGGAGATGTTTTGCATTTGGTGCACCAAATATGTGCTGAAGCACAGACTCCAAACACATTGGGGAGGGGGAGACAGACAGGAAAGAAAACGGGAAGAAAATGGGGAAATGAGACTCCATGTGGGGAAGCAGCTTCCTTGAATTCCAATCCAAGAACTTTTTAAAAAATATAATCACTGAATTTCCATAACTCTCTTCCTCTGGCTTTGTTCTCCTGCAGGGACTCCGGGTCCTGCCACTCTGGGCTTCCAAGGCTCTTGTTTTTGGAACAAGAATGAAAATCCTCTCCTCACTCCACCCCCATCTTTCCCGGGAGCAAGTGACTCCCATCCATAGGTCTTAGCTCCATCTTCTATATACCACAGAGAAACTGAGCTCGCTGACCTTCCCGGGATGAGCCTAAGATTCCCTGCCAAACCTATTAAGCTATAACCAGAAGGACAGTATCTTCAAGTATTCCAGATTTCTGGAAAAAGGGAAATGAGAGGTACCATAATTAAGACTGTCACCCATTTAATACTCCAAGAAAGTTCATCCCCTCCCTCCAAGCGCCAGAGCTCAAGGGAGGAGCCCTGCAGAACCAGTAGGTCTATGACTCCTCAAGACCCTCCTTCTGCCATGTTCTCAACCAAAGAAAATCAATGCCTCAGACAGGGAGGTTTCTAGGCAAAGAAAATAGTTCAGGAGCTGAGCATAAGCACCTTCAAAAGCGAAATATTCTTGGGGCGCCCGGCTGGCTCAGTCAGTAGAGTGTGATTCTTGATCTCGGGGTTGTGAGTTCGGACCCCACACTGGGTGTAGAGATTACTTAAAAATAAAATCTTTTTTTAAAAAAAGGCAAAATATGGGGCACCTGGGTGACTCAGTCAGTTAAGTGTCTGCCTTCGGCTCAGGTTCGGGTCCCGCATCGGGCTCCCTGCTCTGCGGGGAGCCTGCTTCTCTCTCTCCCTCTGCCCCTCTCCCCTGCTCATGTTCTCTCTTTCAAATAAATAAATAAAATCTTTAAAAAAATTAAAAAAGGCAAAATATTCTTAAGGAGAAACACACAAGGCTCAGTAGATCTCTGAAAAAAACAAAAAAACAAACAATAAAGCCCGCAACAGGACAAGTGATTATCACCCAGCAATTATAAGTCATGTGTCCACGGACACTTTACCTATGAGGGTTCTCTTGACCTCCTACCCACAGCTCCATCTGTGAGACCCTGCTGATCCTCTCCCAGAGTAAATTCAAGCAGCCTAAATTCAACACAATGCAGCCCCACATAGGATTTCTAGTCGAATACTATTTCAGTGAGCTCCTGCTCTCTCCTCGCCTAACTGGTAGACTGGTCTCTCAGAGAAATCCCTAAGCAGATCATGTGCCAGGGCTGATTTCTGCTTAGAATGCCTTGGCTCAAGCCAAGCAGGTGACATGTCATTCCTGGGGGGGGGGGGGGCGTCGAGACAGAAGGCACCTTAATATTAAGACGACAGCAGCATAAGCGCTCCAAAGGCCTACATAAGCGGTAATGGTTATAAGGCCTGGGAAACAGAGGATGGAAGCCGGGGTCCCCAGAAATGCTCTGATATAACCCAACAAGGACAGCAAGGACACGAAGGGGGCTCTTCCACAGGGACTGGATAAGGCAGGGAGCAGAGTGCAAGCAGAGACCCAAGGAACTTCTCCACACACAAGTCTATTTTAGACCCGCGGCCCGGACACTGCAGAAGTTTTTGATGGGGTGGGAACTCGGTCCATAATCCCGAAACAACTACATTTCAAGCACGCTAGGAATCATCCCTCCACCGTGATCTTTGAAGCCCCGAGAGAAGCCAATAAGGAAACATTGCTACCGGGTCCCAGGGAGTGCTGCCGACTCACCAGCCCTAGGAAATGTCTGAACAGAGTCTTATTCAAGCCAAGGGAAAACGCTGTTAAAACACACAAAACTCCTTTGACTAATGTGAGAGGGGGAAAGAGCCTCTATAATTAACAGAAACTGTCACAGGCATTGGGGGCCTCCGACGTGTTCAACGCAAACCACTTGAAAAGACCCGGTCTTCTGGGGGAAGGCTGGGGTTTGTGAGTGGGGCTCCAACAGGCTGGGGACAGCTTTTCCAAAAGAATCCCACCATATTAAAAAAAAGAAGAAGAAGAAGAAGAAGAAAAAGAAAAAAAAAATGGGGGGGGGGGCAAAGGAAAACCCAAACCTCAGCTGAATGTTTTTCCACCACTGGAACTAAAAAGCAGAACAGAAGAAGAGAAGTCCGAATGCAACCAGTTTTCAATTAGGGCCTAATTAGAAAGGAAAGTGGATCTGGGGAGGAAGAAATGCAGTCAATGACTTTAGTTTGGGCTGAGCTGTCCACTTGAAAGCTGTGATGATTAGGGGGACAGTTTATGGTGAGAGATGTTGGAGGGCAAGAAAGGAATGAGAGAAGAGAGCCCAGGGCTGGCGCACTGTACCAATGCAGAGCGTCCCAAACATCCACTGATCACCCACAATCTGCAAAGCATTGCACAAAGGGCTGTAAGGAGAAACAAGAGATCATCATAATAGACACAACTCTGACCTGAAGAAGAGTATAAACCCTGTCCCTGCGCTAAGTACCCACCTTGTAACAACTCAGCCACTAGATAACGCATGCATGCATGCGTCGTCAGACAAAATCTAACTTCCGCTTCTTTTTAGACACCAAGTCTAGTCTGACCACTCATGTGGCATCTCTCCCAGCTCCCCGTGCATGTCCATACATAACACAGAGAGAAAAGGAAGCCATCGTGAAGTATAATTCCCAAATGACACCTCAGCTGTCACAAGAAGCCCGTCCAGGTCTGCACCCTAGCTCAGGTAGACCGAGACCCTACTTCAAGATGGGGAATCTCAGAATAGCTGGAAGGGCCTTTTCTGCTTTCCTCGTCATCCCAGAGGATTCCAGTCCATTTTCTTTTCTTTTTTTTTTTTATTAAAGATCTTATTTATTTATTTGAGAGAGAGAATGAGATAGAGAGAGAGAGCATGAGACGGGGGAGGGTCTGAGGGAGAAGCAGACTCCCTGCCGAGCAGGGAGCCCGATGCGGGACTCGATCCCAGGACTCCAGGATCATGACCTGAGCCGAAGGCAGTCGCTTAACCAATTGAGCCACCCAGGCGCCCTCCAGTCCATTTTCTAGGTCAAGGCCATACTCCCTGAGAATAAGCGCAAAGGCGCTAGGGATGGGCAGGCTTATCCATGGCTATAGGAAGGAAGGAGACAGCTAGATCTATTCCCTATTTGCAATGAAACAGAGCAGTCTGATTGGTAGAAGCATGAAGGACTTTCTTCCCTTGCTCTGGGGTACCTTCTCCCTTGTTGATTTAGTTCAGGCAACTTGGAGGAGGGACAGGAAGGGCTAGGGCAAACATGTCACAGCCTGCAGTGAATAGGGCCAACAGAAAGGGGAGGCAAAGAAGAGAGCTAAGAGGAGAGGAAAAGAGGGGAGGCCTCCCTTCCCATCCCACAACCTGGGCTCCATCCAACACAAAGTTAATTCCTAACCTCGGCTCACCACCCTGCCCACTGCTCGCATGATTTATCCCCCTATCTGCCTGCGTCGCCTTTACAAGCCTCCTCGCCCTGCACACCATTATAAAAGCTGTCTGTGCTGCTGGCTCGACCTGGCCTGGCCCGGGCTCCTGCCACAGTAACCCTTCCCCACCCCTGCATTTTACAAGCCTTCCACCATCATGGAAATCTGAAATCCCACGAAAGAACAGTAAACATCGCAGGGAAGAGAAAATACCTAGCCAGGCCACTCTGGACAGCAGAGTCACAAATGGACTGAGGTCTCTGAGCCGGGGATGAAGGCGTCTAGGCTTGCCTTCTCCCCCGAGCTCAGCTGGGTAATAATAAAGAGATGCACGCACAGATGTGCCAATTCTTTATGGGGCTCAGCCAAGCAACCTGGTGCCCTGGGAATCCCCAGGCTCAAAGAAGCAGCCAGAATGTCACGAAAACTCACAAGTAAACACAGGTGTCAGGTTTAGAGACCATGTGGAAACGTGAAAGTTTTAAATAACGGAAAGAGACTAAACATTATTCAGACCACAAATTAAGTCAGAATCAGCTTTGTCACCTTCTTATGGGCTCCTCAGGGAGGTAGTATGGTGTGGTGGAAAGAGCACGGGCTTGGGGTTTAGCTGAATGGCTTTGAAGGCTGGCTGCATCACATATCGATTAGCTACATGACTCGGGCCAACTCATTCTCTGAATCTCAGTTTTGCTCTCCAACCCATGGGAAAATAGCAACTCCTAAGAAGGCTGTGAAGAGTAACAACAAGATTTACAGCCAGAGGGCCTGGGCCTGGTACTCAACAGGTATTAAGACATTGCTATTATGATGATTTGGGGTATTAGACATCCTAAAATGGGGTGCAGGGGCTATGGCTTCCCTAGACAAATTTTAGCCCACTTAACAGGTTTCTCCTTTATTCTACGCAAACTTTCCCTTTCTAGACCAGTTTTCACCTTTTCATCTCCTGCCCGGAGAATGAGCCAAAAGGAGTCCCGTGGGGGACTATTCTTTCCTACCCACTGTCTTAAGGACCCTTGACCCTTCGCCTCTTTGAACTCATATGACCCAGTTCTGCCCCTGACCCTCCTCATCAGGCCCCGATGGCTCATCCAGCCTCAGTCTATAAAAGCTCTTCTTTCTCTTCATTTGCCTCAAGAGAAGCTGCCAGCACCCACGGGGTTCCATTCTTTTTGAGAAATGCCTGAATGCCCTATCACATACCTTCCCTGACTAACTCAGGGAAGAAACGGACACTAAAGAATTCTCCACGAGTCTCTGGAGTTCCAAAATGCCCTGCCAACGAGACCGAGTGCTCCCCAGAGCTCTGTTATTCACTTGGGGGTAGGTAGTGGGAGATGGAGGGGGGGAGGGATGGGGGAGGGCAGGAAGAGAAGAGAGCCTTGATTCAGGGGCCAGACTGAGTCCGCCACAGGCCAGGCTCCGCTGAGGTTTCTCGGGTGAAACACGCCTCTGTGATGGCTGTGCTTGTGAAGCGGATGGAAATGCCCATAAAGCCGTATCAAACCCTGTGCAGAAAAGGACAGGGATATATATAGAACCAGGAACCAAAGGGGCCACAGGGGATTCAGGCGGACAGCTCCGCCCAGCCCTTAAACCCGCCCCAGGGAAGGGGGGAGGCCCAAGGAACAAGCTCAAGGAATGAAGGTTGGAGACAGCCCGGCGGGTTTACCAAGGGAGTGGGGAAATTGGGGGCGTCAGGGACAATGCCGGGAGAGAGCTAACGGCTCAGCGGTGGGAATCAGTCGGGGCTGGGGTAGCCGTGGCCGCTCAAGCCTGGCTGCCACAGAGCCTCTGAGCTCCAGTCCATCCTGACATGACTTTTAACCCTGCTCCCTACTGTCTGGACAGTGCTCTGCTTCCGTCTCAGGACCGGGGAGCCTCTGCGGGACGGACTCGCGCTGTCCTCCTCTGCTCTCCACGTCAGCACCTCCAGTTTAAATCTGTCCGGGGGCCAGTGTTCTCCATTCCCTACCCACCCCCCCCCCCCCCGTCCCCACTTCCAGCAACCACCCCCGGAAACTGGGGAGGGGGACAGGTGAGAAAGAGAAATCCATCCATAAGGAGAGTGTCCTGAGGCAAGAAAAGTATCCTCAGATGGGCACCTATTATCACTGAGAAATGAACCGACAGAAAGGCCAAAGGGGCTGACAGGATGAGGCGAGAGCCTCAGAACCCATGCTGTCTGGTAGCATCAGGCCCCAGAGGAGACACAGGGATGCCAGGGACAGAAAGGGAACCAACTCTTCTTCCACTCTTTGATTGGCCAGGATCTCTCTCTCCCCGCCGATCCTCTTGTCAAAGTAGGGCGCTGGAGGGACAGATCCCGGGTGATGGGGACTGGCAGATGTTGAACCCTCAGAGACTCCTTACCTGAGCAATGGCTAAGGTAGCCAGTCTCCCTCTCCCTGTCCCCTGTTCAAAAGAGAATCCTTCTGTCTATCCATCTGGAGTCTTTTCCTAAGCCAGGGCAAGTATGACAATGTTTTGGCGCCACCTGCTGTCCTTTCTGACAGATGAGCAGTATAGATCCTAGAACAGGATGAACCTCAAATTTACCTTGAACTCATCATAAGCCCTAAAGGAATAGAACCCAAGAGAAGAGAAACCGTAACTTCCACCAAAGGGACTATTCTGATGTAGCACAATGGACCACTCCAGTGGTCTGCCCCTCCCCTGCTTCCTGGGACTGGGATCTTAGGACTCCAGTTGTGGCCAGACCCCTGTCACTGGTTTGTAGAGCCAGTCTTAATAGCCATTAGTCTGCGAAGTTCCTTCTCCCAGCATCTTGCTGACTTGAGAACAGTGAATACTCAACGAGCCTTTTCTCTATTTAATAAATTCCCTATGTTTTAAAATTATTTCTCTATCACCCTGTTTGGGTTTTCTGGGTTTTAGGTAGAAGTTCTAATTTTGCACCAAGCTGACACGGTCCTTTGTCATCAAACTGTAGAATGAAAACGCTGTCATCCAAGAGCAATGACTTAGGTAGCTTGCCCAGCTCTCTCATTCCTGTGGCCCTCACTATGGTCTGGGCAAACATGCTCATAAGCAATAAGCTCATTGAGAAGTCGGTTCATCTCACAAATATAAACATTTGTTCATCCATTTAACAAATATTTCTATAGCGCCAACTATGAACCAGGCGCAAATTGGAGGCAGAGGGTGAGTAAGACAAGGTTCCTGTTCTCACAGAGCCTCTACCCACAGCACCGTCTGCCTGATTCATGAAGGTCGCCTGGTAATCTCCCACTCCTCTTACAGAATACCTGTATGAGCAGCAAAGATCAAGACCAGAACTATGAGCAGACTTCGTAAAGAAACAGAATGAAGAAACGTAAGCGGACAGAAGAGGATGGATGTACAGAGGGGACGCTGGCTGTGTGCGGAAGAGGGACTGTTAATATGCTCCACCTGTTGGGAGGGAAAGACGCCTGAAGAATTCTAGGAAGGGAGTTTCCAAGCTTCCCCGGCCACATTCCAGGCAGGTAAAAAAGAAAAAAAAAAAAAAGTCCTCTCTCTACTTCAACTATATCCTTATTGCTATAATTCAAGCTCATTCTTTCTTAGTGTCCCTTGAAGGAAACGTGGAGAAGTTCCTTATCATCCTACATGTACCAGTCTTTCCTATTCAAAAGAATGAGCTACCATTCAACTCTCTGAATTCAATAATCCCATTTTCCTTGGATACTTTTTTTTATAAAATTCTGTTTCCATCCCTTTTACTATTGTCCTGATGTTCCCATGGGCATGAAAACCCCACGCATCTTTCAAACATGACACCAAAATCCTAAGGGGCCAACTAGTGCTAAATTACAATGGCAGGGCGATCTTGGGCTCTCGTGCTCTTCTTTCAATTACATAACCCAGGATTATATTCATCTTTTTGAGTACCCAAACTTGCCGAAGATTATATCATAGTTGGGAGCTTTTACTAGTTAAGTTTTTCAGAAAAAAAAGAAAGAAAGAAAGAAAGAAAAGAAAAGAGTCCATCTAGGAAGTAGAAGGATACTCTATAGGAAAGAAGTTCTAGTAAATGAGATATCGGAATAGCTAATGCATCTGACAAAAGGCAAGGGAGGCACAGTTGGTAAGCAGGGAGCCCAGGAGGGTCATGCAGAGTGCCTTATGCCTCGTTGAGTGTTATTGAGAGAGTAACAGAAAATTCTCCTTCATTTCTTTAGGTTCACCCTCCTCTCAAGAGCTCCCCACAGAGAAGGACTTCCTCATGCATCTGCACCTCCGCACTGGGTACAGCTTTATTTAGCATGGCGCCCTCACCCTGAACTACAGGTATGTAGACACCTGTGTCCCCTGCACTTCCATAGGCTGCGTGGGGCTGGAATCACGTCCGTTATCACCGAAGACCTCACAGTGCTAGTCTCCTACTCCCCACAGTGCCTTGTACGAGAACCTAAGCCCAGTGGTATTCAATAAACACTGGATAAGGATGATAACATGAACAGCCATCCAGCCCAACTCCACTAAGCTGTCAGACCAGTTTAGGATATTGGCATGAAAACTCTTTTTTCTCTTGGCCCAGACATTTACTCTTAAGGTTTGCCTCCTCCTTAAGAGACTCCAGGAAATAGGGTTAGTTTTAAGTTCTAGAAGCTCTAATCATTCCTGTTTTCTCCGAGCTAAGGGCCTAAAGGAAGACTGCAGATGCCTCATGAATATTAATGAGCCTCTGCGGTCACATGAATATTAACAACACCCTGTGGCTTTCGGGAACAGCAGCCCAGCTAGAAGGCCTAATATTAACCTTGGCTAGGCCCAAAACGTGGGAAGAGCATATGCCCATAGGTCTCCATGGGGAGTAAAGAGTGCACGGCAGAGCCTAGTTTGGGGGTTGGCCCCTATGCAAACACTGGGCACAGAGGCAGTTAAGAGAGGACTAAACGTTGTGCCCCGTGTCCCTGGAACCGAGGACTCTGTTAGCTGCTACCTGGGCAGAAACCCCCAATCCTCAAGCTTCGCAGAAGTAAGGATGCAAAACGTCCCGTGCAATGCAAGGGAGGATCTGGTGGGGACCCACAGGTACCATAGCTACACAGAGGGGTACAGGCAAGGTTCAAAGTCAGTTCTCATTGGACAAAAACCAGAATCAAATAATAAGGCTCAATTAGACAACAAAATACACCGGTAGCAGATCACATGGTAACCGTAAGGAAAGAACCACAGACTGCAGTGTTTCCTGCTCCACACCTCCCATGAGACTAGCGGACACAGAGGCCGATGACTCGGGTTTAAGAAGGAAGATGTTCTAGGGTTGAAGCAGCAAGAGATGGGAGGGATCGGGTTCTTTCAGCACCTCCAGATTCTGAACCCAGGAGACACCAGAGAGAATGATGACCGCTCTTAAAAGTCAATAAATAAGAAGTACCGTGAACCAGAGTCAACAAAAGAAACCCATGCACCCCTGGTCCTGGGTCTCAATTCAACACCTTCTATGGCACACGACAATGTTATTAAAAGGAAAGGCAGGTTGACTGGCCTCACGCACTGACTGGAATTAATGCTAGTAATAAGATTCCTGCTGTACTCACACACCAGGACAGACGGCTTAAAACTTGAAAAGCACCTCTTTACGCCTCTGGCCTGATCCTACTCAAAGGCCTTGACCCCTTAGCTCTGTCTGAAAAGCTGCCCCAGCCCCCTTCGCACACACTCCAGAGGAACAGAGAGGCCTGTGGGCCCAGCCCAAGCCGAGGCGGTGAGAGGCCACACCTAGGAAGTGGGTGGGGGCCGTTCACGGGAGCTGTGTTCTGTCACACAATTACCATATTATGTAGCTCTAATAAAAAGAAATACTTGAAGTTTTACTAGTGCCATATAATAAAGTATTTATAGAATCCGGGGGGTGGGTGGGGGTGGGGGTGGAGGTGGGCAGAGGTAGAGACTGAGAGGGAGAAAGGAGGAATCGGAATTGTTAGCAGGAGCCCTGGCGAGGACAACTCCCAGGATTCAAAGCACAAGTCAACTTCAAAGCTGGCAGCCTGGGACGTCAGGCCCGCTCTCGCCAACCGAGACCGAGGTGGCTGCTGTTCACCCCCTCTCCCTAACAGTCCGTCTCTACCTTCTTACCGGTTAACAGAGAAAGAGACGAGGAACTGGGAGGAAGAGAAGGAAAGACAGGACGGTGTGGCTGGGGCCACAGGAAAGGGGACACTGAAGGAATGAATGGAATGTTCCATCCTGAGGCCACGCTCCCAGGTGTCGCCATCCTCCATACCCGACGGTGTTGAAATTTGCCAAAACAGGGGTTTCCATCACCGCACAGGCCCCTGCTGCACACCTCACATCCCCCTTCCAACCATGCTCTCCACTCACCACCAGCACGAGGGCTGCGCACTCCACACTTCCCGTGACCACACAGCACGCACCCGCGGCTTCTCGCACACCTCCCCTCTGCACGCATGGGCCCTATGGCCACAGTGTCACACACACACACACACACACACACACACACACACACACACACACCCCCCACACGCTCACCACCACACACTCCTCCCGGAGCGTGCTCACTGGCTGCCCGGACTTCCCCGGCATCTTCCCAACGTGAGACACATCCTAGATAAAAAACATTTTCTGAGTCTACAACCCTCTTTAACATTTCAAAATTTTCTATTACCCAGAAAATCTCCCCAAAGAGGGAGAGCAGTGAGGGCTGTGGCATTATTACAGAGGAGACTATAAACAGAACAAATATAGAGCTGCTTTATTACAAGGCAGTGTGGGGCTGGTGGCTGGCTGATTACAGGGACACTCCCCAGAGCTCTCTGCAGTCCCAGACCTCAATAAAGGCCAGACTAGAGCTGCTTTCAACTGAGGGGCAATTGGATCCAGGGGCCCCCTCGAATCCCTTCAGATTCCAGTCCAGGATATGATACCTGCCTTGGTTTAAGATAAGAAGGAAAGCAAACACAATCTAAGAACAACCACGCTTGGCAAAGAGCCACCCGACTATCTTCTCAAAGGGAAATACAATTCGTAGTATGGTTGGGGTTTCTTGAAATCAGTAGAGATCAAACTTCGGAGTTAAAAAAAAAAAAAAACCAACTACAGAAATCAAGAACAAATTGACAGATCAAAACCCAGGCACGTCAGGGACAATGAGGAGCGAGGAGAAAGACTGGGCTAGAAGGCAGACAGGGAAGCAGTGTAGCCTGAGTGGCGAAAGCCACTGTATTACGCCTAAAATCATAGAAGAGTGGGAAATCCACAAGTCCTCTCTTCTGGGCTCTGGGCACACGGCGTCCCTTCCTGGGTGACTCACTGTGGGATCACCTTCACCCCCTGCTTCATGTGGTCAGGGCCTCTTTATAAGGAGACACACCGCGAGCCTTCTCCTCCTCCGTCCCTACAAGCCAGGGGAGTTGCGTCACTGACCCCCCCACACACCCCCTCCCTCCTCTTTCCAGCCGGCCACCACACAAGGGATCTTGTCTTGTGGTCCCTGCAATCCTTTCATCTGGGCTCCAAACCCACTGTCACCTTGGCCCTGAATCACTCCCCAGGAGACACTGGGAAAACATTGCTGGACAAAGAGCGTCTGGGTCCCCTTATGGCTAGAATGTACTACTGATCCCTGCCGGTGAGAGAACCCAGGCCATGCTCTTCCCTGCCCCAAGGCCAGGGCGCAGGAGTAATTTTGAACCTGGCCCTGTGGCCAGCTCTGCCTACAGACTAGGTTTCTGATGATCTGGGGGATACCCATTCTTTCCAGCCCCCAAGAGCTGAAGAATAGAAACGGCTGAGAGGCAGCCTTAAAGGTTCTAGCTCATCCACCTTACTAGCTTAGTGGCTGAGAAACTGCTAGAGTTGGAAGAGGGTCAGCAAGTGTCCCCCCAGGTCCCCCAGTTCGGTCCTCACCCCACTTGGCTGTCCTGTTCTCAGGGCAGCCCCCGGGGAAAACATTTTGGCAGCTGAAAATGTCAGTGTTTCTCAGATCCTTCTCCAAGACTGAGGATTCCCCTCCAACTGTGTCTCAGAGATATTTCCATGTCTCACAGTCCTGACACTTTTCCTTGACCTTCTATGTGATGGGTAATCCAGTTTGGTGCTTGGCCATCTTTCTACAATTTCAGACCTGTGTTTCAGTGGGCAGATTTAAGAAGAGTTACAGGGATGCTTTTTTCCTCTCTGAATAGCCTCCCTTCTCAAATATATTTTATTAGAACAGAACCTCTGCGACAGGGGGAAGATAGGAAAAAAAGCTCTGTACTACAAAGTCGAAGGATGAGGTTCTGGTTTCAACTGCAATTACTTGTGGGACACAGTGCTACTTAATTTCTCTGAACTAAGCCACCATACCTCTTCATCCTGAAGCGGCTCTAGTGTAGTTAAAAAAAAAAAAGGTAGATTTATTTCTTCTTTTTATCTGAGTAGGTGATTGACATATTTGTGTTGAATTTTATTCAATGAAACCTGCTCACTTCACCTGCTAGTTAAAAGAGAATCAAATTAAATAATAAAGGCAAAATGTCTCTGCAGAATATATAACACCACAAAATGTACTGAGTACCTACAATGGATCAGACAAGTTAAATAAAACCGCTAATATCCCTGCCCTTGGGGAACTTAGCACTGGGGGAGGCAGGGGTGCGCAGGGATCCAGATAAACAGCAATTACAATGCAATGTGACAGGGCCTATGATACAGCCAATAAAGTGGCACACAAGAAAGGCAACTAAATTAATTGAACTCAGAGGGCCAGGGAAAATTCCCCAGAGGAAGTGACATCCCCGCTGAAATCCAGACAAGGAGCAGGAGTTATCCAGGTGAAAAGGTCTGCTGGTGGTGGCAGGGACTTCCCAGAGGGAACACTGTGTGCCAAGGACAAGAGATAAGACAGAGAATAATGGGCTCTGGGAACACAGCAGTGCTCTGTGCCTCGAGTGTAGATTCGGTATGGAGGGTAGAAGTGCGGATGGGGAGTGAGTGTGGCCTAGCAGAAGAGTGGGAGATGAAGTGGGGGAGGTAAATAGAGACCAGATCATAAAGGGTCTTAATGGTTTTATTAAAGAGTTTGGACTTTATCCTAAGGTCAAGAGGGAGCCGCCAATGAGTTTTAAGCAGGGACACGTGACCAGATTTAATCAGAGCTTCCACCTGGCTTCTTTTCCTGATTGCAGATCCCTGGGCTGAGTGGGGTGTTAAAAAGAGAAAAGGCACAGAGGTGAGTCTGGGCTTACTTCTCTTCCTTCTGTCCTTTAGCAAGGGTGGAACCTAGCAGGTTCCCAGTCCCTCCCTCCCGGAACTCTCCAGTCCTTTAAATTCCTGGCTTACTTTCCAAATAGTCTTCCCTCTCAGTGCCCTATTGCTCTCTCTCTCTCTGGCAAAGACAAACCTTTCACTGCATGGCCAATCCTCTCCACCCCGCTGTCCTCCGGACCGGGGCTGTGAGCCCCCACTCTCCAACTAGGCCTGCCAATAACCCACAGTTCTAATCCAAGGCCCAGCTCTTATCTCTTACTTGAATTCCACCAACTCTGCCAATATTTACTTTTCTTCTCAATCCTAGATCTCTCAACCTCTGGAAACAATTTGGTGGCCTCTTAACAGAAGACTAAGATAATGCTGACCAAACACATGATCGATCTGTATAAGAAAGACCTCATATCTAGATGAAAATGACAGACTGGTAAATGAACCCTATGAAAAACATCCCCCCCCTTTTCTTTCTTTACCTTGGTAAGTCATCTAGAGCCACAGTTGAAGACTTAGAATCACTACCCTGCAGGAAAATCATCAAGGCCATTAATTTCACCTCTTGGCTTTACCATTTGGCATGAGAATCACCAAACCCTGGCACCAGGAAAGAAACCTTTAATCAGCCAGTTCAAACTTCCACCTCAGTACCAGAGCTCTTTGGCATGACTTGGCAATTGAGATCAGATCATTTCTTACTGCCTGAAATTTCCTTAAGAATTCCCTTCTCTAGGGGCACCTGGGTGGCTCCGTCGGCTGGGTGTTTGACTCAGTTTCAGCTCAGGTTGTGATCGCACAGTTGTGGGATGGAGCCCCCCGCTGCGCTCTGCACTCAGCATGAAGTCTGCTTGAGAGTCTCTCTCCCTCTGCCTCTACCTTCTTCCTGCTCACGCACATGCGCTCTCTCTCTCTTACTCAAAATAAATAAATAAATAAAATCTTTTTAAAAAAAAATTCCTTTTTCTATTCATCGCCCACTGAACAGGTTAAGGGTAGGACCTCTCTATGTCCAATAGGAAATAGCTCAACCTCACTAGGTCTTATGGTTCTAGAACAATGCTATTCAAAGTGTGATCAGCAAACTGGTGCTGGTGCATGAACCCTCTGCAACTAGCCCATGATGACGGAAGTATGGAGACTGAGTTTAATAAGCATGTAAAAACTTTCATAGCCATCTGACATTGCCATAACATCCAAACACTTGGTCAAGAGGACTCCTCTCAATGAACAGGGTACAAAATGGTTTGCATATCACATGGGGCACATGCTGCATATCAGTCAGGCACAGTAAGAACATGTGCCAGATTACTCTGAAAAGCACTGTTCTAGAAGGTTCCATGGGAAGAGCAGAGGGTAGGTCTGGGGACAGGAGCGCTACCTCTTCCTTCCCCCCCCCCCCCCGGCTTTCTGGGTACAATAGGGAGTGAATCTGCTGCCTCGGAGGAGGAACAGGAAGCTGCTCCCGCTAAGCCACTGGCCACATGGGGTGAAGAGGAGGGCAGGAGTTGGTGGTCAGGTTATCAGGCAATAACAAACTCAGCATCCAAGCACGCGACTTCCAGCAATGCAAGGAGTTTCCTTTGTTTTGGGAAAACAAGAACTGCAAGAAGCCTCTCCTTGACACGTTCTTGCCTGGCTTCGGGAGGAGCCCAACCGTCCCTGACACACAAACAGGACAGTCCTGGCCAGCGACAGACAAGCCAGTACCCTGACCACAACCTCTGTTTGCTTTTCCTTTTCCACCACTTCCTCAGTTGGAGGGCCACTGTGGGGCCATAGGGAGCTGCCAGCCTAGGTCACCATTCAAGAACTTCACCCCCAATGACCCAAAACCTACTCCATGCAACACTTCTGATACCCTCTCTACAGCTTACTTCCTCTCCCCTGTATGGTACTTTGGGTCTGAGACTACGGGCTCCCGGCCCCTTCCCCAGAGTTACAGATAAAGCAAAGAAGCCTCAGAGCACCATTCTGACAAAAGCCATGGTGTGCTCTAGCGAACTACACTATTTTAACTCTAAAACCGGGAAGATCGGCGTCAAGTGTCCCCAAAGAATAATACTTGAGGTTTCCACAGACTATCCTAAACAAGTATTTTTATGTTACTTGAACAGAGTTGATTATATTAGATCCTCAGCTTCAAGAACCCAGTTATCACCAAGACCAAGATATATAAAAAACAACGTATCTCTTTATGATGCATGATGTTGTCAAAACTGAAATTCTAAGTAGCTAGCAAGGGAGCTTCGGACCAAAGAGGCAAAAATCCAACAACACTTGGGAGCCTCGCTTTTGGGGTTTTATAAACAGAGTAAGGATGTCAAGCTCTCAGATTCACATGGAAGGGCTTCTAAGACCAGCGACTTCAGAATAGTTTCTCCGAGAGCTCTGAGAAGCAGGGCTAGCAAGTTCCACTTACGACTTTAAATCATAATCTAAAATCAAGAGGCTCGGGGACCAGAAACCTTTCTCCCTTTCTGGTTAATCAAGGGAGGTTACTCTTTACCCTGATGGCCTGAGAGTCCAAGTTTCTATGAAGACTCATTTGTCCAGGAAGGGGAGGGGTGTGGGGGCGGGACTCCCCCCACTCCAGGCCCCCTTCATGCCAAAGAAGGAGGAAACAGAATAAGCAAAATAAAATTCATAAAGCGAAGCAGTAATTATGGTGTGGTCAACAAGAGGCTGTCCTCAGGCCCATCATTATGTGGCTAAATTTAACGCCCTGCGCGGCCAGGGGAGCCGTGCGCCCCGGGCACCATGTGTCCACACAGACGCCGGTTCTGCCACCTTCACCCGCTCGACAGCCGCCAGGGCTGCCAGAAAGCAGGTCACAATTTTTTTTATAGTCTGTTTACCAAGATGCTGTTTTTACTGCCGAGGTTTCTCTCATTTTATCTCTTTTTCCCTTTTCCCCAAACAGACTGGCCTGTATTTTCTGTCCTGGGTTTTTTTTGTTTTTTTTTTTTTTTCTTTCTCCCTCTCTCAGTACTATTTTCAGAACTCTAATTTTATATGGTATGTCCCTTTTTTTTTTTTTTTGGTAAATATTTGCCATGACTAAGCCAGGCACATCCAGTTTAAAAGGCTCCGTCCCACAAAACATCGGGTCTTTAATGATATGCATCTCATTAGCTTGCCCCATGAAAGGGGGTATAGAAAAAAAAAAGCGACTTACAGACTCTCTCACTTTTTATATCTAGAGAGACCTATATTTATATACGAGGACACGCTGAAAACTGACATTCTGAGCCCCGATACGAGGCTGGTACAATGGTCGCTTGATTCAGGCTTTGAGGCCTGAGAGAGAAGCAGTTTCAGGAGAGATGGGTTACTGGTCTGACTCTCACCGCTGGTTGATCCAGGTGGGTCTGACCAGGTCAGTGCAGCTAGAACCGAACCTTGGACTGTGAGCAATGAGGGCTCTCTAGACCTGGGAAGCAAACTCTGGGAAGTCTTCTGACACTAAATTTCCTAAAATGGGTGTGAGAAAACAAAGAGCGTAAAAGAGCCAATCTGTCCCTCCTCCGCTGGTAGATGGAGTCAAAGAATGGAAAACTCTAAATTACGAGAGTGCTGAGAGAGACCTCCTCCAGGTCAGAACTTCCACACCTCCACTCACACCCAAAGGGCTTCTCCAGCTGGACAAAGCCCCAACACTGATGGCAGGTTTTCTTAGGATAGGTGTTAGGTTCGACGGAAGGGGTGGTAGGGTCGGGCCCACCGAGGGCACTGAACAAAAGCCAGAGCCTCCAGTAAGCACTACCCAAGTACTTACCTGGCTGCTTCGAAACCCAGCTTGATCCTCTAAGATGGCTGGAGGAGCCCCCACTATCCGGTGTCTGCAGGAAGAGATGTCGGAGGCATTATACAGACAGACGCAGATTGAGAGACCCCCAAGTAGCTGTTCAAGCAGCATCTCAGGGGAAGTCTGTACTTTGTAAGGGTCACCAAAGGTCCGGAGTCCCCAGCACAGTTTCCATTAGTTCACTTAGGGATAATCGGACTCCAGAGAGCTGAAAAATGCAAACTAAAATCACCCAGGACACCGCTTTAGAAATTAAAATGCCAGTGTATTAGGTTATAAGGTGGGGGCTCTATCATATCAGTGACCAAACTGTCTTCAGCTGATTTTTCCTGAGGAGCCAAATAAACACTGAGTGCTATTTATTAAATGCAGGGAAAAAAGGTAAGAGAAAGTAGCAAGTGACTTTATGGGAGAGTTCCTATACACTGTGGAAAAAAACTAGACATTCATCCCCATTACTATATCACTGTTTTGGCACTCTGCTAGATACATCGATAAACTGTTATTCTTTAGTTTTGGGTTTTGGTTTTTCATTCTATACAACTCTGCCCCTCTGCTAGCACATCTGCTCCTCAGACCTCATGAATTAATTATGTAACAGTTTTTCTCAGATCGCTTCCAAGAGCCTAGAGGTGTGCAAGACTAAGGGTTGGAAGAAAGGGATGTGGAGGAAGAGAGGAGGCTGTACTTGGGGCAGAGCTCGCTAGCCACGGACCACTTTGCCATCTCTTACATAAGTGAGGTCTCCATAATGCTCACCAACGGGTCTCAGTCTTGCCTACTGCCCACCTGAAGTTCCAAGTGCAGCTGTGTAGCATGTGGCAAGGCAATGGGATATGATGGAGTAATACCGGACCAGAAGTTCAGAGCCCTGGGTCCTGGGGCCAAGATCTACCACTGTTGGTCTACATCAGAGTTCTTTCATCTTTGTAGGCCCTAATTTCCTCAAAAGTCAAATGAAGAGGTTTGATATATTCTTAGATTGATAAAGTCCCTTCCAGCTCCCCAAATTCCATGGCTCTAATCTTCTCTACATATATATATATCTGAGATGCCATGATTTCCTTCATTAAAGGCCTCACCTAGGCCCTGGTGGAGACTTGTAACCTAGCCTCATAAGCACTATACTTACAAACAGTAAGTAGGGTAGGTCACTTCCATAGATAGCTAATCTCATCCAATTTCCTATTGAGTCTTACTTACCTCGATATCAGAGCTTACCCCAAATTGGGAGGGGAGGGGGGAGAACACTCTACTTGAGATGTGCCCCTCCTTTGTTATCCACTAAATTCAGCAACTTCCCTCTGCTCTTCCCCCAGCTGCTGGGGCTGCAGAAAACTGAATGCTGAGACAATCATCAACTATTCCTTCTTTAGACCAAAGGGTATTGTCATCTTGTCTCAAAGCTCCCCACCTCCCCCATTCCTAGCTTCACTCACACCAAACTAGAAGGGGTTCTGTGGAGTAAAAGATTCTAAGAGGACAACGTACGGCCTCAGAGCTGCTCAGGCTTCCAGCGTAAGAGTAACAGAAGGCAAGGAGCTCTTGAAGGATTCCCTCAAACCACCACACGTAGGGAGAGCCTCTCAGATTGTGTAACTGAATAAAATACCTAGTTCGGCAGCCACTCACCACACAAAATCCCTCCGCACTCTTAGCTCAAGATTCACCTCTTCCAGAAATACCTCGTCCAAACTAGCCTGCTACAAAGCCCAGAGCCCATCCAAATCAATCTATTTCTTCTCCCTCTGTGGTAACATATATTTTGTGTATTTAGAATATCCTTTGTATATATGTAAATTTCAGTGGTCTAATCTCCCTCAAAAGTTCATCTTTCCAGGGCAGAAACCATGTTTTCACTTTTCAGCATGATTCCACAATGTTTAATATTTCCAATGGTGCTTAAAATGTCCCATCCACATAGAATTTAAACTTCTAAGTATGAAAACAAATAGACTAAAGATCTCCCGTACAGAATGAAAAAAATAAAATGCTTTCTGAGACTTTCTGGCAATTCTTCCCTTGATGATTCCCTTATGGGAGATAGTAAGGATGCCCATGAGTCCTGACGTCTTGTTCTGCACACACCGGACAGCTAAGCTGCGAACCTATGGGATTCAGCCTCTCACTTTTCAATGTGGCTCACTATCCAAAAGAAGTATCACCCATAAGTGAAGGCCATAATAAGAGAACACTTCAGGGATAAGGCTAAAGTTATGAAGCCAACACATCAGGAAAACTTAAAGGTAAGTCATTTGATACTTTTGTTTTCCCTCTTTGCTTCTATAACCAGAGACAACATTTATCAGCGTGAGAGAATCTTCCAAGCCGAGACCTTTAAGCTACAACCACTGGTTACTCTGTGCCTCCTACCTACAGGGCACTGCAGTGGTAAGTGACACAGGAAAGACACAAAGGGACACGGGAGCTCAGAAGAGGGAAAGAACACGGCTGATACTTCTGTCAGTTTCGGTACTTTGGTCATTAACAGAAAAGTCACGGAACGAACCATCTGATTCTCTGTTTAAGTAAGTAGAATTAAATGCCCTTGGGAATCACTTTAAAATTCTTAAATGAAAAGGCTATATCTTCTGGGGAAAGAGGATGGAAATAGGCGGAAATCAAGTCACCTGCTTCAAAACATAGCCCGTGCCTTCATGCCATCCGCAAATCTCAGAGGAAGGACTAATTCTCCCACTGTGCTCAACTCTGCAGCTCCTTGCTTTCACACGGTCGTCCCCCTTTCACCAGCTTAAGTCTGTCCCTTACCAGTGGCTTCTTCTTTGCTTTCAAACACACGTGCGTCTTTCCATCTTTAGAAGAGGTTTTGCTTAAGCCACTGCTAGCTTAGCAGCTCGCTCTCACTTCCTTTTCATTGTGAAACTTCTCCGGTCGAGAGTTCTATACTCATGGTCTTCATTGCCTTATCAATTGATCCTCCTCCAGCTGCCTGCAATCTGCGGATACTGCCCAAGATCACAAATTGCTATGGTCTTTCTTTGGGCCGGCAGGCACCCGATCTCTTTGGTCTCTCTCCCACATGTGGTGCTGTGGATCACCCTCCAGGGTGACAGGAAGAGCACAGGATTTCAGTAAAGACACATATGAGCAAATAGGGTGAGCTGACCTGAAACAAACTACTTAGCCTTTGAGCCTCTGCTTCTTTATCTTTAAAATGAGAATAATATCAGCAACCTCATAGGTTTGCTGTTAGGATTTAAAAGTTATAAGTTAGATAAAGCACCTGGCTACTGTGTCTGACACATGCACAGATGCACTTGACAACTGTCTGTTCCCTTTTCCTGGCTAATTTCTACTCTGTTCAGATTCTTCTATCTGCTCGCACTTCCTTCACTGGCTCCTACTACTCCTTCCAAAGATGATTGTTCCCCAAATCTCAACCACCGGACTTTTGTTCTTTTTTCTGTGCTCTTCTCAGAAAAAAAAAAAAATGCATCCATTCTCATGACTTCAAATATCTCTCCTCTGCAGCAGAGTCCCAGATCTCTCTATTTCTACAGATTTTCTCAACCAAAGCTTCAACACTCCTTTGTCAATGTTTCCCTGAGCATTCCCACTTGTAGGTCCTACAGTCAATTTAAATCCAACATGTATGGGAAAAAGACTTTCATCTTATATTTTTAAACGAACTCTGATGATATAGAAGCCATCATTTTTTTTTATAGACTGAAGCACTGTTTAATGGTCATAATGTAATGAATGGACTTTTATGAAACCCTTCCTTTACCGGGGGAAGAGGAGACAGACTCAGCTATGTGAATCACTGCAAAATGCTTCAGAGGTACGAGAAGCTTATAGTTTAGGCCTAAGGAGGCTAGATGTTTGCCAGAAATAAGATCTCAATCATCACTGCCTTACAACTCAATTCTGAACTAAGTGAATTTCTCAGACTGGAAATGAGAATGAAACCAAATGAGAGAATAAAAGTGGATTCAGTGGAGCTAAGAAAACAAATAAAAAAACAGTTTTCAGGGGCGCCTGGGTGGCTCAATCGTTAAGCGTCTGCCTTCAGCTCAGGTCATGATCCCAGGGTCCTGGGATCGAGCCCCACATCGGGCTCCCTGCTCCGCGGGAAGCCTGCTTCTCCCTCTCCTACTCCCCCTGCTTGTGTTCCTGCTCTCACGGTCTCTCTCTCTCTCTGTCAAATAAGTAAATAAAATCTTTAAAAAAAAAACAAAACAGTTTTCATTTTAGGAGTTGGTAACTTCCTTTCAATGAAGTAAGCTACACAAGCCCCCCCAGAACAGTGTCCGGTAAGCTGTGCTAGCCTATCTGGAGCTAGATACAGGGGCATGCGCGATCCCGTTTTCCGCAGACCCCTACAAATCTCTGTTGTCTTATATCCAGCCTGATACACATATTTATGTTGTACGCCTGTCCCCTGTAGGCATCTGAGTTAGTAACACTTGATTTTGAGGCTTTTAGAATACGAGAATTTGGAAACTGATAAAGTGTTTCACTATCAGGACTCCCAGAATCAGAAATCTGTCTCTTGGATATGCGTAATTGTATCCCATTTGTACCCTTCTGTTTGCTCAGATTTTTGATAAATTTTCTTTTGAAAGTATAAGCCCCTATAATGCTTTGTAAAAGGAAAATAAGGAAAGAGGCCTTTTAATATATTCTGGGGCCAAAAAGAAAAGAGGTGGTGGCCGCTGGTAGCAGGACTCAACGGTGACTACAGGAACCACATTGAGAAGAGCCCAAAGAGGAGGCAAAATTCCCAAGAAATGTAGCTAAGAAATATATGCAGCCATCCCTTCCTCCCTGGAGATTTTCATTCCAGAGCTCAAATACTAGTGGATTTGTGTTTTAAATAAGGAAAACCATTCCTTTGTAGGCCCAAGATTAGATTTAATTGAGCCCCACCCATGATTTCCCTAGTCTGGCAATAGTACCACTGTTCTTCAGCTCACATAGGCATACCACTGACAGCCTAATCTTCCCAAAGATCGCTTTCATATGTCAGTTCTCCAGCCAAAACGTCCCACGGCTTCCCACTATCTATAACAGTAATTAATAACTGCGAGAAGGAATTAATAACTCCTTCCTAGGGGATGAGCCTGTTTGAGAATCACAGCATGTAATGAAAGATGTTCATAACTGGACTGAAAATGGCAAATAAATGGATTCCCAGCAGGAAAAAAAGCTGAAATACATTTACCTTCAGAATCAAGTACCAATCCTCCAGCCCAGCATTTAAGGCCCCCCAACAACCTAGTCTCGAGTTCTTATCTTGGTAACCTTATTTTCTGCTAATCCTCACCCACTCGTTATGACTTTATATCCTTCGCCCATGTGCTTCCCAGCTAAAATGCCTTCCACCTAGTTCCCTAGCAAAACCCCAAACAACACGAAAGTCCAGATCAAGTACTGCCTTTTGCAGGAAGCTTTTTCCGATCACAGCACAACTGTGGCCCCTATTATCATTCATTAAGAATAGTGAGCTCTCTGATGATCACATCATCCCCTGTATGCACACGCACGACACTGAATCCCGGAAGAATGAATTCACTGCAAGTTCCTCTAGACCAGAGAACAGACACACGCGATGGGAGGACAGTCTCATGCCCCTAGACTTATCCTGCTTTACAATGCCCATGAAGGATACTGAAAAAACATACGCCAAGTCCTGTGTCTTCCTCTACATACTGACTACCAGGCATATGGTAGCTGAGCAGCCCTTCTAACTGTGGAGGAAGAGCCCAGGGAGAGGAAAGACTGAGGAAAGAGGAAACTTATTAACTCGCTTTTGGCTGTATGACTAACGTTCTTTCCAGGATTTTGGTAGGCTCTTCTTCTTTTGGTTTTTGGGATATTTCATTTCTTAACTGGGTCTAAAAGAGAAGCTCTGGGGGCTCTTGGTAATAAAAGTTTCAAGGCTTATAGTTTATCCCGAAGTTGGGACTATCTCCCAGTAAACAGGCAGGTAGGAGAATGGTAATCCAACAGCAATCCTCTGCTTAGGCTACTCGTCTATTTGCAGGAGGGCTATCTGGGTCTCAGGCTACCAACAGGTGATAAATTCATAGCCTGTTCGTAAGACAGGGAAGACAAAGAGGAGTGGGAAGATGCCTTCATCCCTCAACAAATATTTACCGAGTGCCTACTGCGTGTAGAGGCACTGTTCCATTCACTGTGGATAAACCACTGCACAAAACATCCACCCTAGTCCTTGCTCAGCTCCACATTCTAATAGGGGGAAGATACCATGAACAATGAGCTTAAGGAAATAAGGAAATTTTATTGGATGTTGGAAGATGAGTGCTACGGAAAAAATGAAAAGTAGAGCCATGTGCAGAGGGGCAAGGATGTGGCTTACAATTTTAAATAGGATACTCACCGTAAACCCCATTGTGAAGGTGACATTTGAACAAAACCATGTACTGTATTTTTCACACAGCTCCCCTTAAGAGGTGGAGCTTAGTTACCCTCCCCTCGAGTGTGGCCTGGACTTAGTGCTTCACTTCTAATGAAGAGATTACAGCAAGAGAGTGAGGCACTATCACTCCTGAGATTAGGTTATAAAAAGGCTGCAGCTTCCGTTTCGGTCTTGGGCTGTCTCTGGGATCACTTGCTCTGCAGGAAGCCAGGACCATGTCACGTGAGCAGCCATATGACAGGGCAATGGCACTTCCTGCCAACAGCCACATGAGAGAGCTTGGAAGTGATTCCTCCAGCCCCTCCCAGCCAACGTCTTGACTACAGCTTCACGAGAGACCCTGAACCAGAATCACCCCACTAAGCTGCTTCCAAATTCCTGGTCCTCCACAACTGTTTGTTGTTTTAAACCACAACATTTTGGAGTAATGGGTTATAAAGCAATAGAGAACTAATCCAGACATTAAGGAAGTCAGGAAGTTGGCCACACAAGTACCTGAAGAAAGAACATTCCAGGCAGAGGAAACAGGCAGCAGAAAGGACTAAAGGCAGGTGGTGCTTAGACAGCTAGAAAACCAGCAAGTGGCCAGTGTGGGTGCAGTGGAGTAAAGGAAGAAGAAAGTGGCAGATAAGGGCAGAAAGGTAATGAGGTCCAGATTACGTAGGGCTTTGTAGGCCACCGTAAGGCCTTTGGGTTTTACCCTAGAAGCATAATGTGAAGCTAATGATGGACTTTGAGCAGGGAGTATCATGATGTGATCTGTGTTTTAGTAAGATTGCTCTATCGGGAATGGGCCAGACAGGAGCATAGGTAGCAGCAGGGACACCAGTAAAGAGGCTATTGCAATGACACAAGAAAGAGACAACTGTGGCTCAGACCAGACTGGAAGCAGCAGAGGTGAAATTATGGGTGTACATTGAAGGCAGAGCCGACAGGATTTCCTGATGGACTAGATGTGGGATGTGAGGAAAAGACAGAAGTCAAGGATAACTCCAAGGTTTGTGGCCCTAGCAAGTGAAAGGGTGATGTTTCCATCAGCTAAAATGGGAGGAGGTTGTTCGAAAAGCAAATCTGGGGGGTAAGTTAGGAGTTCAGTTTTGGACATGCTGAGTTTGAGATTCTGTTGGACTTCCATGTGGAAATGTTGAGCAGGCAGTCCAGAGTTTGGGGGCAAGGTCTAAGAATAGAGATTAAATTCAGGATTCGTCAACAAGGAGGCAGTTAAAGCCATGGGACTCCATGAGATCACTAAGGTGAAAAAAGATAAGATCACCAAGGACTGAATCCTGGGACACTCCAACATTAAGAGGTAAGGGAGGGGGCACCTGGCTGGCTCAGTCGGAGGAGCATGTGATTCTTGATCTTGGGGTGTTGGGGTTGTGCGTTCAGCCCTGCACTGGGTATAGAGATTACTTAAATTAAAAAAAAAAAAAAAAGGTAAGGGAGAAGAAGAACCAGCAAGAGATTCTGAGAAGGAACAAACAATGAAGTAGGAAGAAAAGCAGGACGGTATCGTAGTATGAAGCCATGTTAAGAAAACACTGAGAAGAAGGAATTAACAAGCTTTATAAAGGAAAAACTTAAAGGAGAAAAGGTCAGCCAACTCAATTTTCTCCCTCCCTATCCTTCCTTTTCATTTCCATTTCCTCCCTTATGCCAACCGCTACGGCAGAGGTCTGTCCTGGGGGCTGTGGGAATAGCAGGAGAGTGTACCTGTGCCTGCAAGAAGACTGAGGAAAGGAAAAACGCTCACGGAAAACTCACAAAAGGGATGATGTCTGTGCACTCGGGAAAGCTGAGTAGGAGTCTGTCATGAGCACAAGAAGGAAGAGAATACCAGGCAAACTTGTCAAGGGATGTGTGGGCATCAAGACTTCAGTGTGGGAGGGTGGCAGAGGATCAGGCGGCAGAGGGTAAGAGGACCAAAGCATGAACGCCCTTGTGTGCCATGCCAGGAGTTGGGACCACTAAATGACTTCAAGCAATCGGGTTTCTGTTTCTGTTTCAAAGAGATCACTCTGCTGTAACGCAAATTCAACTGGCGGGGAATAAGGACTGACTGGGTGACAAGTTAGGAGGCTGCTGGAAGGTCAGACCAGAAAACGTGGGGGGATGGGGGCGGCAGAATAGAGAAGAGCAGATTCAAAAGACAGTTGACAAGTTAGGCTCTGAAAGTAAGGCCCAAGTGAAAAGTGGGTAACTCCCAAGTTTCTAGCTTCGAAAGCGGAATGGATACGCGTATGCCTCCCCAAGATAAGGCACAGGGAAGAGAATCAGATTTGGGGGGAGTACGTGATTTATTTTGGACATGAGTAGGATGCTGCAATGTGCGACATCCAAGTAGAGATGTCAAATATGCAGAAAGAAATGTGGGCTGCATAACGGAGACACAAAATTAGCCCTTGGTGGTATACTGGTGACAGGTCCAACGGGGGTCTGGAGGAGATGACCCGGAGAGAGAAGGGCAAGGGGAATAAGGACACAGTCTCGAGTAACACTAACATTTAGGGTGCAGGTAAAGAACGGGACGCCAGCCGAGGAAACCGAGCAGAAGCTGTCCGCGACGGAACTCAACCGGACGGCAATCTCCAGGTTTAAAGGACTCCTCCTCCTCCCCGGGCCGCTCTGATGTAACCTCTAGCTTTCTAAGAGCAGCAGGGAAGAGCTTCATAACTTCAAGTCTCCGCTCTAGCATCAGGTTGCAACTGGACAGGGAATGAAGACAGTAACTAAAACTAGACAGGGCACAAAGGCCGTGGCTACATTTAGGATGCTGAATCAAATCAGTGTCAACTATAGTTCTATAACTGTAACTATATGATAGAAACTGGTGACGGTATTACACTGAACAGATTAAATCGACAAGGCCTGCAGCATGCAGCAATGGGAATGACTGCTGTGCTGAATACTCTCCTCTGAAGACAGGGAAGGAGACAATCTCGCTGTTAAGGCCCCCCCCCCCCCCCCGCTTAAGGAAGCCAACTTCACGCAACTGCTCAGGTTTTGGTGTCAAGGGCTGATTCCTGGCCAGGGGTTGCCAGCTGCAGAGGGCGGGGCTCTATTTTGGGCTGCTTGCTGTCCCTGAGCCTGGCCGCGTCTGGTTTGAGCAGCATGCAGCCCCAGTGACTCACACACCCATGCAAACCGCCTGTGGCTCAGTGGCATGGCCTCGGAATGCCAGCCTCAGGCCAGCTCCCTCCTCACCCCATTACACTGGGATAAATAAATAAAGAGCCTGCCAGCAGCCACACAGCCTGATGGCAACCAGATGGAGAGGGGGAAGGCATGGACACGGCCAGGGTAAGGAACTCCCTCCAGTGGACCAGAGTGAGAGAGGGCCATGCCAGCCCCATCCTCCTAAACTTCTCTCACACAGTTCCTGGGCAATGCAGTAATAGTCCCTGATTCCTTGACTCATCTCCCACTCCGAACAGTGCCTCCCAGCCCCCAGTCCTAGGAGATGCTCTCTATGGGGAATCTTCCCTCTATGAAGATCATGCCAGAAGCCACTCCACCCAGCCGACTCGAAGAACACTTCCAGGTTGCCCCCTCCAGTCAGGCCACCATCGACTAGCCCCCTTGGGCTCCCTGGAAATGCGAAATCCAAGGCTCTAAGGAGGGGAGGGATGAAAAAACAAAAGAAGTAAATATGAAGACATAACCCCTGTTCAACCCTTAAATATTTTTCCTGGCCTTAGTATCCTAGAAACCTCCCTGTCCTACTGCCCTTCGTGCCCTATCTCTGTGGCCTCTCGCCTAGAACCAGGAAAAACAGACCCCAGCACTGACCGCATGGCCCCTCTGACATCAGCCCTGGCCCCCCTGCACCTTCATCCTGGGCTCTCTGTCCCTGGTTTGTTTATCTTCCTATGTTGCTTATTTTGATGGCACATCCTTTCAGCTGTCTTGGGTGACCCCATGACCCTTCTGTGTCCTGTTTGTAGGACCCCAGATGAGCAGAGTAACTGAAAAGGTGCAGTGGCCAAGAAATTCTGTAGTCCCACAAGGAAGCAGGTTCTAGCAGCTATGCAGGACAGTCTGTGATGCCAGAGGACGGTGCAGTGATCCCGGAGATTGCAAGAATTCCACACTACCCTAGCCCTTAACCCTCCTCTAATTGGTGTGTATAACCCGTTAGAGCGGCAGAACAAAACAGGGATGATCCCAGACAAGAAATGGAAGAGGGCCCTAAATGTCTGGCTACAGCAACATGACCTTAGGCAAGTCACTGACCCTGCCTGAGGCCCAATGTCTTAGTCTATGAAACGGAAAACTATAGCTACCTGTCTCTCAGATCCTTTGCAGATACATAAAATTCTGTAAGTCTCTGTGGTTTCGGTGTGATCCGCCCAGGACTTTGAAGACCAGTATTCCTGACGTAATTGGTTCTAAAACACCAGTACACCTCCTGGGTTGGCACCAGGATTCTATATGCCACTATGTCATTCGACTCTGCGGGGTTGCCCCCTGCCCCAGAAGCATGGAAGAGACGAGCCTCCAATTTTACAAATGAGAAAACAGAGGCTCTGGGAACACTGACTCATCCAAAGCTGGAAAATAAACCAGAAGAATAACCAAAGACCCCAAATACAGGCATCACAAGCAGGACTGTATCCACAGGTCACACTGCTCCAACTTTCATGAAACTTCCCCCAGCACAGGTTTATCAACATCTTCGTCGACAAACTTATAGAGAACCTACTACTCCTAGGCACTCTGTTCAGTGCTGGGGACACAGAAATGCATTTGACACAGTCCTTGTCCTCAAATCATTCATAGATCAATGGAGGAGAAAGGCATAGTCTCGCAGACCTAGAAACAGCAATATCTATCACAAAGTTATAAGTGGTAAAACGGAGGTAGGAACCAAGGCACTATAGCAGCAGGGAAGAAGGATTATCTTTACAAGGAGAGTCTGGAAAGGCCTCCCAAAGAAGCCAAAGCTGACACTTAAAAGATTAATAGAAGTTTACGAGGTAGATAAGGCCAGGGCATTGGGCATTATAGATAAAGTGAACAGTGTGGCAGGACATAAAGGCTAGAGGAAGGCATTGTGGCAATTCAAAGTCATTTTCTGTGACTTGGAGCATAAAGTTCATAATGAAAAATGTCAAGAAACCAAGCTAGAGAGGTCTGTGGGCACCAGATCAGGAAGGGACCTCTCTGCTGGGCTAAGAGTAAGTCTTGCATTGTTTCACTAAGGGGCTGAGACAGGGAATCAGCATGTCATCCCTAGCCTATGTTAACCTCCTTAACACCTACACTTACAGACAGAGGAAGCTAACTGACAGAAAAATGGCCGAGGAAATCTCTCTGTGGCAAGTCTAGGTTTAATGGTCTCTCTTTCCCCATAAAGACTTGAAATCTATTCTACTTCAAGACGTAACAGTGCACCCTTTCCTTCTTCTCCAGAGTTAGATTGCTTCAGTAGATGGACTGGGCACGCAACTTGCATTTTTTGTTCTTTGTGTTAAGACCCCAAGCATGATGGCGTCTTTGTTCAGCCAATGCACAGAGGCAGAACAGAAGGTTCCAAGTCAAGAACACCTGTTTTCTGCTGAGCCCTGGGAAAAATATTAATTTCATGTTCAAAAGAAATATGAGTCACAGTCCCTGTCCACAAGGGGTTTACAAAGTAGCCTAGATGACAAGACAGAAATATGAATAATCTATACAGAACATGATATTATAATAGCATTATTTGCTTACATAGTAAAGTACCAACTTGGGTCACATGTATAATTAGAAAAAAGGGCAATAATACTAAGGTACTAACTGTACAACCAACAAGTCCTAAAAGAGAGAAGAAGAAGATCAATATTGACTGGTATTATCAAAGGTCACTATTATTAATACTCCCCCTGTTTGGCATTTAATAGATGTTTCTTTTGGCCAAGTTCAATCCTTAGAAGGGAAACCTAGGCAGGAGCTTCTGACAGGCCACAATTATCTACTCCCCATTCATTCCTTTGCCAGGCCCCTTGTATAAACACTGTGATTTTCCACAGCCTACTGTGCCCACAAGACAGTTCCCAAATGGTAACCCTGTGCTTTTCACCTTCCTCTGCTGCGGGATGTTGGAGGGGCCCAGACAAGTAATAATGACCAGCCCCCCTGCTCCACAATCCAGACCTGTGATCAGATCTCAACGAGCAAAAATTGATCAACTGGTCAACCAAACTTTCCAAGGTCGGGGAATTCTAAATGAAATTCCTAGGTACGTGAACAGAGATGTTTTTACAAATGTTGACCAGCCCACTTTTGCCTTTTATATTCTTGCCCCCTATTTCACCCCATCTCCTCCATGGGCATCTCAAGTTTTATCAGATTTTCTATAGGCAACTTTTTCAGAGAAAGGACTTTCCAACCACGCAAGCTGGCTAACACCCAAAATGCAAGTCACTACTCAGGCACCTGGAAAGAGAAAATAAAGCAAAGCTGCACAAGGAGAAAGGAAATCTTTATCGTGATATACTCTACCTCTACCATAAATTGTTCCAAGAAGGAATTTTCTTCAAATGGCTCTGTCTTCAACCGATCTGTAATAAGAAGGGATACAGAAAAGAAATATTAGTCTTAGGATGAGTTTCCTGCCTGTGAGAAGGAAAAGAAACAGAGCCCGAGATTTCTTGGGAGGGAGCATACACATGCAACACCCAGAGTCCAGTGGGAGAAGGGATGAGAGTGTGTGACAAACAGGAGGAGGAGGAGAGGGTGATCAGCAACACAGGACATGTTCTTCCTGCCACAAAGATGCAGGTAGAACGGAATTTTTATTCTGAAGCAGGAACTATGCTTCGGAAGGTCCCAAGTGCGTGTTGCCCTCCCACAGTTTTATACAGCTGTTGGCCCTTTTCCAAAGTCTTTCCTTGCCACTGCCTCGGGCATGGCTGGACTCGGTTATAGCTTCTATTGGTCACTTGGGTGCCAGCCAGGTCCTCAAGGCAGAGAGAAGTGTCACCCGGCATCAAGTCTCCAGTTACGGTCAGTACCCAGCATCTCCTCGGGGAAGTACACCTCTAATGCAGATGTCTCTCCCCTTTTCTGAGGCCCTTTGACCATCTGTACCACTCCCTACCCAACACCCCAAAGAATGCCCTCTCACCTCGGCTCAGCACAGCCCCACTCTCCTGGTAGTCCTGGATCTCTAGATCTTTCATATGAAGCACAGTTGCTAGCTCCCTCACTTGGCACTGCAAGGCCAGGCTCATGCCCATGAGAGGACGAATCAAATGCTGGGAGACCTTTCATGGAAGAGATATCAATTAGCCAACAGACACAGAGTACTGCCCACTGTATTAGGAACTAGAAAAATACTGAAAAAGAAATGTTTTCATAGGGACTTATGGTTTCATGAGCAAGCAACCCATTTGCATGACTCTAATAATACAATAATCAAATAGGTAGGAGAAATAAGTTCAAGGGTTTTCTTTGTAGCATACATAAAAGGGTGGGGAGAATAGGGGAGAACACATGGATAGGCAGCCTGGAGTGGTGACTTAAAGAGAAGAATGTGACAGAACTGATAAGAGAAAAGTGTTGCTTCAACTCTCTGCAGAGACTGAGAGACAAAAGCAGAAGATCCAAGTAGCCTTCAGGAAAGTAGGCGTG